>NC_089897.1:6129346-6461683 GCF_040182565.1 Anser cygnoides | reverse complement strand
CTGGCCTCGCTCGTTCTGTCCCAGCACTGGGGCTCGCGGGGGCCCATGGGGACCGTGCTGCGTGTGGCCACGGGGAGCCGTCAGGCTGCCCAGCCCTCGGCTGGGCTCACCAGGACTGCTCGCGCGTCAGCAGCCGGTATGTGTTGCAGCACGCAGCGGCTGCGAGCTCCTCTCCAGGGATCTTTCCTCCAAGTAAGCAGAGTTGAACAAAGCCAGGGGATAGAGGCTTTCCTGACATTGTCCATCCTGGCTCTTTGGGAACAGAACAAGTGGGGTTTTGGAATGAGCAACGCAAATGTGTATTTACACATGCACACAATAGGTCGTGTGTTCACCAGTGCTGAATGAGGAGCTAAACGTGGCTGTGCTGCTGCCAAATCCTGCCAGCAAGGGGAAGGCCAGGAGAGCAGCACTGGTACGCTCAGCCACGGAGAAGCTGCCAGCACGCGGAGCACTGCGTTCGCTTTCCTTGCACCCGTGCTCACATCCGTGCAGCCTGGGAGGCTGCGGGCGAACAGCAGTGTATTTAGAAACTGCTCCTCAGCCTCACTGCTCCTCCAAGTTGCACTCTACCATCCCCAGCGCCTGGCTGATCTCACACTGCCGCCGTCCCCGTGGGCAGGCAGCACCACGGGGGCAGCGGGGCAGGGCTGGCAGGGGACAGACACACGGACCAATGTCCGTGCTGGCTCTCCATGGCCCCAGTGGGGCCCAAGCCCAGGCGTGCAGCTGTGAGTGGACGTGAATGTGCTCTATCAGCCCCAGAGCTGCCCTACTTGGACACCCAGTCTGAACAACCAGGAGCTCACCTCGGGATCTGCATCCCCCTGACTGGTGTAGGACACAATGAGCATGTCCCTGACCTCCTCCCTGCAACTTCTGCCTTCCCTTCCCAGATGTCACCTGGGTGCGGAGCAGCCCAGGCTGGGCAGTTCCTGGGGCTCTGCCCTGCTCCCAGCCTGGCCGAGGAGGTGCCTCCTGCAAGGACAGGCACTCAGCCCCACTGCTTGCTGCAGGAGCATGCACGAGGCCCAGGGCCTGTGAGCACAGCCATCCGGCAGGTGACTTCCTTCCCAAAGCACCTTCCAGCTTGGTCACCTTCATTCACCCCACATGCGGGGACCAGGGCTTCCCAGATGGCGTGGAGGGAGCAGGCTCCTTGTCATCCACAACCAGTGTGCTCAGACCAGGAAATCCCAGCCCTCTGGTGCTTGCCAGGCTCCAGGTTTAAAAATACTTAAGGAAAATAATCCTCCAGCCTTACTGAGGCCAAAAAAAAATTCTGGGCAGGTTTCAGAACAAATATTGGTGGTTGTGTTTCGTCTCCTCGGCAGGCTCCCGCGCTCTGGCCCTTGGCTCGGCGCTCGCTGCCTCCCCGGGGACTTGCGCAGCAGCGACGTCCCGGTGGCAGCCCTCGGCCACATCTCGACGTGGGAGGGGAGCGCGCCAGACAAGACATCCGCTGCGTGCTGCAAGGCAGAAGTGCGCGGCCATGCTGACGAACCAGGAGCAGCCCCATGGTGGCTGATGCTGTCGGTGGAGTTTGGGACTTCGGCATTTCACAGCCACAGCTGTGATGTGAACCCAGCCAGTGCTCACCCTCTGCTCCAGCTTCCCCTGGAAGGCAACTGCTGGCCCTGCAGCCTGGCCTCGCCGCTGCCTGCAGTCAACACATGCAAACGCCAAAGCACAGAGCAAGCGAGGGCGCCTGGGCAGGGGAGGAGGAGGAGCTCAGTGCTCTGCTGCCAGCTCCCTGCACCGGCACTGGCGGTCAGCTGGGGCAGCAGCAATGCCTGCCCCCAGTGCAGCCCTGGGCAGCTGTGAGGTGGGACCAGTGCACCCAGAGGCCGAGAGGCTTCTCCATGGTGTCCTGAGCCAGCCAGGCTGTGCCCGGAGGGAGGCTGTTTCACACCTCTGAGAGCGTGCTAAGCTCCCCCAGGATGATGTAGAACCAAAAATATCAAGTATTACACAGAGCAATAGTGTGTTGTGCAACATCTCAAGGAAACAGCTGCTGCAGCTGCTGCAGTGCAGGGCTGGAGCTGGAGAACAGCCTGGAGCTCCAGATTTTCCCCTTGGTGAGACTATCCTGAGATCATCACATGAATAACCGAACTTGCCATCCTCCCAGGAGCAGCCCAGTCACCAAATGTGCAGGCAGTGGAAGCTGACCCTGGTGGTGCCTTGTGTGGAGAGGGAGCAGAGCTGCAGCCAGATCGAAGATCAAGGGACATGGCAACGGATGCCACCAGCATCCGACAGCTGTGGGCCACCCAAGGCTGAAACAGGTTCTCTGGACGGGGATACAAGGGAGAGTACAATGCAGGTGAGGCAGTGCTATTGACCCATGAAGTTATTTGATGTGGAATATGGTTAAATTATTTGCAGAGCCCCCACCTTTTCCTCCCCACCCCAAGAACAGGAATAGAGTCATTAAAACAGCATGTTCTGGGACAGCAGCGATCCCGCGGGAGGGCTGTACACGGTGAGAAGTACGCCCACCGCTGTGGCCTGACGCCGTACCCCTGCCTCCTCCCTTGGGGATCCCTAGGGCTGCCCGAGAGCTCTGCGAGGAAGATCATCCCAGTGGCTGGTGAAATGTCACAGAATGGGATCCTGTGGCCGGTTGGACTGGTCTGGGTGTCCCTGAGGGCGCTGACCCCAGTGTGAGGGGGATGGCGGGTGGGGTGTTCCGCTGCCTGCACCACCCTGAGAACGGGGTCTCCGTGCCCTGCACAATCCCGGTGCCGTCCCATCCCAGGACACAACCCCGCTGAGGTGAGATTCGCCTCCAGGCAGAGCTCCGAGCCGCTCCTTGCCAGGGAAAGCTTTGGCCCCTCAGGTGTGGAGGCACTGACCCCTGCCAGCCAGCCCGCAGGCGGGGTGCTGCCCTGTGCTTTCCCCAGGGAGAACACTTGAGCAGAAGACTGCCACTGCCAAGATGTGCTGTCAGGCAGCCAGCACTCGGGAGGCGAGCATGGAGAGCGTGGAGGGAACGAGCTGCTGTGCCGTGAACATATGGGGCAGCAATCTGCAGGGAAGGACGGCAGCCCCCACGTTCCTGGAGGAGCGAGCAGAGACCTTTCGAGTCCCCACAGAGCAGGAGTCAGCACTGAAAGTACATCGAGCACCAGCACCTTCCCCCGGCTGCAAGGACAGCAAGGAAGGAGGAACAGAGATACAATTTCTTGTGCCAGATAAGCTTCTTGGCAAAAGGCAACAGGCTGCTATACTCTGTACCAGCAGCGGCCCAAGGAGACGAGCCAGAGCGTGCTCACCTCAGGAGACGAGGAAGAGGCGCAGTGCAAGGGTCGAGGCAGGACCACGGTGTGCACATGGCATCTCTTAGGGCTTGCCGTGTGGTCTCCACGTGGCCAAGGACCCCTTACTTCTAGGCAAGCGCCCTGCCCCGGCCTCGAGGACCCACACGTGCGCAGCAGGCGAAGGATCCCCCCGGAGCAGCCGCCCTCAGCCCCGCACCGCAGCGTTGGGCCCAGCCGCAGGGGGGTCAGGGCTGCCCTGGGAGACACTCCGTGAGGCCATCCTCTGCCTGCTGCCGCATGTCGTCTGACGCCCAAGTTAATGTATTTGTCTCACCACATGCCCCTGCAACTCATTTTTGTAAGGAATTTGTTCTGCTGCCATTGTTAACACGTACTGGTGCAATTAATATGGTGAGGGAGGGTAAGAAAAATGTCAACTCCCATCCCGCTGGCAGGGCAGCAGATGCAGCTCTCTCTGAAGCCGTCATTAGCACCTGGACTCGGGAGCACGGGAGCACTTTGCAGAATACGATCCTGTTAATCCTTCGTTTGCTTCCCAAGGGAGGACGTGTTTGTGTACCTGGGAGCAACCAAGTTCCATGTGAGCTGGAGGAAAAGCTTCTTCACTCGGAGGGTGACCGAGCACTGGCGCAGGTTGCCCGTGCTCGTGGAGTCTCCTTCTCTGTAGGTATTCAAAGCCACCTGGATGTTATCCTGGGTAATGCGCTCTAAGGGACCCTGCTTGGGCAGGAGGGCTGGAGTGGATGATCTGCAGGGGTCTCTTCCAACCTCACCATTCTGCGATTCTATGAAATAGGCAGAGGACAGAGCAGGGAAGGAGCCCAGGCCCTTGTCTGGATTGACTGAGAGCAGTGTTAGCCTCAGTGAGCGTACAGAAGACCACATTTGCAAAGGTTTTCTATTGATTATTAGTGGCCATTTAAAACATTTTATCAACAATTTCTTCCTAAGACATATTATTTTCTAAACAATGACAGAAGCTGTTACACACCCCTAAACAATGTCATGCCTTTGTCATCTGACGGAGGCAGACCCCCCACGCTCCCCAAGGACGGCGCTCCGACGCCTTCTCTTCCACAGCCATTGTCACAGGGTCGCGAGGATGGGTGAACTCACGGCCTGGAAGCTCAGTTAAAGTTAAATGTGAACCCAAAAGTTCAGAAAGCCTTTTTTTCCGAAGCCTAGTCAGGAAACTAGAATGGATATCTTGAAAGAACAGGCTTTCCCAAGAGATTTCCAATAATTCCTGGATTTGGACTCCTGTTTGTTACCTCTCTTATCAAGCAGGACACACGTATTCATCACAGATGAGAGGGATAGCCTTTTACACCTGTTGGAGACATTAATTCCAATGGAAACCAAAGCTAGTGATTATATTTTAAGATTACTATAAGTCCTTAGTGTTTACAATGGGATACAGAAAACCTGAACTTGAATTACTCTGCTGTGACCTCTCACTCATTCTGGAAGTAAAATGGCTTGGCTGTACCCAATTTTAAACTCGATTAACAACAAACGCAGCCAGTAGTAAGGACTGCAAGGCTGCTTATAGTTGCTTTTCAAGGGCAGCTTTGTTGCCCAATATCCTGAAACAATATCCTGTTTTCCTCACAAGAAAAAAATTCCTGAAGGGATTAATATTAAATCTGCCTTTTAAAGGAGACAGAAGAGCAGAGGCACAGAACATGGACTCCTTCCCGCTGTCTACAAGATGAAGCAGCAGCAGCAGCAGCAGCAGCACCGTCCCACAGCTTCCACCGGCTGGCCAAGCCCGTGCAGCTCCGGCAGTCCCCTGCCCCTGAGCTCCGCTGTGCCTGGCCCCTTGTTTTCTGCACTCCCCCAGCACGCAGCCGTGCCCGGGGGGCACTGTCCAGCAGTGCCCAGGACATGGCGCGGCCTCCCCCGTCACGACGGCACTGCGTCCCCGCGCCGCCTGCCACGCTTCTTCCAGGCGGCGCAGAGCACTGGCTCCTAGTTAAGGTGTTACAGGATGACAAAGCTAAGTGGCACTTCGAGTTTGATCCCAAATCGCCCTTTTTAATTATTATTTGTCTTGTTGTCTAAGCAAAACGGAGTGCGGACCTACCCCTGTTTACTAAGTTGCACGGTAGATGCACCAAGAAAACCTTCCACCCGCCCACTCCTTGGTTCACGTCGTCTTGCTTCAGAAGTGGGTGAGTGAGTTTGCTGCAGTGCCTGGTGTTCTTTTATCGAGTGCACCTGGCCCATTAAGTGCCTTGACACAGAGCACACCCATGCACACGCTTGCTGTGGTGAAGAGGAACCGTGGTTGCCTTTGATATGAAAGGGATTGCACCTCCCCTGCGGCTGCCCCAGCTCCCATCTGCTGAGTGTCACTGCCTTTTTGCCTCTCATGGCTCCGAGGTGAACTACACCACACTTTTCTGCTCTAAAACAAATTAGAGCATTAGACAGGCGACCCAGAAGACAATTAACTTCGTTAGGCCGCAGGAGCCAGCAGCTCCAGAAAAGCACTCACAGGTAACAGCCCCCTCGTGCAGGATTTGTTACGCACGGGGAGCGCGGTGCTCGATGCGTCGCTGCCACCATTTTGCATCCGGACAGCGAGGGGCTCTGCGCGTGGGCAGCTTCCAGCACCTTCCAGCCCCTTCCGCGCTCCGTCAGTGAGCCGGCCGGGCCCGGGCCATTACCTGCGGAACCGACGGGCACAGCCCCAGAATCTGCGAGGGGCGAGCGGGGCACCCGGCAGCACGTCCCAGCTCCCGGCCCAGGGCTCCGAGCACGGCCCCGCGCCGCCGGGCCCCAGCGGGGCCTCTCCCGGCTGCCGCCACCGGGCTCCGGGGCAGCGCCGGGGGTCGCGGCCTGCGCGGGGCCGGCCCGGGGCAGGCTCCCTGCTGCGGGGCCCGCTGCTCGCCCGTCCCCGCCGACACCCCCGGGTCGTTTCCCGCTGGCAGCTCCTCGCCGCCTTCTTGGCAGCGCTGCCCGCGGCTCGGCCGGCGGCACCACCGGGTCCCCCGGCGGCAGGGCTGGAGGGGCTGCGCCGCCGCGCCCCCCGCCCGAGCGGAGCCCCCCGGGAACCAAACGGAGAAGCCCCGGGGGATGCCGCAGCGGGCGGCCCGGCGGTGCCCCCACTGCACCCGTCCCGGTCCCGGTCCCGGTCCCGGTCCCGGTCCCGGTCCCGGTCCCCGTCCCCGCGGGGCTCAGGGCAGCCGCGGCCGGCGTCGCTCCATGTGCCCGCTCCGCGCCGGCGCCGCGTTTCCCGCCCGTCCCGGCGGATGGCGGTGGGGCGGGGCGGGGCGGGGCGGGGGGCGGTAGTGGGGGGGGCCCGGTACGTGCCGGGGCACACGGCGGCGGCGGAGGGGCCGGAGGGGGCTCGGGCGGGGGCCGCGCGCTGGGGGCCGGGGCGCGCACGTGGCGGGGGGGCGGGGCCGTGCCCAGGCCCCACCAGCGGCTCCGCCCGCCGCGCGGCCCCGCCGCCCTTATAACGGGCGGGGGCGGGGGATGCGCTCGGCTGGCGGCTGCACGCGCAGGTAGGGCCCGGCGGGGCCACGTGGCGGGGGCACCGGACCGGACCGAGACGGGGCGGGGATGGGGGGCCCCGGGTTGGGGGGCTCGGGGCGGGCGGCGCGGCCCCGCGATCCCGGTGCCCCGGGGCTGCCGCTCCCGGCCTGGCGGGGGCGCGGGGCGCTGCCGGGACCTCGTGGAGGGACCTCGTGGAGGGCGCTGCGGCGGCGCCGCTCGCACCTGCGGCGGGGACGCGCGTGGCCGGGAGGGGGACGCGAGCGTAGCCGGCGGGCACCGAGCTCCTGCGGGCCGGGCCGGTAGCTGCCGCCCCGTGCCGCCGGGGGATGCGAGGCGGCCGGCCCCGGGCCCCCCCTCGTGGCCTGCGGGCACGGTCTGCGCGGTGCCGCTGCTCCCTCCCCGTAGCTCCAGGGCCGGCCCCCGGACCGCGTGCCCGGGGATCCACAGCCGCCGGTCGGCGCCGGGCCGGGGCGCTCGACGCGCAGCCGGGGATGCCCAGCCCTCGTTCCGTGACCTTTCCCGTTAGAGGATTCCGGTTCCCGGGCCCGCGTTCACCCCCTGCCCCCGCGAAGGGCCAAGGGCAGGCGGCGCTGTCCGACGGAGCGCCTCGGGAGCCGCCGAGAGGTGAACGGGGACCGGGAGGGGCGCCTCGGGGAGCGGCCGGTGACCGGCGGGGCCGTGGAACGGAGCCGTCCCGGGGCGCCGCAGCCCTCGGGCCTCCCGGTAGCGGGGAGGGCGAACCCGCACCTTGTGAGCGGCAGATAGGGGGGGGGAGCCGGGGCTGAGGCGATTACAGCCCGCTCCGGGCGGCCGATAACAGCGGGGAAGGGGACCCGGGGCCCGGCAGCACCTGGGGCCTGGGCCCGGGGCGGCGGGGGGGGGGACCGGGCCCCTTGGGCTGCTGCTCCTCGCCCGTGCTTCGCGGCCCCCCAGCCGGGGCCGTCGATACACCCCCGACCCGGTGGCTCCGGCCGTGCTCGGTCGCTCCGCAGCGCGGTTCGGGACTGGCGGTGGGCCCTGGGGGGGCTGTGGGCAGCCTGGAGGCCTCCGGCGAGCTCCAGGAGCGCGGTGCTCGGGGGTCGGAGCGGGGCCCGGGGGCCCCGAGCTGCTGGGGGTGCGCGGGCCCCGGCCCCCGGCACGGCCCGCGGCGGGGGCACAGCGTGCGGGGGCGAGCGGCGCTCACGGGGCTTGCGAGCGACCTGAGGAGAGTCACGAACAGGGGGGCCACGAGGAGAGCTGTAGCTCCCCTTGGGGAGGCTCAGAGGGGACAGAGCCGTGTCCTTTGTCCTCCCCGGGACAGCAAGTCCTCAGAGCATAACGCCTCAGTGCTGTCCTCCCCTCTGCCAGGCTCCTGCTGCCCCCTGAGCTGGGGCGGTCTGCACGAGGTGTTCTTGGGCTTTAATTTTCGAAGGGGGAGGGGGCTAAAAAACAAGTCTTTTTTAGTTTCATCACAAGACACCTGAAATCCAATGATACTGTTTTCTTGCTTTTCTGTGTGCCTGGAGCCTTTCTGTGGTGCACAAGCATCCTATTTTCATGCTAAGTGAGGTAATTTAGTGCAGGCTGACTCTCCTGGGCGTCTTCGCTCTGAGGCTTTTTTGACTCTTCAGAAGTGCAGGGCTGAGAAATGCGCTGGTGCGGGGAAGAGCCACTGCGTGCCTGGGCTGGGCGGGTGGCTGGGGCTGCAGGCAGAGACCCCGCAGCTCCTGTTTGCTGCCTTTGTGAGGAGTCTTCTCACTTACCCACCGGTGTGGTGGATCCTCTGGTTACAGGCAAGTGTTTTGCTCCTGCGCTGCGAACTTCCCTGCCATGCCACGAACGTGACCGTATTCTTTCTGCCCTGGCCCTTCAGGCAGAGGGGTGAGAGCATCACCCCCTTCTGTGAAAGCCAGGAGGTGGTTCCCACTAAAAAGGTGCCAATGGCTCATGTGACTTCTGCTGCACTCAAATCTCTCGCTTGTCTTGATTTAATCTGGCAGCTAAGGTGGAAAATACCCAGTGACTTTTATAGGCTGGAGACTTCCAGTGCTTTACTTTATATATCCCTTGTGAGGAGTTGAAAAGTTGCACGTAGGCTACGCAGGCAAGCTGTATCCGAGCATTATAGCGCTAATCTCACAGTTTTATAACTTCTATTTCCTTCTGTGGAGTCAGCCTATAACAGTAATCTTAAGAAGGCAGGAGCCTCTTCCCATTATTGTCTGTAAAAGTCGTTATGAAATTGCTTCCTTTAAAGCTGTTGCTGTATAATTGTGCTGTAGCCCAAGAAGGTCTGTGTGAGGCTGTAGTTGATTCCTGAAACCACAGTCACCCAGGTGCTGTCGGGCGGTCTCATCCGCGGAGCTGGAGCTGCTTTAGCCCTGCTTCGGAGGCTCTAAAGAGGCAAGGATACAGAGGTGGCTGAGAACAAAGAGCTCAGGCTGATGCCCTTAGGAAAAGGAGCAGTAATGTTTTGACTGTAGCAACTGTGTGACACTCTGGATTTCTGCAGCCTCACGCAAACGTGCTCTGCAGCGAAATCTGGAGGGGATGTGTCTTTGGTGGTATTGATGTCTGATGAAAGAATGCCGATGCTACTTGGTACCACATTTTTCTCATTCTGAGCATTTCTTGTTGAGGCACAGGTCATCTCCGAGGCTCTGAGGAGGAGCCCCTGGCACCCAGGCCCTCGCTGCCTGCACCTGGGACATGCTGCCGCACAGCCGGGAGGTGCCGGGCTGGGGGGCTGTGTGTCTGCAGCCCTCACAGCTCTGGTTGTGGGTGAGCTTACGGCTTCGTGCCGGGGACACAGCACGAGAGGCACGGCCATGGAGCCTGGCAGCCCTGCCTGGTGCGGGAGGCGGCTGTGCCCGGGCTGGCCTCTTGCTGTTGTGTTTGCAGGGGCTGTGCTGGGCGTGCAGCTGATCTGGGCAGTAATGCTCCTGTAACCTGTGCGTGAGGTTTGCCTGTGGTTGTGGGTCAAAGGGTTCTGGGAGAGCTTCGCTTGAGTCATGGCAATTGCCAGGCAGCAATGTAAGAAAACAGCCAAGGTTTTCCCCTTGATCTTTTTGATAGCTTGCTTAAGCTTGCTTCATGCTTTCTCATACCAGTGCTTGGTATGAGAAATACCATACTCCCATACCCTCGGTCCTTGCTCAGGCAGGCTGAGCATCACTGGTGGTAACAGCAGCCTGGAATGGGTGCTTGTAATGCACCCATTCTGGAGGGAGAAATCGTTGCCTGTTTCGTTTGTTCCCCCCCAATCCCCCCTTGTGCTCCTGACAAAGGGTCTCGATGTCCCGCTCCCTCAGCCAGCTTGCTGAGTGGTCTCAGGAGGGTGGGCAGCGCCGAGGGCTGCAGACAGCGAGGGTGGCTGGTGACCTGTGGCGCAGCCTTTCTGTAGCCTGCGAACCAGGTGCGGTGGCTGCTGTGCAGGGGATTATCTTCAAATCCCTGGCGTGCTCTGTCCTCAGCAGACGGTGTTTGTAGTGGCTGATGTTCAAGGAGAGCCTCCAGCGTGCGCGGCAGCCCTGCCCAGGTGAGTGCTCGCCCGCTGGGTGCCGGTGAGTGGGCTGCCGCGCACCTCTGCTCCCGCTGCTGCAGGCTGGGGCTTGCACCACTGCGGGATCCAGCTCTGAGCTAAAGATGAAGGCAGCTGCCACTTGCTCCTTCCTTTATGAGTGCAAAAGTCTTGCCTTTTGGCGTCTAGCTGTCTGCTCTCCAGGCTGGCTCACCAGGCTGGCAGACTGGAGCATGTCTAGGGATATGCTGGCCGCTTTCTGGTAGAGGAGGGGTGCTGAGCAGGCTGTGCAGCTGCTGGCAAAAGAACCTTGAGCTCATCTGTGTGGGCTGCTGTCCTTGGGCAAACTCTTTACATGCTGCTGACCTCGCTTCACCCTGGGAACAAACGCTTCAGCTGAGCAGGACCTCAATTGAGTATTGTTTTGGTGCAGAGCCCTTGCAAATGCTGGGTCGTCACGTATGCCATGTACAGCCAGGTTAAACCCTCGGCTGGGGGTGCTCGCTAGAATTACATCCCCATGCTTAATTCTGTAAACCTGCTTTAAACCAGTGGAAGCAGCATCTCGTTAGCTTATAACAATCTGTGTTTGATCTTTCCTTTAGCCAGAAAAAGTCCAAATCTGAAGCTATGAAGCGTTATTCACCATAAACAGCTTGCAGCTGCTAGCAGCTCCATCTCCCCAGCAATGAGCACAAGACTTCAGCTCAGGCGAAGGGATGCTTGGTTTCTGTTGTGGGTGCTGCCTGCCTGTGGCTGCCAAGCGAGTCCTGCTGCTCTGGGAGAGGTTTTAAAAGCACCCAAGGCAGTGGGTGCAATGTGGATGTGTGCCTGGTGAGGTAAAACCCTGAGCTGGAAGGATGGGAGTGAGAGGGGACGGGCGGGGACCTGCGGGGAGAAGCCTCTTCTCTTCCTGCCCTGAAAAAGCATTTTGAGGATACTTTGCTAAAGGGCTTGCCCCAGAAATATTTTTCAGCATTTGCAGTGCCTTATAAATGTGATCCTCTGTCTTTCTGCTGTGGAATCCTGCCAATCTGGGGCTTATAAAAGCACAGTAATTTGCTGCATTATGTAAGCAGAAGTCTCAAAATCTTCCTGATCCAGGCAGCTTCAAGGAAGGAATCGCAGTACCAGTGCGTGGGACCTGGGAGGAGGAAAGGATCCTGGTCTTCTCCAGGGCCTGTTCCTGGATGGTACGGTGCGGATTGCCTCAGTTTCTGCTCCCACCATTGCTATGTGGGAAGAGGGCTTGCTGTAGGCTACCCATTCCTGCAGATTTGTCAAGAAGTTTACAGGCTGGCAGATGTGATACTTGCAGTCATTACTCGGGCTCATCAGTCTTAATTACTGCAAATATGGTTATTTTATTTCCTAATAGGGCAAACTGTAGCTGCTGCCTGGCAGCTGTGAATTTGATTTCCAAACACGTCTTACACGTTGCAGCTCTTCCAAAACAGAACTGCAAATGTCATAACTACATTGTTTTTTTCAAAGGGGAGGGAAGCTTTCCTTTTGGACTGACTGCCTCGCATGTGCTTTTTTCCACTCATTTGAAACTACGTCTGTGTGGGGGCAAGGAGGAAATCAGAAAGAAACTTTAATGCGGTAGAACGAAAAGCTTTCTAAAACTGCTCTGTCTTAATAAGGATTTGTAATGAGTCAGGGAAAAATGTTGTGGCACGCAGAACTCATGTAAACCCTCTGGCGTCAGACTTCGGGAATCTAGCTTAATGGTCTCAAACTTCCTAGAGCTGCTTTCAGGCCAAGGCTTTTCACCAAGCATTGGCAATGCAAGAGAGGTTATGTTTAACCCCCCAGAAGTATCTTCTTTTATAGGAAGATGCCACCTGAACAGCCATAGGAAGAGGAATGCTGCTTGCAGAGGAAGAACAAATAAATGAACCAAGCCACAGTAATTTTGGCACAGCTGAGCTTCTCGGGAGTGATAGAAGAATCAAACCTGTGTTCTGTCTCAGAAGCAAAGTGGAAAAATCCCTAACCTCATCAACACCCCCCAGCTTTTTGATTTGATACCTTTTATTGCCAGTAGCTTTTATTTGTGCTATCGGGTAGTTCTTACTACTTGCTAGTAGCTGGTAGTTTTTATCAAAATGTGCTAGTTTCTCTTTTTTAAGAATGTTTCAGGCAAATCAGGATAGTTAGATGATGCCTTAAATCTTACTGAATGCTGTGAAAGCTCAGTCTGACTCAGAAAGCAAGAGCAAGCAGGAAACTTCAGTGTGCACTGTCCGGGAGGTGGTGTTAAACCCCAATATTCATATCAGCTTTCCAGAAAGTACGTAACTTCTGGGTGAGTTGCCTCAATGGCCAGAGGGCAAAGTGCACGGTGGCTGCTTGTCGTGCAGGGCTTGGCTGGCACCGTCCTTGCCGGTGGCTGCGGTGAGTCGGGCCGATGGGGGGGCTCGCTTTGGGGAGCGTCCTGTCAATGATTTGTTTGTTTGAAGGGGCAGCGTGCTTGTGACAGTCATGTGCCGCATTGGCCAGGGCGCAGGCAAAATACCCTTCCAGCAGGGAAGCTCCGTGCCTGGGCCAGGCTAAACCAGTCTTAAGGGCTTAGGGAAGGCAGCCTGCAGCGCCGCCTCCCTCCTGCCGCCGCTCAGGGCGTCCTGGGCCTGTGGCCGGGAGGCCTCTGCTTGGCAGGAGGAGCTGCGGGGCGGTGGTGGAGTGAAAGAGCAAATGAAAGCGATATGGGTACCTGCGGTAATGCACGGGCTGCCAGGAGCGGGAGGGAGTGTGCCAGGTGGATGCTGGCATGCAAGTGGCCGTGGATGAGATAGTAATCGCCGTGAGCCCAAACGGATGCGTGCTATAAATAGGACACGTTGCAGCTTTGTTTGACTTAGCATGCCGCTTTGCATTTGAAGTTATCGCTGCGTCGCGTTGTGACTTACAGGAGCTCTGAAGAAAGGTCTTGTGCTTGAAGACGACTTTTTCTTCAACGGAAAACCTGAGCAGCAGAGCAGAAAACTAGCAGGAGGGTTTAGATTCTGCCAAAGGAGCCTGCCGCCCCCTCCATGGCTCGCAAGGCTCGCTCTGAGCAGAGCGTGGCCTGGCAGTGCTGCAGCCGTCGCAGTGGGCCCGAGCTGCCTGGCTCTGAGCTCTGCCTCTCCCTGGCTGGGCTGTCTGCTGGCCTGGCCGCCTCCAGCAGATGTCCTGCTGCAGCAGGCAGGATCCCGGCACCGAGAGCATCTTGAAATCTGCAGGGGCACGCCGGAGTTTCAGGGACTGTGGCAGTTCCTGCTGTTTTGCATATTGTGAAATGTGTATGTGAGCAGCTGGTCTGGTTGTGCTTCCTCTCTGGGGTGGTTTGTGCTGCTCTCTGCTGCCTGGAGCAGCCTTGTTTTTTTCAAATAACCACAGCTTCGGTGTGTGAGCAGGCCGTACAGCAAGTACAGGAGCCGCAGTACTGGAAATGCACGAGCAGCCTTCCTCTTGGACTGAACCAGCCTTTCCATGCTCTGTCTCTCTAAGAAGGATCCCATGGTTCGGCAGATACAGCTGAAATTTATTTTGTTTTCTAATCCTGTCTGTTTTTGAACTTTTAAGGTCAATGCTGCTTGTATTTGGGTGCTCTCATGAAATCTGCTGCAGCTTTTTTTGGTATCGGAGAGGAAGTGTTTGGCTATGGCTCGGTTACGGGGTGGGTGTGGAGACGTCCTGTAGGGGCAGAGCCCTGGGGAGGCCGGCCTGGAGCGAATCCACCTCCCGCCCCGGGGCTGCGGTGAGCGCAGGGAGCCCTGGCAGCATCCCGGGAAGCTTCTCGCTGTTGTTGCTCGTGGCTAAGTTTAGCTGCGGCCTGTGACCTTCAGGGGGGTGTGCTGGGGTGGCACCTGTCTGTCTGCCTCTTCTGTTTTTTCCTGGTGTGCGTGCACTTAATAACCTGGGTGTGCTGCCCCTGCTCCGGGCAGCCCTCCAGAGCGTGGGGTGGCTGCTCGAGGTGGCCTCCTGGGGTCCCTGCCTGCCTCTGGGGTTTCCCCTCCGGCCCTTGCCTGCCTGCAGGGGAGCACTTGCCACTGCCTGGAGCTCCGGCACCTCGCTGGCCTTCCCTGGGTGAGGGTCAGGAAGGCTGTGGACCTGCTGGGACACTGCTGGGGGCTGTCAGGGCTTGGTTTTAGCGTTGCCAGTGGGGATTAATTAATGGGTCTCACTGATAGCAGATTTCCTGAAAACCTGTGTGAGCAGCTCAGTGCTGGGGGTGCCCAGTGCCCCGCTCCTGGTGTGTGCTGGGTGGTTTTGGCACTGCCCCGGGGCCACGCCAGGGACCGCGAGCCCCATCCTGATGTGTGCTGCCCCGGCGGACCCTCCAGGGGCCCGGCCCGGTGCTGCTGGTAGCATGGCCCTGCTGTGCGGCCTCCTCTTTGTTGCTGTGCCTGGCTGCTGTTGGCAAGGTCACCGCCTGCCCTTTTCGGCTTATAATAGCATATCGTGTCTTCAACCTGTTGTTTATAAATACCTGCTTGCCAGGGCTTTTAAAGGCCACTGGTGATTTGAGCCTGTGACTTGGGAGAGCCTTCTGGGGCCAGCGTGCTCACGAGCCTGGGGTGCGCCATGCTCAGACCCCCTCTCCTGGAGGGGATCTGGGTGCTGGTGTCGCTGCCTGGCAGCACCGCGGGCCTGCTTGGTGGCGTGCTCACCTTGCAGGCAGGGCTCTCCGCGTGGCAGGGCAGCGGGGACGCAGTCCGTGCTCAGCCGAGACAATACTTTGTCCTTTGCAGGTCTTTGAGCCCCGACCGAGTCATCACCAGCTTCGTTCAAGATGCCACCGGCCGTCGGAGGCCCTGTGGGATACACTCCTCCTGAAGGAGGGTGGGGATGGGCTGTGGTCATCGGAGCTTTCATCTCCATCGGGTTTTCCTATGCCTTCCCCAAATCCATCACTGTGTTCTTCAAAGAGATTGAGGTCATCTTCAACGCATCTAGCAGCAAAGTCTCGTGGATCTCCTCCATCATGCTGGCTGTTATGTATGCAGGAGGTAAGTGAACTGGAGACAGCGGTGTTGGAGTATGGGGTGCTGGGTCTGATTAATTGCATCTCGCTGTAACAACAACAGCCAAAATTTTACTAAGAGTTGGAGCATTAAGTGAGAACAAAACTTCCCTTAGCAAGTTTGCTTGAAGTAGATTGCTCAAAAAGTTCTTTTTAATGCCCAGAATGCAGAAGCTGGGTTAATCTGTCCTTCTCAGCAAAGCCGTAGGTAAAATCTTTCTGGGGAATTACAGCTTGTGTAATTCTGCACTTGTTACAATGCACGGCTGATGCTGTGTCTGCCTCCAGCACCCACCAGGAGGCTGGGGGCACGGCTGTGCTGAGCGGAGGAGCCCTGTTCACGGGGTCTGTCTTTCTCTTTTAGATAAGACTTTTTTGAATCCAGCAAGCAGTGGCTGTCTGTAAGGATCTGTTCCCTTTTCTGATCAGCTCTGACTGCTGAAGTTTGATGTCTGTTCTTCCCTGCTGGTGCTGAGCAGTGCCTTAGACAGCTTGTGCTGGTTGGAGATGGCAGAATGCACTGGAAGCACAGAAACATGAGCAGAATAAAGCGAACTACTTAGAGTGAAACAGCTCCCCTCCCCATGCTTCAGAAACTGCTTGGAGTCTCTTAATCCCCAGGCTGTGCATTCGGTGTTTCTTTATACCAGCTAGGAGCAGGCAGCCTGTGGTCTGCTGGGGCGATGCATTTCCAGTCCTTGCATCTCCTGTCCCTAAGTCCCAGTGCCTTGTACCAGCTTGCAAATGCAGTTTTGCACCGGGTAGCCGGGCTGAAAGAAACTCTTATTGGGACACTGCTGTTGTGTGTACTTCAGAGGCAAATCAGAGCTTGTACTGCTGCCATCCTAAGCTGGCAAAGTGCCCGAGTCTTATTTGCATTTGTGCATTAGAAGGAGCTGACGTCAGCGGCCTGGCTGAGCGTGAGGCTTTTCCTTTGGGGGAAACAGGCTCTGCTTTGTCCTTGCTTAGCTAGCGAGGCGACCGGCACATCTCCCTGCTCCAATGTTATAACAAGCTTGTAAACCATGTAGCTGCCTTAATGAGGCTCGATCTGGGCCATTCCTTCTCCTGGTGTGCTGAGAACCAGTCTCGCTGAGTGCCCTGGGGGCTACAGTGCCTGGTGCTCCTCATGGGCTTGGGTCTGGGAGGCTCCCTGTCCCTTCTCCTTGCTGACGCTGCCTCTCCTGCTCATCCTGAACAGTTAGCACCAAATCCCAGCAGCTCACCTACCTTGACCTGTTTGCCTGTGACCGGGTAACACAGGTGCTGCCACCCACACCCAGGCAGATGCATCCCTCTGGCCTCTAGGAGAGCTGCTGCAGCAGCAGACAGGGTTCCCAAATGTTCTTCAGGCTTTGTTTAAACTAGGCAGAAAGGTCAAGTAGCGTCTGAGGACCCGTGAATAACATGTTGACAGCCTTGCTATCTGTTAATGGTAAAACTAGGTTTGTTAATATTCAATGGATGTTCATTCAGTTTATTTAAATACATCTTAGTATCTGTAGAGCATGCTTCACAGTATCTAATCACTGTTTGCTTTGGATTAAAGCTGCTGATAATGAAGCACTTAAAAGGCAGGTGTGCAGAGCCATTGGGCTTTTCCTACCTCAGGGTAGCAGTGAAAACAGAAGCTGCCTTTCCCCTGTGCCTCCCTGGTGCAGCACAGTGGCCTTTCCTCCTGCGAGCTGTTGGGGCACTTTGCCCAGTGCCCATCGAAGCTGCTGCTGCTTCACAGCCGTGTCTGGTTCCCATGGGAAGCTGGAAGGGGGCTGTTACCCTGTTGGGCTTTGCCCAGCGCCTGGGCTGTGGTGGTGCAGATGGTGGCCCATGGCCACCGGCCCAGTGCTGGGCATGGCTTTGCCCTGGCCCAAAGCCCTGGCTGTGGGGAGCAGGTGGCCCAGGAAGGCAGCTTACCGTGGCCCACAGTGTTGCTGTGTGGCCCACAGAAGGCAGCTTGCACAGGAAAGTCATGGCTTTCGGCAGCTGTAAACAGCTCCTGGTGCTCAACAGAAGCCACAGCCTACAGCACTTGCTGTAGTCTCGCTTCTCCAGCTGGGATTTCAGCGTGTGCTTTAACCAAATGTCACTCTTATCTTCAGCTGTCTCTGCACCTTCTGTCCTTTCCCCTTACCCTGGTTCCCTTGCTGGGTGAAGCGTCACCATGTGGGAACTGGAAGCCTTTAGCTGTAGACCTCCTAGGTGCTTGTCTGTCCTCCTGCTCGTCTGTCTGGTCTCCAGTGCAAAAGTAACTCATCTCTGCCCATATCTCCTTTGCCTTCCCAGGTCCCATCAGCAGCATCCTGGTGAACAAATACGGCAGCCGACCCATCATGATCGTGGGTGGGTGCCTCTCCGGGTGTGGTTTGATTGCAGCTTCTTTCTGCAACACTGTGGAGGAGCTCTACTTCTGCGTAGGGGTTGTAGGGGGTAAGTGACATTCTGCTACAATGGGACTGCAACCAGGATAAGTCCTCTTCGGAGAAGGAACTTCTACCTAGTAATTCTTAGGAAACATCTACCCTGAATTTGCATAAGTGCTGATTCCCTCTATGTACTTTAGCTTGAAGGTGGCCCTGGTGACATAATGCAGAAAGAATGTAAGTGCACAGGCACTTGTATTTGCCTACTTAAAATAGAAAGCCTTCCATTATTGCTGTCTCAGGTTAGGATTGTGCCATGCCAGTAGATGTAAGGCTTGTTACGGATTGTGGCGGTTCTCCTTTTGCCTCCCCTAACTCCTGCACACAACTCCGCTGCCCTAGCTTGTCCTCCCAGAAACTGCCAGGAATGGGTAGCGAGGGGCTGCATGTTGCTTATGTAAGCTGAAAGCTAAAACAGCAGAAGTGGTACTCCTAAATTGTGAGAACTGAAACCCTGTTCCTCTTACTCGGCCCCTCTGTCAGTGCTGCTGGCTTGCAGGGGTTGCAGAACTCTGAATCCTTCATTTCTTCTCTTTTTCAGGCCTCGGACTTGCATTTAACCTGAACCCAGCCTTAACCATGATTGGCAAGTACTTCTTCAAGAAGCGTCCCCTGGCAAATGGACTGGCTATGGCAGGCAGCCCCGTGTTCCTGTCGACCTTGGCGCCTGTGAACCAGATGTTCTTTGGTATATTTGGCTGGCGAGGGAGCTTCCTCATCCTCGGTGGTCTGCTGCTGAACTGCTGTGTCGCTGGGTCCCTCATGCGACCAATTGGCCCCAAGCCAGACCAGCTGAAAAAAGAGGCTGCTAAAGAAGTGTTGCAGGAAGCTGGGAAAGCGAAAAAAGATGATGGTGATACTAGCACAGACCTCATTGGTGGGAAGGCGAAGAAAGAGAAGAGCACGCTCTTCCAGACGATCAACAAGTTCTTGGACCTTTCCCTGTTCACGCACAGAGGCTTCCTGCTCTATCTGTCGGGCAATGTGATCATGTTTTTTGGGCTCTTCACTCCCTTGGTCTTCCTCAGCAATTATGCGAAGAGCAAGAAGATTGCCAACGAGTCTGCAGCCTTCTTGCTCTCCATACTGGCCTTTGTAGACATGGTAGCCAGACCTTCCATGGGACTGGTGGCAAACACCAAGTGGATCAGACCGAGAGTCCAGTATTTCTTTGCCATCTCCGTGATTTACAATGGGGTGTGCCACCTCCTGGCCCCCATGTCCACCACCTACGCTGGGTTCTGCATTTATGCTGGCTTCTTTGGCTTTGCCTTTGGCTGGCTTAGCTCCGTGCTCTTTGAAACCCTGATGGACCTGGTGGGAGCACAAAGGTTCTCCAGCGCAGTCGGCCTTGTGACCATTGTGGAGTGCTGCCCGGTGCTTCTGGGACCCCCTCTGCTCGGTAGGGTGCCCACATGTGCAGCCCCTCTGGTCTGGCCTTACGGGGGGGTGTGGGTCCCAGCCGTGGGCAGTCTTCCTGCTGGGTTCTGTTTCTGGGTGGAGATGAGGGAGGGTGAGCACCAGCCACTAGAGCTTCCCTGGAATTTGGGGGAGTGGGGGTGGGCTGAGCACTGGCCCAAGTTGGGGGAGCAGGGGTCAGAAGGAATAAAGACCTGAAGCAAAGGTGATAGGCTTGGGCTGCTCTTGGGAGTGCTTTCTCAGCCTGGAGCAGTTCCCTGTTGGTGCTGGGAGTAGTTTTGCTAAGTTGTCCCTTCTCTGTCTGTCAGGTAAGCTCAATGACATGTATGGTGACTACAAGTACACGTACTGGGCCTGTGGGGTCATCCTCATCGTCTCTGGGGTCTACCTCTTCATCGGGATGGGCATCAACTACCGCCTGGTGGCGAAGGAACAGAAGGCAGAGGAGAAGACGAGGAATGAAGGGAAAGAGGAGGAGACCAACATCGATGAGGCTGAGAAACAGAAAGAGGCAAACAATGATGTGGCCACCTTGCCACAGAAGAGCACGGAAGACGGTGTCAAAGAGGAAGAAAGCCACATGTGAGGGACTGGTTTTAATCCCAGTGTGTTGGGGGGAAGTGCCGCTGCCCTGAAGCGGTGTCTGGGGAAATGCTCTGCTGGTGTTGAGCGGCTGTGAGAAGTGTTTAAACCAGGTGTTCATTTTTAACCAGGCTCTGAATTGTCTTTCCATCTGTGTTCAACAAAGGTAACAGAGCTATGTGTGCAGTATCCTCGCGTGTTTGGGGTGGGGGTGGGGGAAGGGATGACTTTTTTATATTCTGGCTTTTTAACAGTAACATGATTGTACTAATACGTGCCTTACAGTCTTCATATCTAGCTGAATCTGGATGAGCCTTAACTCTACTCTGTAAACCGTGCTTTAGCTCTGTATTCTGCTCGGGGTATGGTGTGTGTGTGCGTGTATTTTGAGGAGTTCTGTTGTTAAAAAGCCATAAAAAGCAGGATACTGGATTTGTTGAAGCACAGGGGATGTCAGGGCCAAGCCCCGGATGAATACTGCTTCACATGCTTCTTACTGCGGGCTATCCACGGGGGGGAGATCTGGGCAGGGGGTCTTCAGCTCCTGTACCAGATGCCTCCTGACTCTGTTAGGTGGTCTTTAGGTATGTTTTGAAAACACTTTAGCTACTGTAGTTCTTTAAAAATCCTTCTTTTGTAGTTGTGTTCTCATGGGATATTCAGGTTGGAAAAGGATGGCTGGAGTTCATGTCGGGCGGTGTCTTGTGTGAGCGTCCTTCGGGCCTGAGCAGCCCTGGTGTGCATCAGCCCTCCCCGCGAGGTGCCACCTGTGGAGGGTTGGGGTCTGTGCCCCCCGTGGGTGGGAGCCTCCTGCCTCCACCTCTGCAGTGCCTCTTCTCGATGTGATGTGACCCAAACTGGGCACTGGCATGGGGGGCACCAGTCCACTGGCCCATCTGGGGGGGGCTCGCAGGTGCTGCCCTGTCTGTGGGGTGGGTTTCTACCTGGGAACCGCCAGCTCAGAGTCCTGACAAGACAAGTGGGTTTGGATGCTTAATGCTTTGCAGGCTGAAGGGGCCAGATAGACCGGACTATCGTTGATACATCCCTGAGACAGGTATTCTGCTTTTGCTCTTTTATCTCTTAGAAAAACCTCTTCTACTTGCTTCTGTTCAACTAAGATATTAAGGCAATGGATGCCAAACCACTCACATCTAGGATGTGTAAGGGGGTGGAAAGAATTTGTACGTATTTATTTTTTATTTTTTAGTGTTGGAAAATATCTCAACGTATGTGGAGCAGGTTAATGGCTCTCAAGTTCTAGTAAATGTTGATCAGAAATCTTGTAAGAGGCTGAGTATTTTTTCAAATAAACTTGTTTTTTTTACAATTCACCCATCAAATGTTGAACTCTTCTTTCATACTTACAGCCATGTTCCAGGAACATGCCAAACAACGTATATTTGGGGGGTTAGGGGGAGATGAAGTGGGGCTAAAGCAGCCTGGCTGGTCAGATACATGGTGCAAAGCAGTTCCTTAGCCCAGGTCGTGGTGTTGTGAGAGGAGGCAGCAAGGAGACTCAGTGCTTTCCTTTAGGGGCTGGTTCAGCTTCCCTGTGCAGATCTCTTCCTGCAGTGCGAAGCTCCTCAGCCTGAAACTCCTGCCTGCGGGAGAGGGTGCCCTTTCCCATGGGCACAGCGTCAGCCTTGCCAGGCTCAACTTGGGGTGTGTGGGAGTGCGTGTGTGTGCATGCCTGCGTACGTGTCTTACTGCTCCGGTTGCAGCCTTTGCATGTCAGGAAAACACAGCCTTGGGGAGAACCTGGGTTCCTACGTGCTTTTCCAGCTGTACAGAGCTCCTAATTTGATGTACCCTACCTGGGGGGGGAAGCTGTTGTGGTTCCTGCAAGGGATGAAATGTTTCGCATGTCTTTCAATCTCTTCAGCTGCAAGAGGAGGCTTTTGTTTGGAGTTTGCAAGATGGCCACAACTTGGTCTTCCTATTCTTTTTTTAGAGACACTCTCCCACCCTATTTAAAAGGATGCTTATGAATGCCTTAATGTTCCTCTTTACTATGGGGTGTGGAGGGGCACCCAAATGTCTGTTCCTAGGGGCAGGGCTGTGATGAAGAGGCTCTCCCTGCCTGCCCAGGCTGGCAGCCTGTGGTGCTGTGGGTGCTCTGGGCCTGGTGCTGGTGGGATGAGGGAACCCAAACCCCTCCTGGTCAGCCTCACACCCTGCCCCAAGTATGCCTGGTGTGGCATCGTGTGGGGTTGCTGACTGCTCTGATCTGTGCTGCTGCTGGGGTTCTCCAGCTGTGTGACAGCCAGCTCCAAATCTCACGAAACTAGACAAGGTATTTCATACTGTAGAGAAACTTTATAAAGCCAACAGTATTTTGTACAGAAGGTTCTTATTGTACTGAGAGGCGATACTGGAAAACCAAGTAACTGTATTTCCATAAATGCTGTGTCTGTTGTAGCTACCGTAACTGGTTCCCATTGCAATAAACTAACCGTGATCAGTTGAGGTGTGGTCCCTGTTCCTCTAGGTGCACATCTGTGCTGTGTTTCCAGGGGCTCTGTGCTGGGTGTCCCCTGAGGGTGAGGGGGGCGTGGGGCCACCCCGAGCTGGCAAGGGGGGGTCTGGGGGCTCAGTTGGTCACTCCTGCCCCAGCCCCTGGTCTGGGGACCTGCAGTGCCCCTGGGGGTGTTGGGCAGCTGCTGGCTGTGGCTGTGGCCCTGCAGCTTTCTGCCTGTGCCCCTGCAGCTTCGGGTGATGTTGATTTCCTCTGGGATGAGAAGCGCTTGGCCCTGTCTGCTGCTTTCTTCCTATGCTTGACCTTTGTTAGCTGCCTCATAAAAACAGGTGTCCTGTTTTCCCTGGGTTCTGGTAGCGTAATAGCCGATGGATGCTTTACCGTAACTGACACGACTTTTCCTGCCTCTGGCTTCTGAGAGGCTTGCGCAGCCAGGGCAGGGGGCCAACTTGGTCTTCTAAGGAAAAATGTTTAAATAATTTCCTGCTGTTTTGACTTGGCTAGCTGATAAGGTCTTGTTACTAAAACCTCTGATTTCTAGGGGTGGCTTCTGCCCCATGCGTCCCTCAGGGCCCTGTGCCAGCCCCCTCCTGGCCGGGCTCCCGCTGGGCCTGCCTTCACCCGCTCTCTCTGGAGGCCTGGAACTGGAGCCCTGCTGCTGGCAGGGCGCTGGGGGAGGAAGGGGCGTTGGGTGGTTTGGGGAGGAGTGCTCCTGCCCCGTTTCGGCAACACAGTGACTCAGGCTGGGGATCCCGTAATGCATCCCGTAATTAATGGATCCTGTAATCAATCACTTGTGAGGCACGGGCAAGGCCGCCCTGTGGTGCAGGTGGCTGGTGCGTGACGGGGCTGGCACCGCGGCCTGCACGGACTCTGCCCCGCAGCACGCTCGGCCCCAGCCCTGACAGTGCTGCCTCCTCACCCCGCTCCTCCCTGGGGGCTGGAGCCTCGCAGAGGGAGCGGTGCTGCAATTAGTCATGGTGCCGCAATTAGTCACGGTGCTGCAATTAGTCACGTCCAGTCTGCAAGCAAAGGGTGGCTGCAGAGCCGGGCGCTGCTGAGGGGCTGCTTCTCCTGGGGGCCGCAGAAAGCCCGTGGTGGGTGCGGGCAGGGGCTCCCTGAAGGGTGCTCCCGGGTCAGCGGCCACAGCGGCGTGCCTGCCCCCCGCTGCAGCTCTTTGAGGCTGGGCTGTGAGAGTTATTGCACAGATTTCCTTAAAACCCTCTGTCAAGCTGCCTTCCTTCCTCCTGGGGGAAGCAAAATAAAATTCTCTTCATAGCAGGTAGAATTGAGGAAATACTTGGGAGCTAATTCCCATGTAGTTTGTTTTCCCAGGCCTCTGAGGTCTCTGACCAGAAATGCTCAGCGGTGGCTGGGGCGGGGGCTCTGGCTGGTGGCCAGGAGCCGGGACCCCTGCCAGCTGCTGGCCACGGCACCTGGGGAGGCTGTGCCAGGGCTGGGGCAGCTCATGTAGGGTGGGGAGAGCAAGCAGCAGCAGCCCCCCAGCCCTCCCCAGCAGGGGACATGAGGCCGGAGGGACTGGGGTCAGGAAGGCGGTGGCAGCGGGTCCTGCTTGGTCCTGCTCGCCCCGTGTCTCCACATCCCTGCTGCCTGGCCTGTTCCAGGCGATTTGGGGAATGCGGGGCGAGGTCCCGGTGACCCCGTAGAGGCGCAGCCTCTCCAGGAGCTGCCCAAGCGTGTCCCAGCCCTGCAGGTGCCCGGAGCGGGCTCTGCCGCCTGCGCTGGGCAGGAGTGGGTGCGAAGGCAGCGCCCTCCCTGCTGGGTCGCAGCAGGCCAGGGCGGGCAGGGAGGGGTTGAGCCCCGCTCCCTGCACCAGCCCTGGAGCCTTGCACGCACAGATCCTCCTGGCCTCACGAAATGGCCTAATCCTCCCCATAATACACACAATCCCCTTCCGAGATGAAAGGCGTGAGCCCAGCCGCAGAGCTCATTCATGTGACAAGCATGAGGAGAGGATCTGGGTCCCTGCCCGCTGCACGGGTCCGGCTCTGTGCACAGGGGAGTTTATTCAGGTTTTTCGGGAGATTTGAGTTCTGCTGAGTCTGCAGCTCCGGCTGAGCAGTCAGGGCTGCTGCTCTGCAAACAACCTTTTCTGTTCCCAGCCGCCCTGCGAAGACACTGGCATGGGTTATGCTGATGCTGTGCTGGCGAGAGGAGGCGGGAGGGCTGCTTGGCCACAGGGCAGCCTCCTAGAAAAGCTGAGCCTGGCCAAGGCCGAGATGGGGGCCGCAGGCTGCCCCCGTGCCAGACCTGTCTGGAGCCAATGCCAGGTGCCTGCACCATCCTGTGTGTGTCGGGGGATAGATGAGCTGTGTCAGGCTGCCCTGGGGCATGCGGGCTGCCTTGCTGGGTGCGCGCAGAGCCTGGGGGCTCCCTGGCTGCAGTGCTGTGCCTGTGACATGGCGGAGATGGGCAGGAACGGACACGGCTGTGTGCTTGGCTGCCTGCTCTGCACTGAGCAGGGAAAAGCGATTTCCCCTTACCCTATGAGCAAAGCAGCATTACAGTGGACAGATAATCAATTGTTACAAGATGATCATCAATTATTTTCACTGCGCATTATATTCTGTTAATGAGAGCCCTTTGCCGGTGTCATGGATCCATTAAGGAGGAGATGAGTGATGCTCAGTTGTTGCATGGCAGTGAGAGGTGGCTGCAGAGAGCAGCGTGAGCCCCAGCGGGTGGCTCTCCTGTGGGGCTGGATGGGCTGTGTTCATTGCAAACACAGCCAAGGACACTCTCCACTGCACTTTGCCCAGGCTTTTCCCCTGGTTTTTCAAGACCTTTGTTCTGCTTCCTGCAAACCGTGGTGGCCTCGTGTTGCTCAGGTGCATCTCGCAGCTCTGCAGGCTGGAGAAGTGGCCCCATCTGCAGGGTCTCAGGCAACGTGCAGAGCCCTGCACTCGGGGGAGCGTGTGGCCGTGCCCAGGGCAGGGGTTGGCGATGCTGCCGCTGCGTGCGGGGCATGGCACGGCCCTTGCCGTGGCTCTGGGCCAAAGAGGCACAAGGGGTGGGGGCCCTGCTGCGGGCAGGCTGATCCCGTCTGAGCTTCGTGCCACGGCTACGTGTGGTGGGAAGCGGCCAAACCGGCCCCGTGATGGGCCCGGACCCATCCTGAGCGTGCCTGCAGCTGCTGGGGCCGGTGCCTCGGCTGCTCGCCTGCCTGTGCCTGGAGCTGCACGTGGCGCCGAACCCGTCCTGCACCCAGCGTGCGGCGGCAGCCGGGGAGATGCCAGCGGGCCCCTGGGACCCCGCTGTGCTGCGGGGCCAACGTCCCCTGGGTGCATGGGGACGAGCTGCTGGTGGAGGCGATGTGCCCCGCTGTGAATCGGCAGAGCCTGCCTGGGAAGCACTTCGCCTCCTGCGGCCACGGTGCCTCTCCTGCTCATCCCTCCTGGGCCGGCGGCGTCTGAAAAGCGGCTTTTACTCCGTGCTGCCCCGCGACGTGTCTCCCCGGCTCGATGTGAATTTAATCATTACTGCTAGTCTCGAGGATCCGCCGTGCTGGAGGCCGCAGGGCCAGCCACGGAGACTCGCGGCCTGAGCCGGTGGAACCGGGACGGGGCCGAGCACCGGCAGCCGGCCCCGCGCTGGGCTGCGCCGGGCAGCAAAAGCTGGGACCGGGCAGGGCCGGGCAGGGCCAGGCCGAACCAGGCCGAGCCGGGCCGAGCCGGGCACAACGGGGCCGTGCCGGGCCGAGCCGGGCAGAACCGGGCCGTGCCGGGCAGAGCCGGGCACAACCGGGCCGAGCCGGGCAGAACCGGGCCGAGCCGGGCCGAGCCGGGCACAACGGGGCCGTGCCGGGCCGAGCCGGGCAGAACCGGGCCGTGCCGGGCAGAGCCGGGCAGAACCGGGCCGAGCCGGGCAGAACCGGGCCGAGCCGGGCACAACGGGGCCGTGCCGGGCCGAGCCGGGCAGAACCGGGCCGTGCCGGGCACAACCGGGCCGAGCCGGGCAGAACCGGGCCGTGCCGGGCAGAGCCGGGCACAACCGGGCCGAGCCGGGCCGAGCCGGGCACAACGGGGCCGAGCCGGGCAGAACCGGGCAGAACCGGGCCGTGCCGGGCAGAGCCGGGCACAACCGGGCCGAGCCGGGCAGAACCGGGCCGAGCCGGGCCGAGCCGGGCAGAACCGGGCCGAGCCGGGCCGAGCCGGGCAGAACCGGGCCGAGCCGGGCCGAGCCGGGCCGGGCGCGGGGCTCCCCCTGGCGGCCGCCGCTGCCGCAGCTCGGAGCCGGGCGGGGGGCGCCGGGGGCCGGTCGGTCCCGCGGCCGCAGGAAGAGCCGCGGTGAATTGCTCTGAATGGAAAACTGGGGGGGGGGGGGGGGATTTGACAGTAAATGAAATGTGTTTGAAATTTAATTAGAGGCTGCACGTTGTGGATAGGAATGAGCCTCTTTTTTTTTTTTTTATGTGTGTGTGTGCGTGTGAATTTTAATTGTTTGCAATCAAAGAGCAGCGTCTCGTTTCCACCTCCTCCCGCCAGGCTGCATCCCTCCTCCAGCCAGGCCTCCCCTCTGCCTCCCCCTTGCCCAGCCTCTGCTCAGGGGGCCGGGGGCTTTCGGCCTCTCCTCGCCCCAGCCGCGCTGCTGGGGGCTGCCTGCGGCCCTGCACCCCGCGGCGGCGTGGGGCGTGCGGCCCCGGGGGCGGAGGGCAGCGTGACGGCGTTTGCCAGCCCAGGGGAGGCCGGTGCTTCCCTCATCGCATCCGTCTGCAGAGCTCAGCATTCCCTGCAGCCTAATTGAATGCAGTTTGGGGGTAATTGTTTTTTAATCACGTTTTTTTGCAGCCTGCAGAGATTGAACTCGCTCAGGGTGAGGAGAGTCATGCATCATGTGGGCTTGCTCTCACTTCTGCCGCCGGAAGCACACATGTAAAACATGCAGTGGTGGGGGGGCAACGGGTGTGGGGACCTCCCTGCCCAGCGCCCAGCGCCCAGCAGGCAGCACCCAGCACCCAGCCCGTTGGCCCCCCTGCTCTGTCTGTGCCGGTGGGGGCACTGAGCAGGCCGGGGTAAGGGGCCGTCACCACAAGCACCTCTGCCTGCAGGGTTGCCCGGCTCAGGAGCCAACGTGTGACCCCGTGGCTGCTGGTCACATCAACCAGTCGCGTAAGTCAAGATCGGAGGTTTGTTTTACCTCCTCTGTGAGCGGCCCCAGAGCCCTCCTCTCTGCGGTTAAATGGAAATTAACAATCAAGAGAAGTGGTTGAGCAAGACCCTGCTAGGAACTAATCCGATGGAGCAGAAATTAAGGGAAGAAATGAAATATTTCAATTCACTCTCCAGACAAGAGCCCTCATTTGGGACTAGATTCAATTTTTCTTTTAAATTTGTTTTAATTGCATGACTAAAAGAACAAAAAAGCCACATTTCTCTGAGATCTGCAGACGTATCCCCAGCCAGGCCGTTTCCCTGCAGTTGTGTTACTGCGGGTGAGAGGTGTCGCTGCCGGCCAGCGCTGCTCCGAGTGGTGCTGGATGAGGTTAGGTCCCTCTGGGCTCGGGGCTGCCCCGGTGGCCGCACAGCGAGGTGCCCTGCAGGGGACCTGTCTGAATTCGGGGTGACCGGGGCTGCCCTGCACCTGTACCCAGCTCCTTTGCAGCTGGTTCCTTCGCGCATCTCCCTGAGGCCCAAGAAACATCCCCTCGGCTTGAAATGAGCCGGGCACCATCGCTCTGACGGGGCTTTCGCAGATGGGCGCTCGCCCTGCGCGGGCGCGAGCAGCGGGCTCCTGCTCCCACGGCGCTGGCATGCGCCTGAGCCCTCCGCTGACCCCGCCAGCGCTCCTCGTCCTTTCATGTCTGTCTCAGGAGCACCCAGAGCCCGCAGACAATGAAACGGTAAAGCCAACCAGGCTTTGAACTACAATAAACCCTGTGAAAATGGAATCAATTCTGCAGTCTGATGACTCAGTAATGAAGAGTCAAGTCCCACACTGTGGTGTGTCACATCTCTGATATCTTCATTGCTTTTATCTGCATGGAGGGAGCAGATTTACCCGGCTTTCAACTGAGACTGCAGCAAACGGGCTGACAATTATCCCCTTCTCAGCGACATGCTGGGGGTTAATCCCTTGATCTGCCCCAGCACACTGCTGATGGGAGGGGACTCTGCCAGCCAAGAGCTCCAGGCATTGCAGGAGCCCCTTTCGTCCCCATAGGGACCTTCTGCACCTGTAGGCACCTGGCTGCAAACCCGCCCGAGCCCGTTGTGCCAGCAGGAAGGAGCTGGCGGTTGGACGAGCGCTGCCCCCATTCTCAGCATGGGTGAAATCCTCCACAGGGACGTGCAGGAGCCCACAGCCAGCAACAGGGCTGGGGGCCGGTGCTAGGGCAGCACGGCCGCTGGAGGCATGGGGTGATGCCAGCGGGGAGGGCGCAGCGTGAGCGCGGAGTGGAGCAGCCGTGTCCCCGGCAGCGCTTCCTCTGCGGGTGAGTCAGCGTCCCAGAAGTGAGGGGACCCGAGTTTCGGTCTGGGCACAGCTGTGGTTGTTAGATGCAGGGACTGTGTGCAATTTCCAGAGAGAACGAAGAAGAAAAGCAAAGAGATTATCCACCAAGACCTCCCTGGTGCATGGCCCACGGAGCCGTACCACAGGTTGTGGGGACTGTATTAGTGACATGTTAAAGTAAAACACTGAAGTCTCACCCAGAACAGCTCCTGCCACTACATTAGGCCAGCCCCAGCTTTAGGATGCGGCTAAGAAGCGGTCAGGGCATCGCGTCCCGGGATGAAACCCAGGCACTGTCCTCTCCTCCTACCCCTCTGCAAAGCAAGAGGCAAAAAGCTGAACCTGGCAGCAGTCACAGCCCCGAGCAAAGGCAGGCAGGGCACCTCCGCTCTGGGCTGGGCCGAGATGTGCATTTACAGGGCATCAGCCTCTTCAGAGTCCTTCCTAAAGGACAGGTTCGTTCTGTCCTAAAAATGAGATCTTATCAGGTGTATTTTAAGTATGTAATGAATAGCATACAAGTCAGAACAAACCTAATTATACAATGCACCTGTGCTAATAACTGCTTTTGAGACCATATGGGGATCGAATACACATCAAATAACAGGCAAAGAAAGCCATTATCTTGAAATGTCTGGTCCTTGCTCAGCCAAACACTATGAAATCATTATGTTTAATTATGGGATATCATCCTGGAATGCCGGTTCACTAATTATTTGTAAAGATTTGTGAATGCACATTATAATCTCCAGGACAGGGCACTGGAAGTTGCCACCGGCAGCTGCAGCCAATATTGCTTTCCTGTGGCACCTTTTCTCCCAGGAGCTAGTGCTGCCTCATGGTATGATCCGACAGGCTCAGAGGTCCCTGCTTTGCGAGGAAAACACTGCAGCAGAAGCTGATTTTGCTTCATCTTCTGCCTGCACCACGATGGGGTATCCGCCGCGCAGCTGAGGGGTGCGGGGCCTGGTCTGGGGCTGGGAGCTGGGGGCTGAGCAGGATGGGGAACTGCACCCCGCTGCCCTCACCCCGCTGCCCTGCACCCCGCTGCCATGCACCCTGCACCCCGCTGCCCTGCACCCCGCTGCCATGCACCCTGCACCCCGCTGCCCTGCACCCCGCTGCCATGCACCCTGCACCCCGCTGCCCTGCACCCCACTGCCATGCACCCTGCACCCCGCTGCCCTGTGCCCTCCTGTCCTGTCCTGCCTTGCAGGCAGCCCCGCGCTGCTGGGTGCTGTGTGGTGCGGTGCTGTGTGGTGCTGTGCGGTGCGGTGCGGTGCTGTGCGGTGCTGTGCTGTGCTGTGCGATGCGGTGCGGTGCTGTGCGGTGCGGTGCGGTGCGGTGCGGTGCGGTGCGTGTGCTGTGTGCTGTGCTGTGCGGTGCGGTGCGGTGCGGTGCGGTGCTGTGCGGTGCGGTGCGGTGCTGTGCTGTGCGGTGCTGTGCTGTGCTGTGCTGTGCGGTGCTGTGTGGTGCGGTGCTGTGTGGTGCGGTGCGGTGCGGTGCGGTGCTGTGCGGTGCTGTGCTGTGCTGTGCGATGCGGTGCGGTGCTGTGCGGTGCGGTGCGGTGCTGTGCGGTGCGGTGCTGTGCTGTGCTGTGCGGTGCGGTGCGGTGCGGTGCAGTGCTGTGCGGTGCGGTGCTGTGCGGTGCTGTGCGGTGCTGTGCGGTGCGGTGCGGTGCTGTGTGGTGCGGTGCTGTGCTGTGCGGTGCGGTGCTGTGCGGTGCGGTGCTGTGCGGTGCTGTGCGGTGCGGTGCTGTGCGGTGCTGTGCGGTGCGGTGCTGTGCGGTGCTGCGGTGCGGTGCTGTGCGGTGCGTGCGATGCTGTGCGGTGCTGTGCTGTGCTGTGCTGTGCGGTGCTGTGCGGTGCGGTGCTGTGTGGTGCGGTGCGGTGCGGTGCTGTGCTGTGCTGTGCGGTGCGGTGCGGTGCGGTGCTGTGCGGTGCTGTGCTGTGCTGTGCTGTGCGGTGCTGTGCGGTGCGGTGCTGTGCGGTGCTGTGCGGTGCGGTGCGGCGGTGCTGTGCGGTGCTGTGCTGTGCTGTGCTGTGCTGTGCGGTGCTGTGCGGTGCTGTGCTGTGCTGTGCTGTGCTGTGCTGTGCTGTGCGGTGCGGTGCGGTGCTGTGCGGTGCGGTGCTGTGCGGTGCGGTGCGGTGCGGTGCTGTGCTGTGCTGTGCTGTGCTGTGCTGTGCGGTGCTGCTGTGCGGTGCGGTGCGGTGCTGGTGCGGTGCGGTGCTGTGCGGTGCGGTGCGGTGCGGTGCGGTGCGGTGCTGTGCTGTGCTGTGCTGTGCGGTGCGGTGCTGTGCGGTGCGGTGCGGTGCGGCGGTGCGGTGCGGTGCGGTGCGGTGCTGTGCTGTGCGGTGCTGTGCGGTGCTGTGTGCTGTGCGGTGCTGTGCGGTGCGGTGCTGTGTGGTGCGGTGCTGTGCGGTGCTGTGCTGTGCGGTGCTGTGCTGGTGCGGTGCGGTGCTGTGCGGTGCTGTGCGGTGCTGTGCTGTGCGGTGCGGTGCGGTGCGGTGCGGTGCTGTGCTGTGCGTGCGGTGCGGTGCGGTGCGGTGCGGTGCTGTGCGGTGCGGTGCTGTGCGGTGCTGTGCGGTGCTGTGCTGTGCGGTGCGGTGCGGTGCTGTGCGGTGCGGTGCTGTGCGGTGCTGTGCGGTGCGGTGCTGTGCGGTGCTGTGCTGTGCGGTGCGGTGCTGTGCCGTGCGGTGCTGTGCGGTGCGGTGCTGTGCGGTGCTGTGCGGTGCTGTGTGCGGTGCTGTGCGGTGCGGTGCTGTGCGGTGCGGTGCTGTGCCGTGCGGTGCTGTGCGGTGCGGTGCTGTGCGGTGCTGTGCGGTGCGGTGCGGTGCTGTGCGGTGCTGTGCGGTGCTGTGCGGTGCGGTGCGGTGCGGTGCTGTGCTGCTGCGGTGCGGTGCTGTGCGGTGCTGTGCGGTGCTGCTGTGCCGTGCGGTGCTGTGCGGTGCGGTGCGGTGCGGTGCTGTGCGGTGCCGTGCGGTGCCCCAGCCCTGCTGCCCGTCCGGCGCCGGTCCCCGCTGCTGCCCGGTGCGGCCCCGCCGGGCCCCGGTGCGGAGCCGCCAGGGGGCAGAGCGAAGGCGGCGCAGGGCCGGAGCCGGGGGCGGCCCCGAAAAGATTTGGGGCGGTTTCGTGGTGGCGGGGGGCGGCGGAGGACGAGGAGCCCCCCCGGGGCGGCCGCCGGTCGGGTGCGTTCCCAGCGAGCTGCAAACCTCCAGCTGGGAGAGGGAGCGGGCTGTGCTTCGGCAGGAGGGCAAAACGCCCGCCTGTGGGAACACGCTGCTGATGGCAGTCCTCTCGCTGATTCCGTGTTGTTAGAGGTAACGGACGGCTTTTCTTTAGCCATAGAATTAAAAAGGAAAAAAAAAAAAAAAAAAAAGGGGAGGCAAACCAAGCAGCAGCGCTCTCAGCACGTCTCCGTGGAAGCAGAACAAGTCGGACTGATGCACGGCATGGCCACGTAAGGAAGCGCTGCTTCCCCTGGCTTCAGAGGGACAAGGAAGAAGGAACGACAGCCAAGTGTGGGAGGCGAGGGGCGTCGAGCCTCGCCCGGGTGGAGCGCAGAGGGGCTGGCTGCAGGGGCTTGGCGAGCAGCTCGCCGACGTGGCCTTCCCCTGGGGAGCCCGGGGGAAAACCCGAGGGCCCCAACCCAGCTGCCCGGCAGCCTCCCCTGGGAGCCAGGCGCGCGCTTTGCCCTGACACTGCTCGGAACACGCGGGGTTACCCGAGCCACAGGATTTACGGCCTCCAGTGCTTCCCCTGTTTTCTCCACCCTCTCCCATTAATCAGTAACACATTATCATAACTCCTAGGAAATGATTTATGCATTGTGTCTTCAGCTCCCGTCTGGGAAGCAGCACCTCTCTGCGCCGCGGCTCGCTCTGGAGCCTCTGGGCAGTGCGGGTGATGGGGATAGCGCATGTGCGGCTCGGGGGGGTCAGCGCCCCGAAGCCGTGTGGGGCCTCCAGCGCCGCGCCGCAGCCCCCTGCCAGCCGCTCCCCGCAGGGGGCCGGGGGAAAAGCTTTTCCCTCCAGCCCTGCGGGGCTGCAGAGCAGTGCAGGAGCGCAAAACGCCGGGGGCCGAGGCCCGGCAGCCGCTGGGCCAGCGGTTGGCACAGCGCTTCCTTGCACTGTCACCTCCGTCAGCAGGGAGAGCACGGCGACGAGCGCGCATTGGAGGCTGCAGAGTGTGTTATCTGCAAAATTAATATGCAATCGGCCGGGGGCATGGATTATTATAGCAAAATTATGCAACTAAGTAGGTTGTTAACAAGTTGATTTAAAATTCATAAATGGGGGGGGGGGGAGATAATAGGGCAGAGAACGGCAGGCTCAAATTAATTTAAACTGTTTGATGAGGAATCAGTGATGTAGGGAACAAGATAGGGAGGAGGATTAAAGGGAGTTCATATTTAAAATCAATTTGAAAGGGTGCCAGATACCACTCCATTCAGCCTCTGTCATTGTGAGACCTCGTCACTTCTTTCATTAGTTCCCAGCTCTCTGGCTGTAATTACCGGGTCCCGGGAAGGTGGTGGCTGACCTCGTTTCCAGTGTCTGCAGAAGGCGCTCACATAAAGCTGCCTTTCTTCCCCACTTGACTTGCTCGGGATCACAATGGCCCGGATCCTGCACCCGGAGAAGCGATAAGGCTGTGTGACGAGCACCCAGCTCGCTGTGAGGATGAGAGGCTCGCTGGGGAAGAAAGGAGGATGGAAAAAAAGGCAACAGCTGGAGATGATGGAGAGACAACTCTAAGTAATGGTTTTGTAATGCAGACCTGGGGATTGCAGTGAGAAACAGAGGAAGAAAGAAAATGCAGATTCCTTTCTTATGCCTATAAGGTCTCCAGCATCATCACACAGACTTTCATGACAGATTTACATAATTAAGGCTTAGCATAACAGGCTAAAGAGCATATCCAGGGACTCCTGTACTGGCTCAGGACATAAAGCAAAGCAGTGTGACGAAAGCTGCCATCTTCTGTCATCCGTCAGGTCCTTACTGTAAAGGACTCGGTTGCTAAATCAACATTACTTTCAAATTTGACAACGCTGGTGTGGGGCCGCTCCCTGCCTGCTCGTCAGCCTGCACCGTGCCAGCCTCTCCCCGCCAGCCAAACCCTCCCAGCCCCTGCTGCTGCGCCCTGCGCCGGGACCCCGGCTCGTCACGGGTGGCTGCCGCGCACCGTCCCCTTGCTGCGGCTTCGAAGCCTGTCCTTCCCCTTCCCGGGCTCCGCATAGCACTGGCAGCCGTGGGTGTCAGGGATGGATGTAAAGGCTGCTGTTTGTCTCCCTGTGAAGTTTCCAAGCTCTCCACATCAGCAAAAGCCAACTCGGAAGACAAAAGACCGGCGTTATCTGCTCCAGAGCAGCTGCTCTGCTTGGTGGGCATAACCAAGCCAGGGGCGCAGAGCGGGTGAGGGCAGCGCGGTGTTGCTGAAGCCCTCTCCAGGTGCAGGGATCCATCCCAACCTCTTGGGGCCCTTGTGATGGGCAGGGGGAAGGTGCTGGGACAGGCACAAACCCGGGGTTCGGCCGGGCAGCGCACGATTCCCACAGCGGCCCATGGGGGAGGGGACGTGCGGGGCTGCGCGCAGCACCAGGGCAGGGCAGCGCCCAGCGCCCGGCCGGGTTCTGTCCCTGCCGCGCACCCTCCAGAGATGGGCCTGGCTTCGGAGCAGCTCTGGGCAGCCTCAGAAAGTGCCACTGGAAGAGCTGGGCAGTGTTTGATATGGATATTGCCTTACGGACGTGCTGTGTTAGCGTTTGCGCTCCATTTGGTGCAGTTTGACAGTGGGAACCCTGCAGTTGTTTTCTATCCCATCCGTGAAGATGTGAGCAGAGTTTGCAGTGTAACGCGATCTATGTTGTTTAGCCTTTGCAAAAAGAAATATCTTCTCAATAACCCTGCTTTATTCTGCGGATGTGGAAAGAGGAAGCTCCGCAGAGACTGGAGGCGCAGCACGGTTAGAGGCACGCTTGTATTGCGGTAATGCGTCTCGGCTGCCGTCCCACAGCCGCTGGCCCCACGGGGCCGGGTCTGCGGGCACAGCGCTGGCACCAGACTGGTTCACACGCGTGCCTCTCGCCTGGGCGCTCCACTTGGGGCTGCCGATGGCGGCCGCCCCTGCAGCCCTCGCGCCCGGCTGTCACACGGTGCCCAGCCCCGGTGCCGTCCGGGGCCGCTGCTCAGGTGCCAGTCAAGTGAGCAGAAGTCATTTTTAAATAACAGGAGAAATTGTAAGGAAACGGTGTCAGGATTTAAATTTAATTGCTTTATGCTCGGCTCAAATTCCCAAAGTAGCCGTTTCTGAATAACAGCAGCGTTTTTATGGGCTTAAATGTGAGACCAAAGAACTGCTATGTATTTTAGGTAACCAACAGACCACTACACTTTTTCTAAAGTTAATTTGAAATGTAAATCCAATGGTTGTTCATTGTGCACTGGTACAACTTGCATGAGCATAACGCTCACTAGAACATAGGTCCCCTTAGTTTATTGCAGTATTTCCATTTTACATTTTACAGAGGCTGCACCGTGTCCTGCTCCTGTCGCAGGGCAGAGCTGAGGAATAGGCACCGGCCCCCAGTAGTGGCCGTGCAGGCTGGAGACCTGGGGGCCTGTGATCAAAGCCCTGCATGCTGGCTCCCTGTCCCCATAAAGACTGGCTCCCAAACTGGTTAAGAACAGGGAGACATACATAAAAACCAATTAAAAATATTCCAGCTTTGTTTTTACTGCCGGTCACTTGTCAGCTTAGCAAACAAGGATGCTTACAACCATTAATCATCTGGGCTCAATTTGTGCTGGCTGACTCATTTAACTCTCGAGCAGGCAGGCCTGCAATACTTTCATTGTGTGTTTAACTTTACAAATAATTTATCAAACACAACACCCAATTAAAGTGCCCTTCTGTACCCATTAGCCATAATATTGATCTTTTCACTACCTTCACCACTAGCTGTGGTCCTCGGGTTTGTTTAATATCATAAATATTCTTGCGTCTCTCCCTGAAATCCTGTTGATGAGCCTGAGCCTGCACTACACGTTTCATTTCGCTCTGCACTGCTTGTTCCTAGCTGTAAAGCACATTTCCTTCCCCATCCTTTCCCTGGGATGAAATAGCAGCTGTTGGTAACAGTTCTGCTGCCAAAAGGGCAAGAGGCTGTGCAGAAGTGTGAGATTTCTCAGTAATCAGGCACAAATCTCTACTGCAGCACGTGAAGAAATGTGGCGTGGAGGCAGAGCAGGCGTTTGTCCCTGTCGGTGCCGGAGATGAGGGTGACGGTGCCGGCAGCACTGGTAGGGGACCCTACAGCCGAACCTAGCAGCAGTGTCTGTCTTTACAAGGGCATGATATCTCAAAGCATTTCCAAACATTTAGAAACTTCAGAAATCCTGCAGGGAGTGTGAATAACTGGATAGATTTGTGTTAGTGCAGGGTTAACTGGCAGAAAAGGGCATTAAGTGACTTGCCCCAGGCTACATGATATATTAAGGAGAGGGTGTCCTCCTCCCTGCCTGTGCCCTACTCACCAGATAAGACATCTTTCGTCTTCTGGTGTGTCTATGAACCTCAATTTGATTAGCTTTATCTCCATATACCTGCTTTATCTCTTTCCTGTGCCTCAGACACAGATCTCTTGTCGTGCTCCTGGACCAGGCTGTGCTCTTTGTGTGGTTAGGTCGTGTTTCCACACAGCAGAGCCTGGCCTCTTCAGCCCGACGAGGGACAGGGAAAGAATGAATTCACCCTTTGGGCCAAGGAATAGGTTTCCTAATTCACCGACCCACTAAACCATTTTGTTTCCGTTCCCCGCAGAAATGTTCCGCATAGGAAGAGTTTCTATCGAAGTGGGGAAGTTTGTAATCCTGTGCAATTTCATGGCTACTTGGAAACAGCGCATTAAAGGAAAAATTGCATACTGTGCCAAACTGTTTGGGAGTGCTGGGTCAATAGCAAAGATAATTAGGTACTAACAGAGGTATTCCACATTGTCCTCTGAATTGTATGGAGGAAATGGTTTGCATCAAGACTAAACAGAAGAATGTTTCTGGGTGTTTTTGTACCCACGGTCACAAACTGACCGTATCGTCCAAGTTTCTGGGCTGTGGCACGGGGGGGCTGGACCTCCCCTCTGCTGCCCACAGCCCTGGCCGCACTGCGGGCACCGCGGAGCTCTCCATGGGAGAAATGGGAGCTGTGGTTTGGCAAGGGAGGGCTGAGGACGGCCACGGGACGGAGTGCTGCAGGGCTCGTGCAGGGGAGCCCGTAGCATCTGAAGTAATCGCTTTATTTATTTGCTTAATTGGAGTGGTGCCATCAGAGAGTCTGCTGCAGGCAGAATGGAAGTCGTAAATACAGGATAAAGGTGTCACGCTGGGACGCGCTCCTGGGGGACACTTCCCAGGCGCCCGGTGGCTGGGCCGGTGGGGGAGGCTGCTCGGCCTCCCGCTGGCAGCTGAGCACCGACCCCAGGCGGTGCAGCCCCTCCGAGCCCCTCGGCCTCGTGCTGGCTCCACACCTGCCTCCGTGCCTCCATTGCTCCTTGCCTCCCTGCCCCGCCGGCTGCCGCTCAGCCCCACAGAGGCAGAAATTAGCGCAGGGCAGCAGAGACCTCCTGGCAGCCTTTCTTCTGCTGCCCACACTTTTCTCAAGGCCTGCGGACGGGAATGAAATATAATCCACGCACATCCCTATTATTTTCACGTTTATATTTCCTAGTTTGCAAAGCCTCAGCATATTAATCTTTTGAAAGCTTTTCAGCCTTCTTCCCTCCCCTGCCCTGCCCGCCGGGTTACCGCTGCCGCGTCCCCCCCATTGCCGGGGGCAGCAGGCCCGGGCTGGGGGCTCTCTCCCACCGCAGCCCCCGGGCCGCCAGCCCTGCAGTTTGCCATGTGCTTTGCTGTGCTCCCGCTCCAGACCAGGAGCAAACACCGGGGAGCGTTTCTGGGCCAAAGCGACGCCGGCTGCTACTCTGGGTTTGGGAGGGGGCTCCCAGCTCAGCCTGGGCGCAGGCGGGCTCCGGGCCCACGCGCGGGGCAAAGCTGCCCCTCGACACCGTCCCACAGGCGGCAGCTCCCACCCCATGGCCCCTTGTCACCACCCCGAGGACGAACACGTGTGCGTGGCGACCCATGGTAACACCAGCAGGTGTGGGTAACACCAGCAGGTCTGGGTGTCACCAGCGTGCTGGTTCTGGCTGTGGACAGGAGGATTTGTCCCCGCACCGCCGGGTCCCCAGGCCCGGGGCACTGCGCGGGCACCCGGCTGCGTGCGGAGCTCCGGCTTGGCCCCATGCACCGCCAGCCCTGGCTTTGCATGCGCGGCACATCCCCGGCTAACGGGTGACTGCGGCAGCACTATAATTCCATAATCACTTGCAGAGAGACTAGTTCCTGCCTTCTCATTTAAAATGTCACAGCTTGTGTTTGCTCTTTTATGCTTTTATGCTTTGTACTTTCAATGAACTTCTTCCCAGGACCCATTAGCTGGTTTAAAACTTTATAACAATCATTAGGGAGTTGTTCATTGCTAATTGTGCAGTCAGTAATATGCCTGCCAAGCTCCACCACCGCTCCCCCCCACTCCCCCTGCTCATTAAGGTGCATTTTTTCTGCCCTGAGGGCTCATCCTGCCCGCAGCAGGGCAGGGACCCGGCAGGTCCGGGTCAGGACAGGGATGCTCCAGGCGCTGCTCCCTGGGCACCGCAGCTGGAGATCAGAAGCTGCAGGGAAAATTGTTTCCCCTCTGTTCCTAGCTGCTTGTCGGCAGTTAATGCGCAGCCCCCAGCATGGTCCCGGGGAGTAACAACACATATCTTTGGTACACTCACAGGTATCCTGTTGGGGCACCGATCAGCATGCAGAGCTCAGGGAAATGATGAGTGACACCCCTCTGGGGCTACCTTGTGCAGCCAGCCACCTACAGAGACCCTACAAAGGAGGGAAGGGCTCCTGTATAATGGTCGTGGGGGGAGCTGGATGCTGCAGCTGCTCCACAGCCCTGCGGGAACCCAGGAGCCATGCATGGGGCTCAGGCCAGGCCACTGCACTGCAGCAGAGACGCCATGCAGAAGGGGGCCTGACGGGCAGGATCGGCACATCCTGACCCAAAAGCCTTGCTGGCACCGGGGTAGAGAGAAGACGATGATTTCCAGAAGTTCTGGCTTCCCCCAGGAGACGCACTGAATCCCTCTCTGGAAGGGCTGAAAAAGGGACATTTCAAAAATGAAAGCTGCTTTTTCCGATGAAAAGTATAAGCTGAATGCATAATGACTGCAGGGAGATAACATGCTTAATCCTCCTAAGCAAGAGGGAAGATCCCTGCTAATCCCTGCTTAGCCCCAGGAGGAGCACGCAGGAGGGGTGGCAGGGGCATCTCGGAGAGCAGCAGAGCCACCACCAGCTCCTTCCCTCCGAAAAGGGATGAGGGCAGCCGCCAGCGCTCGGGCACCCCGGGGCAGGGCTGGATGCAGGCATGAGCCCAGAGCCCCGGGTGCTGCCAGAGCTTTGGGGGCTGCCCGGGGCACGCCGTCGGGAGTGACCCCAGCCACCGCCCGTGGCGTGATCCCTCCTTGGAGCCGCCTGACACTGCTGCTTGTTGTCCTTGGGAAACCTCAGTGCACCGAAACCAGATCTGTTTGCAAGCAAAACAAAAAGCTTCTGCAGCTGGACACTTTTCCAGTGCTGCTGTAACCAAACGCAAGTTAAATAAGTTATATGAACAGTATTTGATTTGGTGACAAGCTGGAGGAGACCTTCGGTGCCCAGAGGATTAATGTCTAATCTTTGTCCTGTATGTAGAGCAGGCAAAGAGTGCAGCAGTCAATAATGCACTCAATTTTGTAGCTCATCCCCAGCCTTCTCCACCAGTAATTAGATTGGGAAATGATGAAGTGTGGGGCTGGTGGCATTTGCATGCTGGCTGGCTGGTGCTAATCAGAAAGGAGAAAATATACTTCTTTTAATTGGATTACACAATCAGATCTGAGATGAGAGGAAGAAACATCTTCCTACTGAACACGATTTGTTGTCGCTTGAGTGAAGGTTTTGTGTCCCACAGACTCACTAGGTGTCATACCCTTTTAGCATACTTATTTTCCTATCTTAAAGCCAATTAATTTCCTCTGTGTCCAAATGCAGCTTGGGTCCTCTTCTGCATGCATACAGTCAATAGTTCAGTCTTTTCTTTCTTCAGGGGACGGCAAAGATTTCAGAAATCACTGACATTTCAAGGTTTGCACTGATGCGACCATATTCATCCACAAAATGAGGACACAAGACACTTCTGATGTCAGTGCACAGGGAATTCTGACAAAGCAGCGATTTTGCCCACACTTACCCTAGCGCTGGCAGTGATGCGGAAGGGAAGGGAACGCCTCGCCCCTGCCCAGGTGCCCCCGGCACTGCTCTGGCTCCCAGTGCCTGTGGCAGGAGGGCTGGGGCTGGGGCTGAGGCTGGGGCTGGGGCTGGGGCTGGGCTCCCCGGCAGCGCTGCAGCCCGTGTCCGTTCACCGCGAGCTCCTCGGAAATGCCAGCCGGGAGCTGCTGCTCCGCCGTGCGATCTCCGATCCATCGGCTTGTCAAGATACCTGACGGCGCTGAGGTGACAAAGGTCAAAGCACATGTCCTGATCCTGCACCATGGCCCTCTCTGGTGTCTTCCTCCTTCACCCTCCTGTGTCCCTGCTCAGGCCCCCTCTCTTTCTGCTCCTTGCTGTGTTCTCTGTGGGCACCAAGCAGCACGAGCGGAGCTTCACAGCCTCACCGAGGGCTTTCTCGGGCTGGAGTGAGGGACAAGCTTTGATGGGAAGGGCCAGGAGCTTCCCACCCACTGCTGCCACTGCTGGCTGCTGCGCCGTGTAGGGAGCTGCTGGCTTCCAGGAGCCTACGTACCTGCGCTGCAGCCGCTCTTGGAGCTGGGGAACAGCCGTGCCTACATCCACGCGTTGGGTGCCGAAGGGCTTTCCACACCGCTTCTTCCTCTGGGCCCTGCCGGAGAGGGCAGCGTAGGAGAAGCTTAATGGCCTTTCCAAGGCAGTGCCCCTTTTGTTTTACAATGTATAACAGCTAAATATTCTTGTCTCGTTAGTACCTTCTTGATAAATGAGTAATTCCTGCTGTTCTCACTTGCTATGATACTGTTCCGAGCACTGTTGCATTGTGCTGCCACTGCATGTCACTGTTAGGACAGTGACAAGGGAAGACCTGAGCCAGGCTGAGGGTGTCCTGGCGCGCAGACCCACAGCCTCCGAGCGGGAGCTGTCCCTGCCCCTCGCACGGGCAGCGGGTGAATGCGGCGGGGGGCAGGCGGCCGAGCAGCAGGGCACAGCGGGCAGCTCCCTGCAGTGCCCCGGGCTCTGACACGCGGTAGAATCAGCCCCTTTGGCAAAGCACAGGTGCAGCAGGTCCACGGAAAAGGACACAGCGGAGCCCAGAAGTCCGCTTCTCTGGCCGCAAGTGCTACAGCACGGGATAGGCATCGTTTACATACAGCTTGCATCTCTGCAGAGTGACGACCAACCTGTTTCCCTTGCTGAAACCTTCAGTTTGCAAGCCCTCCCAGATATGTTTCAGTTTCTTAATGCAAACGAGAAACGCTTTCCATATACACACGGCAGGCTGCAGTGACTCTTCCTGTTGCTGCTTTGGTTAAAAGCCAGTTTTGGGGCAGGCTGGCAAAGAGGAAGGAAGCGATCACAAAACAAGGGGACTCTGTTCCGCCCACCGTCCCAAAGGAAGGTGGCTTTAAATATTTATAAAAAAAAAATCTCAGCTCTTGAATTATTAAATGCTGGGAGTGTGGTTTACTCTACAGTGAATGTGGACTGTATTTTTTCTGAATGAACTCGGTGCTGATATGGATTTCCAGAGATGTACTCTGCGCAGTTCATGCGCATCCCAGCGGGTCTGATTCGTGTCAGAGCTAGTAGAGCAGCAGCAGCGTGAGGCCCTTTGGCTGCCAGAGCATTTCTTCCCTTCCCACGGTGTGCTGCCCGTGCTGATGAGCACACCTCCGGCAGCAGAGCGCCCAGGCAGAGCCGACACGGCGCGTCACCGAGAGGGGCTTGCTCCAGCGTAGCTCACTCCTGTGTCTCCCAGGCTAAAGCCTGACCAAAGGAGCCCGCTTCAACTGAAGGAATGCAGGATTCACATGCAGGCTACTTGGCAGCATGGCTTAGTCTGGCGAAGACATTAACTGAAGTGAATGCATCCAGCTCATCGAGACCCACGGCAAGGAAGGAGTGGGAAATGCTTCAGGCAGCCCGGCCCGAGGCTCTATATGCAGAGTGGGATGCACAACCCTGCTTAGAAACTGGCGTGCAGCCCTGAGATGATGGAAAAGGAAGGTGGAGGCAAGCACTAAGGCAGGCAGAGCAAAGACTAACTGATCTGCAGACTCCCCTGCATTTTTAATTTGCCTGGTATCGGAAGGTTGCAGCCCGTCACACAGCCAGCAGTCCTTCGGAGCCCGGTGCACAGGGTCAGGGCTGTCTGAGAAGAGGCAGCAGGTACAGGACTGCTGTGACCGGACTGGGAGGCTGCTGATACAGCAGCAGGAAGGGCTGAACTGAGAGCCCCAGGCGTTACCACTTGCCATTCACATCCGTGCTTCAAGCTGTATCCACCTACAAATAGGGACTATCCTGCTCTGAATAAGCTGCTGTTAGAAAGGGCTCAGCAGCCTCTCTTGGGTGCTGCAGACTAGGAAACGACCGTCCCATGCACGGCACCATGGCAGGGGGACAGCTCAGAGCCCCGTGCCAGGCCCACACCAGCTCCAGCTGGGAGCAGCAGTGGCTCTGAGCTGCTGGGCACCACCGGCGGGGACAAGCCCTGCCGGGGGTTGCTGCTCAGATGCACCTTGGCTGACCGGTGCCTTGCATTGCCTTGGGATTTACAGGAGGTTCTGGGGAGCTGAAGCCCAGGTGCCCAGTTTTGCACAAGTGCCAGGTTGGAAAAGCCTGTAACTCACTTTGCTGGGCTCATCCTCGCTCCACTCCTGGCCAGCATCCTCCCCTCCGTCAGCACCAGCTGCCCCCTCCCCAGCCCCACGTCTGGCGCAGTCACCTCTGGCACACTTGGGTGGGAGATGAGCTTCTCCTTTCTGCCGTTACCTTTTTTTCGTGAAAAAACAAGGACTTGACATGGCACGCACCGAGGCTGTTCCGGAGCAGAGCTGAGTTCAGGAACTTGCTCCTGTGCTGGGGAGCTGAAAGGTGGAATGAATTTGATATAAATACCAAGGACCCAGAGTCAATTTGTTTTAATCTGCTAATATTGTGAAGGCTGAAATGTATGATTATTTTTGCATATTTTACTTTGAAATGCAAATTCTAATGACAGCTTAGATATTCTTGTAATCTCTTGGGGTTAAAGGACAAAGGGTAGCAAATAACTTGAAAATAATCCATTTCCCTATAGCTCTTTGTACTATCAGGCAGTGCTTAACCCTCATTTCTTCTACCTGGCTGATTTTTGGAAATCCCCTGGCCCCCCAGAACCAGCACGGCCCTGGGCAGGGCAGGCAGCCCCCACGCCCCCCGCCAGGGCCGGAGTGGTTTTAATTATGCAAGGGAAGGTTGGCAATAATTAGCGCTGTATGTTCAGGCTCACCACCCCCTGCACGTGAACTTGATCAATAAGCAATCCAGTCATTAGAAATAAAGCTGCTGCTATTATCTGCTGATCGATATCTCATTAGGCTGGGACACGCCGGCCTCAGCACCTCTGCGGGGGGCTTTGGGGTGGGCAGCAGCAGGGCAGGGGCTGCAGCCCCAGCTCCGAGCCCACGTGGGGAGCACCACCAAGGCACCACGGCCCTGGGAGAAACATGGGCATTTTCCTTTGGGAAAGCTCCTGCGAGTTCGTAGCTCAGGGCTGTGCCAGTGCCTCTGTCAGAGACGTGCTCCTGCTGTTCCTGGCGGTTTTGCCCCGGTGGAGCTGGAGGGAGGCACAGGGCAGCCCCCTGCCAGCGCCGGGCGGCTCCAGTAACTCGGCCAGGGAGCAGCTTCCTTCCAGGAGATGCTCGCTTGCTGTGAAGTCGTGATCTGGAAATGAACTTTTCACTCCAATACAAATGGCTGAGGGCATATTAAACAGGATTTGTCTTGCTGGATAAACATCTCAGTGAAGTTAGTGGCAACTCAGCAACATTTTCCCCCAGAGGGGCTATTTAGTTTCACTGCGCGTGGCAGCGGGCTGCTTTCCTGGGTGTGGGGGGGGCTGGCAGTGACAGGGAGGAGAGCTTCACGAGGGAGAGAAGCCCACGACTGCTTCCTCCAAAGGCAAGGACCTGATGGCGTTTACCTTGCTTTCAAACAGCAATTTGGGGCCATAGCTAAGGAGTACAAATGAAATAATTGGAAGCGAGCACCAGCCCCCAACCTGGACGTTCAGAGGGGCTCCAGCTCCCACCCCAGTAGCGCACAGCCCCCCAGGACCCCGCAGCCCCTCAGGCATGGTGAAGCCTCTGGGGCAGAGGCACGTCCCACTCCTGTGCCCAGCTTTCTGGTGCTCTGCAGGCACCCTTCTGCTTTCCTGGGTTCACCTGCTTTGTGCCAAGGGCAACAGCATCGCATTTCCTCAAGGGCTCAGCTGCCTGGTTTCTCACCAACCCACGAGTACAAATACAGCCTTGACTCCGCTGCTTCCATCCCCATTACGTCTGCACTTGGGCAGAAACCCCTGACCCGCGGACGCTGCTGGCAATGGCTGCTAAACCACCTCCCCTCCCTGCCAGCAGCGCACGTCTCGCCCCGCATGGCAGCGATGCCAATTCACGGAGGTTTCACCCCAGCCACGGGGTGCTCCCTATCCATCGGCACAGGCAGTGCCTCCGGCAGGGCAGGGGCCTGGGGGCAGCCTCCAGGGACCAGGGGCTTGGGGGCAGCCGCCAGGGACCAGGGGCTTGGGGGCAGCCACCAGGGACCAGGGGCTTGCAGCAGCGCAGCCACGGCTGTTGGCAGCCCTGCCGTGACCCCGCTGCTCTCCACGGCACTTCCACCTGTGCCACCAGCGAGCATTCAGTGCCTGAGGACAGCAGGATGTTTCCCTAGTCCTGGCCCTTATCTAGTATTAATATGCAATTGTAAACAGCTTTTTATTATTGCACACCTCCAACCTCTCCTTCCCCCACGCCCTCCCTCTGCTGCTCCTCACTGCCCCCGACTGGAAATGTTGACAGTAATAAATGGCTGGCAAAGCAATTATACACATTAAGCTGAAAAGTATGAAGCCGAGGTCAAAACTATTTTCTTTCTATAATTACGCGGAGAGTAAATTCATTTTGCCGGGAATACAAGCGACACAGAAGGTCACGGTGAGCAGCAGGGAGCCGGGCGGCCCTGCTCTGCAGCACCGTCGCCAGCAGCCCCCCAGAGCTGCTGCCCTCGCTCCGGGCCTCGGCAGCCCATGCGAGGTGTTTAGGCTGCACACACTGCCACAGCACCGGGCGGCCCCAGGGAAGGACGCAGAGGAGCCCCAGGACCCCAGGACCGGGTGCGGGGACAGCCCCGGGCTGGTGCCGCATCCTGCAGCGCGCTCCCCACCGCCCCACCTCGCGGCTCGGCAGCCCCAGGCCCGGCTGGGGGCCGTGCTCGTGCCCAGCAGAGGAGAGGTCAGGCCTTCCGAGCCGCTGAAGGCCCAGACCCTAGGAAGTCCTGCCCTGCAAGAGCTTCTTGCTTCGTTTACAGTTCTGTCTTTGTGTTCAGGTCACTTCCCAGCTTCTGAGCGAGCAGCTGAGCCGGCTGCCCCAGTTGTTTGAACGTGAGCCAGCACCGAAACGGGGTTGTTTGCTCTGAAATAAGGTTTATTAAACTGTAATAGGGTTTGTTACTCCGCTAATGTGCCATATAAAAAAGCTATGAAAATCAACTGCTAGGTGTAACGACCTGCACATTCCCCAGCTCAAGCATCTCAGCCATCTCGTAGTGGACTTTGTTCTCAGCACAGAAGGAGAGGGCCCTCCAGCCCCGGCTCCAGCCCCAGTGATGCGGCTGTGCTGGGGGTCCCCGCTCAGCACCCATGGGTGCGGGAGGGGTGGGCTGGGCAGGGATGTGCCCAGGGCTGTTCACCAGGGGAGCTCCTCTGACGCAGGAGCTCTGCTGCTGAAGACACTGGAGGTGATGTTATTGGAGGTGAACTTGGGCTTCTGGGACCTGAACTGATTCAATTTTTCCTGGGTATTAACCGAGTCTCCTGGGGAAGAGCACGTAATTGGCTTTTGCAGTGCCGTGCAGGTGGCCGGGCTGTCTTTCCCCAGATCCCAGCTGAAAAACCCAGCACTTCCCACGGCTGCTGGGGGAGGCTCCCGAGCAGGGACAGCACCAGGCTGGCTGGTGCTCACCCGCCCGGTGCCCACCCGCCCGGTGCCCACCGCCTGTCCCTGGGGCACGCTGCTCTCGCGGTGCCCCGCAGGGAGCCGTGCATCCCCCCGGGAGCGCTGCTCGGAGCCCCGGGTGGCACCAGTGCCCTGCTCACAGCTCCCCTGGCCCCGGGCACTGGCAAAGGCTTCTCCCGAGACCTGCTTCTGGCTGGCGCTGGGGTGTCCGGTTCTGGCTGAGTGACCGCCTCTCGCACCAGGAAAGGGTTTCCAGTCCTTAAATTAGCTTTGGTGAGTTTTCACTTTCTTCAAATCAAAGCTCCAAGACAATTAATCACTGCTTGGCTCCTGCTGGTGCATTTAAGTGCTCAGCTTGAAACGGAGATCAGCATCAGAAATTAATCTTTCTGTAATAAGGGTTTCACAGTAATGATCTCTGCCCTGCGCTGGGTCCTGCTCTCTGTGCTGGGACCGCGCCGCCACCCCCGTGCTGCCTGCTCCAGCCCCGTCCCTGCACATGGGGACGATGCCAGGCGCCGGGCACCTTCATCCCCCCACGGCAGGACGTGGGGAGCCCCCGGCCGCCCCTTTGTGCCGTGCCACCGCGCCGGGCAGCGGGCGAGGGGCTCGTGCTTGCGGCAGGGGGCCTGTCCCCATCGCCCCGGCTGCAGGAGGGCGGCAGCGGGGCCCAGCGCCCACATGGCCCCGCCAGCACGGAGCGAAGCCGGCTCCGCGCTGCTCACCCGCGGCCGGCGGCCTCACAGGACTGGGGGTTTAACATCTGGCAGCCTCCAGGGGAACCCCCGGCTATTGGTGACTGCCGTGCATCGCTTACAGTTAAAGGGCATCTCGCACAGCTGTTTATAGTTCAGCAGCGGCATGTGCAACCTTTCTCGAAGATCCCAAGGGCCTAACTATGGTAACTGCACTTGATAAGGAAAATTCAAATCAACTCCTTTCCACTTTTTCCCTTTCTTTTTTAGTTCACAGACCATGAAGGAAACAGATGGGAGTTGAAAAGAGATTGAAAATGACAAAGGAAGTCTAAAGACATTTATTTCCACTCAGCACAAATTAATTAGGACGGCTGGGGACACCTGATTAAAGTTTCTGACAGAGGAAGGCGGCACAGGTGCTGCTGCCTCCCTCCTCACGCAGGATCGCCTCGCAGATCCTCGCAGAGCCGGCTGCTGGGATTTGGGGACCCCGCTCAGCCATGGCCCAGCCCGGGAAAAAGCTCCCCAGCCCAGGTCCTGGCAAAGCACTGACCGGCCTGCCTTTGAAGCTCCCAAAATGTATAGAGATTTCTTCAGATCGCAAACTTTTCAGCTAGGTTATCCCAGGCTTTTATTAGAAAAGGGTTTATTTGGAAAGCCAAAAGAATACTTTAGAGCTTTTCAAGTTGTTGATTTTTTCTCTTTTGATACGGGGCTTTCTCTCCTTCTTCGTCTCATTTATTTTGCATTACTGCTATGGGAAAAGGGGAGGGGAAATGCCAAGGAGGAGGGAAAGAGCGTTATCTGAAGCCAAGCACGGCTGGCACCAGCTGGGGAGCAGGCAGCATGTTGGAGCCCCTGGCGTGCCCGGACCAGCTGCAGCCTCCGAGCACACCCCGGCCATGCAACAGACCACAGGTGAAAGCCCCTCTCTTAGTCAGGTGCTAAATGGGTGTGAGGTTCTGTTATAGCAGAAGTTGGTGAAATATCATGGGAAAGGTCAGGGGCTGCAGGGGGTGAGCTGCCCAGGGCATTACAGCTGGCTCTGTGCTTCATCCAACGTTATTTCACATCCTTTTTGGTATTTTCAGGAAGTTTCTGCTTAGTGGCTTCTTCTCTTAATTGGCAGAGACTCTTAATCAGGTGGGTAATTAGATCAAGTTGCTCAGCTGTGGTCAGCCCAGCCCGGCAGCGGTGTGGGTTGGCCCGGGCGGGCTCCCCAGCATCTCCCCTGCCCACGCAGGGCACGGCTGCGAGGCGACCTGCTGTGCCCGTCCAGGGGAAGGGCAGCATCACTGCGAGCTCACCGAACACCACAGGGCATGGCAGCAATAAACTTCCACTGAAATCCTGTAACGAGTCCTGGTATCATTTCTAATTTAAATCACGGGGCATGTACTTGTGGGGGAGGGAGAGTTTTTTATGACCCTATCTTTATATCATCTTTCAAATAGACAATTTGGCCCCTACAGAATTTTCTATTTATCTGGATGTGTGCATTTGCTACTTCAATGCTATCACCTTCCGTTCGGCGAGATTTATTCTTTTCCTATTAGCCTCTGAAATTGCTTCCATTCCTCCAGTTGCTGTGGGTGGGTAACTGGTGGATGCACATTCACGGCCTGATGCTAAGTGCTGGAAAAGCCCATTAGAATCTGCTGGTGAGGCAAGGATGGCACGGAGCAGGAATCCTCAGCACTCCTGTCTGAGACCATCGCGGTGCTCAGCACTGGGTGCAGGGGCTCTTTTAGCCAGGATACAATTAGCTGCGATGAAACAGCAGTCTTTTCTAAATGAAATATATATAAAATCTGTAATTACCAAGCTATTTTCAGCAGAGAACGCTTCTATTTCCTGCTCATTCCCATTCAGCTGTCCCTAATTTTGCCACTGCCGCTCAGAGCAGGTGTCGGCAGTGCAGAGCCCAAAATACCTCTATTCTTCCGTGGCTGGGGTGATGCTTTCGAACACCTCCGTTACCACTCACCTCTCTTTTCCTCTCCATCTTCTCGTGCACACCGTGCGAGACGCCAGCGGGGGCAGAAGCCGGCTCGCCCTTGCCCTGTGCTGCCACTGGGACCCCGAGGGGCTGCTCCCAGCCCCTGCCCCTGCCGCCAGCACCTCGCAGCCTCCTCCCGGGTCCAGCCATGGCACGGGGCCGGGGGCACAACGGCCTTGCTCCTGGCAGAGAAACCCATGGCAGCAGGGAAAGCATGCAGCACGGCGCCAGCTGACACCCATGGAAGGGGCTGGTCAGGACCCGCAGCGTCCCTTGGAGTTAATGCCCCAAGGAAGCTCTCCTGGAAGATATTTGTTCTTTTTTAGTAACTTATTAATGCTGTAATTAGAAAAGGCAAAGCCCACTGCACGCTGCTGCTTTTGATGGATTATCCTTGCATACGGATTAGCATCCCTCGCCTGCAGAACAGTCAGCAGCCCCCAAACCTGCGTGCACAGAGGGAGCCCAAGCTCCGCTGAGCTGCCCGTTTGGGGGGGCCTCCTGCCGCCGGCCCCAGCCGCACAGCGCAGCCTTGGCACCAGATCGGCGCTTGGGTTTGGACGTGGGCATGCTCAGGGGCTGTGCCAGCCCTGCTCTGGGTCTCCGTGTACAGCCCCTGGGCCCCATGGGACACAGCACCCCCCTATGGGACACGGCACCCCTGCTGCCAGCAGAGCGTGAGCCGCTTTGCTCCTGCCATGGAGCAGCAAGCAGCACCTCAGGCTGAGATCAAAGAGCTCCTGTCCCAGGAGAGCTTTTTTTTTTTTCTTTTTTTTTTTTTTTTTTTTTTTTTCTCCCATGTCTTTTAAAGATGTTAATTGGCTCTTATTTTGGGTGAAAAAAAAAAATGGAGAAGAGAGTCATCCATGCTTTTTCTAGATGTCAGACCTATTTCTGACTCTCTAGAGAGGACTCAATACAGCGACATCAGCAACAGAGGAGGCGAGGAGGAGGAAGGAGTGAGAAGCACGTGCCTCCCGCCCCCAGCACTCCCTGACCCACAGAGTTGCTGTTCCCTGGGGCTGCCCCACGGCGAGGAGCCAAGGCCCTGGCTGGGCTGCAATGCAGGCGTTTTGGTGAGGCCTGCGGGCGCCGCTGGGGCAGGCAGGACATCAAGGGGGACAGGGCACCAGGAGACGAGCACAGCACTGCTCTCACAGCCCGCAGAGCGGAGGCAGGATAGTTTATATTATGGGCCACAAAACCTCTCCATTGTGCTTCTGCCACCCAGAGACAGTTTGGTGATTGTAACAGGCTCGTGGCCATTGGTGTGCCTCGTGGCCACCATGCTTCTCTTTGCACCATCAGCCTGCACAGAAGCCCCCGGACCCCTGGCAGCAGGCGTGACACCTGGCTGCCTGCTCTCTGTCCCTGGGCTTCATAATTTCCCCTCTGTATGGGAGCAGATTTGCTTACATAGCTCATAGCCCGGCTCATGGCAACAAGGGGAGTGGCAGAAGATAGCAGTGCTTGTGCGGGGGATTTTTCCCTCCATCAATAATTTCTGCTTAAAATCTGATAAACTCTGCAAAATCAACTTTCCTTATTCAACTCGCTCCGAGAGAATGCAATAAAGCCACTCCGGGGGAAATTGTGGGCAGGCTGCAGGAGGGAGGACAGGACGGTTGCAGGAGGGAGGACAGGACGGTTGCAGGAGGGAGGACAGGACGGTCTCTGTCCCCCACGGGAGGCATTGCTGTCTGCTCGGAGGCGTGCCTGCCCCGGGGAGCCCAGCAGCAGCCGTTCCAAACGGGCACCTTGAGCATCACCCGGCACCAGCCATGGGCTGACGGCCGTGAGACCAAGCCTCATATGGCTGCGCTGCTGGCAACGTGGGGCAGATTCGGGGGGCAGAAAATTCAAAAATTTTCTACTGCTTGCAGGTGGATGTAGGGAGGGAGAGGACAAAGACAGAGCGGGGATGCGCTAACCCAGAAACGACAGGCAAGGCAGAAAGTTGGGGAATTCAATGACTCGGTCGCACTCTTGTGGACATGACAGCATTCCCCTTTCATCACCAAAAGCTGGGCCAACAGATAAATAGCCTGAAGCTACTGGGTTATTTCTTTCCTTCCTATTCCATCAAATCGCCCTTTGGGCATTACATTGTCTAAGTGGAAATTTGCCCGTTTTTCTGATATCGAATCTACTAACTGTTCTGGCACAGCTTCCCCTCTGCCTGTACGCATTTGCAAAGGAAAAACGTGATAGACCATCAAATCCCTTAACTTCCGTAGCCTCTGCTGTTAGATAGCAACATGGTTATAGAAACCATAAGGGAATCACAGAAATGGCATAATGATTTCTTCAAAAGGAAATAATTTGGAAACAGCTTTTCTATTTCCACTTTATTGGTTATTTTTAGTTGAGCAGCTGTTCTTATTGTGTTGATATAAAACCTGTTTCTTTCAATCCTGAAGAAAAAAGTTCTTTATTCTTGTGGCTATAGAATTCAACTTTAGAGGTCACTTATTGTTTCCAAGTTCAATGTACTCTGGAAGGAATCTATATTCTTCTCATATGGTTCCTGGGCATGAAAGCAATCTCTAAATACTCAGAGGATAAAATGAGGTCAAACCTGCAATTCCATGAGGCTGCTGTCTAGTGAAGCCAACACTCCGACCTGCCGCTTTGTTTCTGTCAAAGCAGTTTAGAAAACAGCAGTGGGAAATTATTTCACGATAAATAGAAACCTACAAGCACAGATGGCTCTGCAGCCTCGCATTTTCTTTCAGGATATTCCCCTAAGAAGCTGGGAATTTCAATTGGCCGGACTAAGTTTATAGCTGAGCGAAGAGCCATTTCACATACAAAATACCACAACTGCATCTTTTATAAAAATATCCCGTGCAGCAAGTATTGTGCACTTTCTATCAGCGCAGGACTCAAGCTGCAGAATTTCCCTTTGCACGAGGATTAAGGCCAATACTTAGTAGTGGGAAAAGGCATCCAGTATTTCACAGCTCCTGCAGTCTGGGAGTCCGTACCTCTTTATGCCTCTGCAAGAGTCCAGGCGGGAGCTGAAGTTGTGCAGCTGTTAGAGGGGAGCGGCAGCAGACGAGCGGCTCAGGGGGGGCAACAAGGAACGGCTCCAGTGCAGCCCACGGCTGGAGGCCTCCGGGAAGCCTCGCTGCAGGCAGACCTTCATCCCCGTGCCCCTACTCGGCGAGTTGGGGGTGGGACGGCAGGGGACAGGGGACGCGTCCAGCAAGGCGGGTTAGCACGCGTGGTCCTGGGGGCTGAGCTGCAGCTTGCAGGGCACTGCCCCCCGGGGTGCCCCCTCGCCCCTCTGCGCTGCAGGGCAGCAGCCCCACTCTCACCCCGTTTTCCACCCACGAGGAGGTGCCAGGCGGGCAGCGGGCACGCGGCCGGGTGCCGGGGGGTGCGCATGCTGCACGACCACGCGCCAGTCGAGGCCGGATGGGTGGGAGCCGCGCGCAGCGCTGTAATAAAGCACTAATTGCCATATCGAGGCATTTGGCTTTCTTCTATGTGCAGTTCATCTTGGAAGCCTCCATTGTGTCTGAGGCTAAGTAGAAGTGTTAATTACACCACGCGCATTTTTCAAGGTGGATATTACAATGTCTTTCCTGCGGCAGCTGGAGCTGGGGGAATTTACAAAAGCATTAATACTCCATTCTGGAGAAAATAAAGCGTTGTAAATGTCCCCCAAAATGCACTTAAAATTTTCACACAATTCAGCATTTGCAGAAGTTGCAATTAGCTAAGCCAGTGCTGTATCTCCTGAAATAACCAGTTCCTTTCTTTTCTGAAGCTTGTTATAATGCTGCAGAGGTTGTTAGACATTTTCTCACTATCAGATTGGTTAGGTTCAAATTTGTATATTAGAGAATTGAAAGAACTTCTTTTTAACCCTCCTCTTACAAAGAATCTTCCTTTCCTCCAGGCACCTGGATTCTCTTCTTGCATGGTCCTTCCTTTGCTCCCAGTGCAATTAGTCTGTGCAAAAATCGGAGCCATGACCTGAAACTGCCCATGAGGAGCTGGGCATTAGCCCTGCAAGCCAGCCACATCCCCTTGCACGTTCACCTGTGGCTCAGCCCAACAAGGCAGAGGGAGCACAGCCCCCAGGCTTCTGCCTCAGTACTTGCTCTGCACAAAGAGCCGCCAAGGCGGTGCAGAATGCTCCAAAGACCCTTGAGACTGGATTTCTCCCTGGCGACTGCGTCGCTGATCAATTGCCATCAGACGTGCATGCCAGGAAAGCAAAGCAACTGCCACTCAGTGACTCCAGTTACAACTTCATACGCCCGAAAAGGAGAAACACTTCCATGGAAAGGCTCGAGTCTGCAGTCAGGAGGGTATTCAACAACTGCTATTACCGGGAACAAGTAGAGACTGCATGTGACATGCTTAAATGACACCAACGTACTTTCATTATGTAACTTCTAGGAAAAAATCAGCATCTGTGGATATACTTGCAAATGTATTCCTGCTTAAATTGTCCCCTTTTGGTGCACAGAAGCACAAACCACTTTACAAAGTTAAACTGCTCTGTGAACTAGAATTTATGTATGTGTATGTATACACACAGAGTCTAGCTTACATCCTGTATTTTATATTTTGTATGTCAGCAACTTTATATAGGAAAATATTGCATTTATAAAGAATCATCACTCTCACTGTAAAAATGCAGGTTTCCTTGGGTGAAAAACATTATCTGCTTAACTGTGCATAGTAATGCTACAAATTCATATAGAGCACGAGGCAACTTTATTGCAGCGTAATTTCCAGGGGAGTTCAGGCAGCATTCAGCTAGCTGGAGTGCAGCACGGCTGGCACTCTGCATTGTGTTGGGATTTGGGCAGGGATTGCCCATGAGCTCATTGATCCCACAGCAGACAGCCTCACCCTTGCAAAAAGGGTTCTAAAACCTTTAATTGCTTAAATAGCTGGGTTCCTTCCATATCTGGAAAGAGGCAGCTTTCCCACTGTGGCCTCCGAGCTCTGCTGTGCCAGTGCAGCCTGGCCCAGCTCCTCCCGCACCCAGGAGATGCCGGTGCCCCGCTCAGCCCCTCGCCCCTCGCTCCGGCCAGCAGTGAGAGGAGCTGCTAAGGAGAGGCTGAGCCGCTTCTTACACGTCCTAGGGAAGCAGAACACTGCGCACTGCAACTTTAAGATCGTCGTAATTAATAGACATAAGTGATTGATTGACCTCAAAACTTCGTGGCAGGAAATCTATTCACTTGTCAATCAATCCAGAGGAGCTGCCATTTAAAAAGGACTAAGACAGATGGCACCGATGAATTGCACTGCGGTAAAACGAAGCTAGGAACGCAACGCCAATTTTTCACTTTAATCTGCACCAAAATGTCGCAGTGTTCATTTACAGTGTTCATGTGTATTGCCACATACCATATGTAAGATGACTGTCTGCGGGCTGAGGGGAGGCGTAAGAATTTGGTAACAAATTGCACCAGGTGTAAGCAGGACGTGCAATTGCTTCACCCTCAGAGGAAGCTCACGAGAGGCAGATCCAGCACGAGGCTGGTGCAGGTAAGTGGAATCCCAGCTCTGTTTACACTGATTCAGTGTTTCCTAGTTTAAACCCAAGACATGTAATTCCAGGTTTATTTTCCGCTGTTAAGATTTTAACATGTTGGCCTGAAAATTTTTGCAGGAATATGCTGAGCATTATTTTCACTATAACTAGTGCTGCAAAACAACTTTTTTTTTGTCAGCTTAACTTTTAATATTTTATAATCAATAGCTAGATACAAAATATATAATTATAATATATAATATAATCAATAGCTAGATACAAAAATACAAATTATTCTGGAATCCAACAAGATCAATTAACATTTTCTTTTCATTTCTTCACATAGGAAATTAAGACAGCTGTCAGCAACGTTGTGTTTCTTGGAGGGAACCAGCAACCGAAGTCTCGCCGCACCCTACGTGGGCAGTCGCATGCCACAGGGGGCTGCCAGTGGGTGCCTGCACCCTCTGAGCCCGTGGGAGCCGGTTTCAAAGCACCTCACAGGAGCCCCGTGAAACAAAACCCCTCCCTAGGAGACGGTTTTGCAGGATTTTCTCCTTATTTCTGTTCTTTGTGGAACCGGAATAAAGGGTCCCTGTCATTATCTACATGAAAGTAACATCCTTCCTCTAATCGGTTGGACAAGTAGAGTAATGCCAGTATCTGATCCACAATTAATTACTGAGACAATTATCTTAAGAATCCACAGACTAACATTCTCTGTGATTAGTGGGAGATCATTATCTACTCTGATAGGAATTTCTTGTTGTATTAATGGAAATGTATCTAGCGTGACTGGAGCTATCCTGCATGCATTAACAGCAGAGACAGCACACTTGGGCAATTGCCCTTTGCTCCTCGGTAGTCCCCGTCCCTACCCATGGGCTGGAGCAGACCTGAGCGATCAGGTAACCGGGGGCTCTTGGAGCATGACAGGGAGCCCGTGGTGGCCCCACGAGTGTTATGGCTGGATGGAGCAGCTGGTGCTGCAGTCGGTTTGCTGCAACACCAGGTGCTCCCTCCAGCCGTAACACTCATGACTAACATTTTTGGTGCTGTAAGGGAGCCCATGTTGGCCTTACAACAGGCAGTGCTAGTCTAGACAGATGAGGCCACCAGCAAGGTGCAGGACGCGCTGCTGGCCATGGGCGAACAGCGTTTTGATGATGCCCAAGAGCACCAGGCGGCTTCTGAGCACCCTGCCCTACTGACGCCCCGGCAGTGGGTGATGACAAATGGGCAGCACGAGCCCTGCCCAGGAGCTGTGGGCAGCACAGGCCTTGCCCAGGAGCCGTGGCAGCACCAGCGCTGCGGGGCGAGCGCAGCAGAGCTGCTGGAGCAGGGCTGGGCGGCTGCCGCAGCAACGCCGCAATTACTGCCTGCAGCGAGGCAAACGAGACAGACAGGATAATCAATGCTATAAAACTGTCATAATTATACGTCCTTTCTGAGTAAATAAAAGGCAGGCATTAAACAACCGGGACATAAATACAACATGTTAAGGAAGCAGAGGAGTGTGGCTCAGAGAAGAAAAGAGCTTCTCCCGGTACCAGCACCTGGGGCCTGGCAGTTCAGACGCCCAGCTCCAGCCAGGCTGCCTCCAGCACAAGGGTTTCTGTTTCCTTAGAGGAACAACAATATTTACTGCTTTATTTACAAAACAGACTTCCGTTTAGCAAAACAAAGCAAAACCAGCCTCCAAGCAGTTACAAGAACACAGGAAACCAGCACCTTCTGCATGCCCACGGAGGCCGGGGTGCTGCAGGAGGGCAGGGCGCCCTGGTGCTGCACACCCCGCAGCAGCAGCAGTGCAGGGCTGTGTCCTGGAGGGTTTCTCCCCATGGTGCGTGCACTCACAGCCCAAAGGCTGTCCCACAGGGGCCGGGTGCTCATCTCTGCCTGGGGCAGCTTCCCCTTCTGCAAGGGGAACAGTCCCCATGGCTGCTTATTTTGCTTCATCCATTTGAGAGGGCTCCCAGCAATACAGCTTCTTCTCCCCAGACGAAGATAGGTATTAAAGATACACAAATATTTTAGGGGAATTGGTTCTTGGTTCTTGGTGACAGATAATGGGATAAACAGGAAATAAAGAGAGGCAATAGCATGCAGTGGACACCAAAGTCAATGAAGCTGTTGTGATTTACAGCAGCTGAGGTCCCCCCTTGAGTCATAAACCATGACTCTGCAACATCACGTATAATTAAAATACTAATCTCTATGGAAAGTGCATGTATTTAGGAAGTCCATAATCATGGCTGAACACCAATACAGTTCATTCTCGTGGATGTCAGACGGTTTCCAGCAGGTAATAGCTGTCTGTGCAATGATGCTTTCTTCCCTCCCCGCTTCTTCCAAGCCTGTGTTGACCTCTTGGTGGTTTAAATTAAATAAAGGCAGAAACTTCTGTACCTAAAGATAAATACATTCATTAGCAGCGGGACTTGATATGTCTTCATTAAATCATGGCATCTGAAAACCAATTATCATAGAGTGGCTTGGGTTGGAAGGGACCTTAAAGACCATCAGTACACACACACAGAGCCTGACTCCCATTGCTCTGACTCACACAGTTCAGAAACTCGTGTTCACCAGCAGGCATGCCTGGAAGCCCTTGGCCAGCGTGCATCTCTCAGATTCCTGTGAGCAGTGTCCCTACAGCCACAATCACACACTTTTGCAATGATTTTTTGAAACTTTGTCCACATTAAGTTGTTCATGTACAAGAAGAAATCCATGAGACTTTGCTAGACTCTACCCTCATGAAACTCCGGTATTAAGTGACAAAATAATGTTACATAGAATACATGGCTCTGGTCGTGGAGCAAGTATCCAGAAGAAGGGAGAGTTGGCAATACTTTGAGAATGCAAGGTTGTAAACCTCATTGAACAAGATATTCACAGCTTGCACTGTGATACATCCTGTGATACTAGGGAAGAAAAGGAAAGAGAACCAAAATGAACTAGAAACCTGTTTCCTAGCATGCTATTTCAAATACTTGCATTTAAATTATCTTTGGAGTGCAGTGGTGTGGAATATTTATTATTGATTATGTGCTCCTGCCACTCCAGTGAGTGTTTACAGGAGGCTGCTTAAAATTCAGAGCTGATGCCTCTGTTTCAGGATTGCTGCTCCCAGGGAAGTATCCATCTGAGCACAAGTTCCTGAACAGAATAAACTTCAGTGGAAACCATTCATTTGCTTCAAAGCAAACCTCTCTTCCAGGTCATAGGAGTCATCAGAAGATATTTGTAGCAATTTGTATGCAGATGCATTTATTTAATCTTGAAGTTATTTGTGCAACTGCATTGTAATAAGATGAGAAATGGGAGATAATTTTCAGAAAGGTTCTGTTATCTTCTTGTTTAGAAACAAAACGCTCCAATTTCCTTTACCAGGGGCTCAGGCTGGCTTTTTAAGAGCAGTGAATACACCACTCAAAATACAGTGGGGTGCTGCCACTCGAGGTCAGACACTTCGCTTGACAATTTTGTTTTATGAAGTCCTCTGCACAGGAACCTGGGCAGGCGAGGGGATGGGATAGCTGTGCTTTAGAGGGCTGATGGCTGGGATTTGAGTTGTGCTCCCCGCCTGGGGAAGGGGCACTACAAAGCCTGGTGGATAGAGCAGAGCAGTTCCTGTGGGACACTGTGAGAAATGAAATACTGAGTTGCAGGAAGAGTGAGGATTGCAGACCAGCAGGCACCATCCATCCCAGGGACATCCCCCAGCCTTCCACAGCCCCGTCCACGGGGAAGGGTGCAGTGAGCTGTGGTGGTCCTGCTCCCTGGGCTGACACTGCACCATGCAGGGGTGCTGGGAAAATCCATCCTGAGCGCTGAAACTCTTTCAAACTTGTAATTGTTTAATGATTTAGAGTTAGGTCCCCAGCCACTGCAGCGGTTGCCTGAAACCTAACATATCACCAGAAAGTATTCCAGAGAAAGAAGCTTGGCTGTTATGCTTCTAATCAGATGGTCTTGAGAAGCTGTAGGATAAAACTAAAGAGAAACAAAGAAAAAAAAAAAAAAGAAAAAATGGGAAAGAGGTAATGGAAGAAAAACAGAGATAAAGTGCTGTCTGGAGAGAAGTGTGAGGAAATATGCCCCACAAAATAAATTGAGAAACATGAGAAGACGATGAGCTCTCATTTATCTCTCATGCGTTGCTCTTTCAGTGACTGAGCAATAACAGAACAATAAAAGGGCCTCTCCAAAGTCTTCTCTTGTTCAGGATTCACAGGAAGAACATCCAGAGACCAAACTTTTAATACAGCTGTGAATATTCTTAAGGTTTTCCTCAAGAAAAGAAAAAAAGATACTTGGCATCATCAGCTCTGCACCACCTCTAGAAGCTGCTCATGCCAAGTTTAGGTGACTAAGTTGCTATTAACTTGATAATTAGGCTTTTAATTTAGGTGAGTGTTTTCAGCCAGAGAACAGTTCCAAAATCCCGAGTTCAGTGCTTTTCAGACAAAAGTTGTGGTCTGATCTCTCACAGACACTTGAAAAGGAGCCAGAAAGATCCTGACCAGCAGCTCTGTGCTGCCAGAGCACAAAAACCTGATCCCAGTTGGAATTTCCCAACACTTTGCATCGATCTCTTCTGTGACCGGCAGAGCTCCGGCCCCGGCCACCAGCAGTGGGGTGCTGACACCCGCACCCCGCCGTGCTGGAGCCCCGCAGCCCCGGTGGAGCCCCGCAGCCCCGGCGAGGCAAGGTCTGCGCCCCCTCGCCATGGGGAGAGCCCCCGGGGCCTGCTCCTCACCGCTCCCACCCCGGAGCCTTTTCAGGGCTCCTGCACGAGGGGCTTGGCCAGCTCCAGCGTGCCGGCAGGTACTGCAGGATGAGAAATGCAAGCGTTTCTGTGTCATCTGTTACAGCAAGCGGCCGCGGAAATGATGATTTTTTTGTTTGCCTGGCAAGGAAAATACCTTGAGTTTGTACTCATAAGAGGGATTGTTGTGTTAGGGCTTGGAACATGCTAATCCCCATAGTGCCATCAAGCCTGTTGTTCTTTTGTAGCTAATAATCAACATTAATTCTTTAAAGTCTCTTGCTTTCCCTCATTCCTCTCTTATTCCAATAAATGTCACAAAATCATTTATTACTCCGAGATGACAGGTCGTAGACTCTAATTTGATTTCCCTCTGCTTGCGCTGCTGAAGTCCCTTGGGAGACAGAGTAATTCTTACCACATATTTTTGGAAAATGACATTGCTATAAATGCCAACAAAATTGAGGGAGAGGGGACTTAAAAAAAAATAACCTTTCCTCCTGTCACTGGCATAACGTCAGGGAGGGTGCAGGCACCTGGGTTTCTGCTCTACCCCTTCACACAGCTACTAATAGGAGTGCTGCTGCACAGGGAAAGTGTGATGCAGGGGAGAAGCCCCCCTGCCTCGGCATTTCGGCGGGCAGGCCGGTCCCTTGTCCCCGGGGCCCGCCGGGCGCCCTGCCACCTGCACCACCCGGCAGCTCCTGGCCTGGGAAGCGCTGGCCCTGCGGCCCCAGGCGTGGAGAATGGCCTCTGCTGAGCCCACTCCGGTGGCACGGGTTTCTTGTTGATGGGAGGATTATTTTCAAATGAAATTGTGGCACGTAGCACAGACAGGAGAGTTTAATTGGCTGGCTCCAGAATCGATGGGACAGCCTAGCCGTGACATTAGACAGAGAGGTGAATCTCCCCAGCCTGCGGCAATAAAGAGGCTGGAGGTACGAGGCACTCCGTGGTGGCAATGGAAACCTTTCAGGCTCTCTAGCTCTCTCTCTCACAGGCAACCCTGTGGGATGAACGTGCGGGGGTTCAGCCGGTGCCTTTGGCCAGCCCGTGCTCACAGCCTTTCAGCTGCCGTGCCACTGGTGAGGGAGGGCAGAGACCAGGGTGGCCCCTGGCACCCGCTCACCCCTCCACGCGGGACGCGGTCCACCAACACGTTTACCAAGAGGAACTGTTTGAAGGAATCCTCCCTGCAGCCCAAGGGGCATAAGGAATACAGACGTAGCAATAAAGTCAGGAATGCTGTTAACACTAATGTTATGATTGAGATTTGAGAAGTAATTTGCTGCATGATTGCAGAGCAAAATAAACCAACAATGCCAACAAAAGCAACAACCTCTGCAGGTGTGGGTGATACCACAAGAATTTTTTCAAATGAGCCTCCAGCACTGATACTCTTGCAGCCACTGGGGTTTGCTTCTCGCTGAAGCCCCTTCTTGTGCTTCTGCTTTCTGCTCGCGGTTGTAACCCCTCAGAAGCCCCTGCTACCCTGAAATTTCAGGTGTGGGTCACTGTGTCACTGTTAACTTCTCCTGTGGCTTTCCTCCCACACTTTCCACCTTCGTTAAGTTTACTCACCCCCTGAGGCTGTTTTCTGAGCTTAGCAGGAGAACTTTCTCTTTGCAAAGCCCTCTTCTTCTCCCTTTTTGACTCTCTCTGTGGTGCCTTTTCCTCCCGGTCCTCGTTAGCATTCAGACACGCATCTGTGGGGTTACGTCTTCAAGGTTAAAAAATTCCGATGGCAAGTAAGATTCCCGGTCTGAAGTTTTCCTTTGAAGTCTTTTTACAAGCCATTGGGGAGGGCAGTAGGCAGAGAGGCGCTGTGCAGAATACTGACACCGGGACTCAGCACATGAACCGAGGCCCAGAGAAATTTTGCAGAGATTTCTGTTAGGGGATTTGGTTAATGCTACGGGACTTTCATTCTAATGGAGAGGAAAAATGAAATCACGGAGCAGTGAACAATAGGAAAATTAATCATTAAGACTTTTGTTTTCAAAACTATAGCTGTTCATCCAGTTAATATTCATGAAAGGTAACTTAATATGTAAAGTACAATAAATTAAAGCCATTATTTCAGCGTCCTTCTGCTCTTCCAGGAGAGTGCATGACATATATTGTAAAACTGAAAGAATAATTAGAATTCATCTCTGGGAAAGAAAGCTAGGTAATTACCATTAGCAAAATCTTTCTGCCATTTTCTATCAACCAAGCACTTCAGTTACGGTATTATCAACAATCAATAGCAGTGTACTTCAATAACCGATGGTAAGAACATGTGTCCACTGGTTAAATTGACCTTACGCTGTGATCTGCCCAAGTGCAACAAAAGATGCTGCATGACAAACCAACGTGCAAAGGGAGAGCTGATGCAGGATAAATTCAGGTCCACTTTCCTGAAAGAGAGAGAAAACTGAAGTGCTTGTGCTAATCCCAGGTGGTAATCAAAGATATAGAAAACGTGCAGGTTCAGCACTTTCCCCTACATTACTTAGGGTTTTAAAGTTGCAAACATCTTTTATATTCTTTCCTAAAAATCCATGTGTTGTCCCGCACAATGACAAACGGCTGCTGTGCTTCACCCAGCAGTGGCTGTGGCTCAGCTGCGAATGGGAGTGAATTTCTACAATCTGCTCCATTTGGCCTCTGTGGGGATACTTCAGGACCAAAACTGTCAGACAAAACCCCGATTCAACAAAACAGACAAGCAAAGCACAATTTAATGTCAATGGCTGACATTAAATATGTGAAGAATTCACTTAAGACCGTGTCCATTTGTCTTTGGTGGGCTGGGATAAATGTATGATGTGGCTCCTCCTGAAGAGCTATTACTGCAAGTTTAGTTGCACGAGGGCTGTCAGATGCGTTGTCTCAGACACGCTCAGCAGGAGACGACACCCAGCGTGTGGCACCCAGGCTCTCTGAGTGGCACGGACCCCTGGGCGCCGTGCTTAGCACGGGGGCCCGGGGTCACGGCAGTCACTCCAAGCAAAATAAGAAGGAGGAGGATAAACACGGAGCATTTGCGACAGAGCAGCCGGAGGGATGGAGCAGCCCACGCTGCAGCCCCCGTCTGCGACTGCCTGCCGAGCACCCGCCCAGCCCTACTGGCCCCAACGCCGGGGTGACGGCCGCGCACGGGTCCCCTGGGGCTGTACAGCTGCGGGGGGCCAGATCCTGAGCCAAAGGGAGCCCCAGAGGGGAGGACCCGGGTTGTGCAGCTCCATCATCTTCTGCCACTTGGTTTGATTTTTTCTGGGGGTGGGAAGGCCGGCTATTTTAAATGCTTTTGATCAATTCTTTTTTCAACCGTTATTTGCTGAAATTAAGTGGGTTTTGATTGGAAAATAAGCTTAACCAACTGCTTTATTAGTCAGCGGAAATTGTTTTGGCTAATTGACAGAGGAAATATTGGAAGAGAATTCAAGACCTGGAAAATGTTACTTAACAGAAACAGTTCAGCTCCTGTAAATCACGTTAGCTTTCCATTTTGTGGTGATATTGAATGCGGGCACATTATAGGCTCTTTTTCAAGGGGAAGCAGTAGAAAATTTTCCTAGTAGCGGAAAGTAATTGCCTTAGATTTATTGAAATAAAGATGATTCATCCAAGTTTGTGACTGGGGATACGAGCTCTTGAGGCGAAGAACCGAACCTGGTGGCGTGACTCACTTTCTTACCGGCCCATGGCTCGCGCAGCCCTCACGGCACTGCCCTGCACCTCCCTCCACCCGCTGTGCCCTCCTGCACAGGCGTGCCATAAATACTTCCCAAATGCGGCTGGCAGACAGAGCCAGCAGGAGTCGGAGCGGTGCAGAACGGTGGGAAATTACAGCAAAAAGCTTGGTGCCAGATGGTTGTATGCCCAAGTGATTCCTTCAAAAGGATATTGGAAAGGAAGCTGGAACTCGTAGTCCGGATTATTTATCTCGTAGGAGAAATGAAGTGCTAAATGTCTATGTTTTCACTAAAGCTTCCAGTGTAATTAAGGGCAGCAAAGGATATAGAGCACCAGTGGGTTTAATCCCCAATTCAGACAGAAGAGAGCGTGGAAAAGCGTGCCAAGCTTTGGCAGCAGCCATGGGCAGTCCCAGAGGAGCCCGGCCAGGAGGGAAGGGCTGGAGGCTGGCTGCTGGCCCGCAGCCCTGCCGCGGTGCCGGAGGCAGCGCCGTGTCCTGCCCAGTGGTGCTGGTCCCTCCAGGCAACACGAGGCAGCGATAGCAGCCGTGCCACTGACTGGCAGCACGTCCAAAAAAATTAATTAAGGCCTGGTCCTCTCATGAAGCACTGGACTTGCAGCCTCCCTGATAAAAACCCAGCGCAGCGTATGCAGCGCTGCACACATGCGGCGTGTCCTGGCTCGTCAGAGCCGCCTCCCTCGTGCGGCATTTTGAGTGCAGGCACAGCGGGCACCGAGCTTTGCCAGGTCGCTTGGCCAGGAGAGCCTTGTCCAGCGCTTTGCTTCTTTGCAACAACCATCTGCATTTCGGAGGGAGGTCTCTGGAGCCTGGGTTTAACATCAACAGAAGACAAAGATGAGAGCTCTGAAAAGCTGGTGACCAATGTCTGTTCCTAATGAGAGAGGCATTGCTGCTGGATAGTTTTGCTTAATTAGCACATCGCCTGTGAATATTATGAAGCTCTGTAAGCTGCACTGAAACAGAAAAAGAATAATTTGTCGTATGGCTTGGCCTTAGGATTCCTCTACAGTGAATTATTAGGTTGGTGATAAATACATTTTGTCATTTCCTACATCATAAACATATATTTCTAGTGCTAATTAGAACAGATTCATTGTTGCAGAAGTTATAAGTACCTATAAAAGCCTGCAGTTGTTGCGCTAAGTACTCTGCATGCAGCTGTGCCCCCACAAATCTAGAATACTGTAGCAGATGGCAGGTATTATTGTACAATTAGCCAGAAAGGCCAGGCTACCTGCTTACTTATGTAATTAAAGAGTTTGGAGAAAAAAACATTCATCTAAGGCAGAAATATCAGCATCGTATCCCTTCTGCCTGGGCAGGTTCTGCTTTTGAGCCCTACATTTGCTGCTGGGCAGTCCGCGCTTTGCTGGCCGCAGAGAGGCTCCAGTCCTGCCCCCAGCCCTGGCAGAGCAGGGAGAAGCCCTCCAGCTTCAGGGCTGGTACCAACTGATGCCAGAATAAATAGAAAATTACATCCCCTAACATAAATCAGCATTCTCTTCTCTCTCTTCGTTGGCTTTCCTTCTTTTGCTTTCTCTAACACAGTTTTGAAAGTTTCGTCACACTGCTGTATGTTCTCCTGGCATAAACGGACAGTTCATTAACGCTTTCTGACCTGTAGATGAGGATTTGCGTTGCAATCAGAAAATTATGCCTTCTGTCGAGCTGAGCTTCCTGGCAGGCATCAGAAGCGTTCCTGCCCCTCCGCGGGCTGCTCCGAGCGGTGCTGCCCACTTCCAGCCAGGAGCCTGCAGCCGCAGCAGGACCAGCATCCAGGGCTCCCAGGAGAGGAAGGGATGGGACGTGCCCAAGAACCCCTTCCCTGGACGCTTTTCCAGCTGCTCATATCAGCACGAACCTTGGAACTGAGGGAGCCAGCCCTCCCTAGCACAGCACATTGCAGCAGAATTGTGCAGAAAGCTCCAGGCTTTTGGTGTGCACGGATCTGTAAAACATGGCCCCTTCTGCTTTGACTCCCCTGCTTCACCTGGCACACACACTGGCACAGAGTGCAAATAGTCATAACCTAGAACGAGAGAAAATGCTGAAATTAATATTAAAATTCTCACCTAATTTTGGACAAAGCTCCTGTTTTGGTCGCAATCAATAGATCTGTTCCAAAGTGCAACGCTAGGACCATCTTCAGAAAGAATGAAGTTCCCAGGCAGACTCCCAGCCTGATGAAGACTCAGTTCAGCTCATGCTTTAGCGCGCAATATTCCTTGCAGAGTGATGAACTCGGAGCCAATAACGGGGCAATTTCTTCTTGGGATCTCATTTGGGCCAAAAATGACAAATGCAGCTGCTAATTTAATCGTCTATTGAATTGCCTCTCTCAGAGCTGGCCCAAAAATCAATGCATGGAAATATGTTGGCTGCATGTACCTAGCATTATGTATAACCCCAAATAAACCTGTGCCTACTTTTAGTCAATTGCAAAACAGTGTAAGATGGTAATAAAGACTGAACACAAATAGGCTATTTGGCTGAAATATCTGTAATTTAAAATGTGAATGTTCCTGCTTCCACAGGAGCTGAAATGAAAGGTCACGCACTGGCTGCCGCGTGCAGAGGCGGCGGTAGGGAAGCCCCGCGTGCAGCGGTGGGTTCGGTACGTGGGAGTTCACGAGGTACAGCCCAGGCGGAGTGCATGTGTGCAAATGCCCCGAAGGAAGGGCTGCATGCCGTGCCATCAGCAGCAGGATGTGTCCACCCGAGGAGGCCAGGGATTATGCCCCAGCACAGAGCTGAGCGGTGCTGGTGGGAGCTTTGCACGGCTGCTGTGCTGCATGCAGCATTCATGCTGAGAACGAGACATCCTCAGGATGCCGATCCGGTACCATTCGCCAGCAGGAAATTTATTTTTCTGAAAGACGCAAGACTGCCTGCCCTGGCTTTGAGGCGCTTGTAGCACAGCTAGCGCTGCGCAGGGCGAGCAGGCGGCATCCAGACACGGGAAGGACAGCCGGCGCTGAGGCGATGCTCCCACACCCGCACGGAGCGAAGCCGAGTTCTCAGGCTGCCTCGGGGCTGCGGTGTGCCCTGGGGCCCAGGAGGCAGCAGGGGCTGCAGCAGAGCTTAATCCTGAGTTTGAGCAGCCAGACCCCTGTGGGGTGGGACGAAAACGCAGCCTTGGCTGCCGAGAACAGCGGGCAGAGCAAGCTGGACCCAGCGGGGCTGGGGGCTTGCCCTCAGAGCTGCTCGGGGCCGAGATAGGTGCAGAGCACTGCGGGTTGCCTTAGGGCTGTAGGTGCCAAACGCCAGCCTCGTGCTGCAGGTGGCCCTGGCTGGCACCGCCGCGCTGTCTGGCTGCTCCAAAGCGCAGGAGCAGCGGGGTGCACGGAGCAGCCGTTCCTTGTGCAGGAAGGAGCTGGAGATACAGGGCTGCTCTGGTTGGCAAGCGTGTTATTTTCCACCAGCGACATCACCCATGTTTTGTCGCTTGAGATTGTTAGATCACTTAATTTTTTACAGACTAATTACTGCTTCATTATGGTGGTATGCCTACTGTGAGCACAATGTCAAAGAATTTTTAAAATTTTATAAACGATATAGTCCTTGAGCCTTGGGCAGGGTTTTGGCCTAATAATTTAAAATGCATGCACCCTCCCAAAGCATCTCAAGCTCCCTCTGGAAGTCCGTGTTTCTCCCTGAGCATCATTTGCATAGGCCTCATCACTTAGCACGATGTAACGTGAAAAATGGACTTTCTCATCAAGAGCACAATGTCGGAATTATTTCCCTCTTGTTCTTTAAGGTACCTGTGTTCTCCCATCGTCGATTAAATGTCAGGTCATACTGGGTATCCAATCAAAGCCAGAGCTGTTTCAGATCCCATTTCGCATGAGCACAGGGAGGAACTCTGAATTTTTATCACCTTTCTGTTGGAATGAAGGCTCCAGGACTGAGCAGAGATGCATCCAGCGCACAGAAAAATGATGCTGGGGGCTCCGTGCCGTGGCTGCCTGCGCCCAGCGCCAGGCCTTTGCGCCTCAGCCTGCTCTTGACAAACACAGTGCTGGGCTCATCGCCTCCTTTATGCATTATGTTCCGCTGAATTAGGCTCAAAGATTAAAGCAATAAGAAAATAAAATTGAATTAACCTGATGAGAAGGCAAATAATGTCATTTGTAATTAGATCTTTTGTCTTTCCATTTCATTCTCTGCTTTTATTGTCTTTCTCTTTTCAGCTTTTATGTCGTCTCCTCATCCCTCTCTTGATATATTTTTTTAAATCCCTTGCTAAGCTCTGAATAACACGTCTGCACTGAGTAATTCTCAGACAAATGACTGGCTGGGGGCTGCTGTGCAGTGCGGCAGGCGGGGACGGCAGCCTGCCCCCTGTCCCTGGCAGCCCCACGGCTGCTGCCTTGGCTGTAAAGCCCACGCCACAGCAATTACAGCCAGCAGGGGCATGGGAGGCAAAAGGGACTAGCCTCGTAAAGCTCTACAAGACAGTATATATAGAGTGCATCGTGCTGTTGGAAAGCAGCCCGAGCTGTCCTAACACCGACAGGGATGGAGAAACCCTGGGGGTTTCAGGTCCACGCCACCCCTGGCTCTGCCCAGCCCAGACGCACCGAGCGGCCCCCACCACGTCCGGGCAGTTTTTACAGCCCCTGCTCCATTTTGGCACCTTGCCGTACCCTCTGGAGCCCCCCGTGCGCCCCTGTGCCCTGCTGGGCAGCCCCTCGCCCGCCAGCCAGAGCCCCAGGAACGCCCCACTGTGCTCCCAGTGCGGCACAGGCAGCGCGATGCAGGGCTGGATCTGCTGCCGCCGCCTTCCCCACGCTGGACGGGACAACAACACTCCTGCAGAGGTGCAGAACACACCGGGTGGCAGCTGGTCAGTGCCCACGGACACGGCAGGAGGCTCTGCCCTCCTGAGCACCCCGGTCCTCGAGGAGCAACACCCACAGCCCCGAACTGGTGGAGGACCAGTGGCTGCCAGCTGCAGTACTCAAGTTTTTGCAAGGCAGAAGCTGGAAGGGACCTTTAAATGAATGCAGCAACTACCACAACTAAATGAGAAGAGTTTTTAGAGTATTTACTGGGAGAGCATAACCCACATCCAGGGCTGGGGGGCAGCAGCTCCCACCCAAAGGCCGACCAACATGAGGGGACATTTTTGTTTAGAGCTTTGCAATTCTGAAGTCCCAGCACCCCATGTGCTGTGATTTCTCCCAAGCCGATCTTGCTTGTCTATGACTGTCGGTGATTTTTCTCTTGCAGTAACGAATGGTAAAATCAAAAAAATGCAGCTGATTTCAGGTTCAGAGCGGTGAACTGGAATTTGACCTAGGGACTAGGAGAGAAGAGCAGCACTGTTCTCTGTGTACTCAGATTTATTTCATGTATTGGCTGTACGCAAGGAAGGCTCTGATCAAATTACCTCCCAAGGATGTTGGCTATATTTGCCTAGGACCTGAGTTTTTACAACTGTATAATTTTTAATTGAGAAAGATGAGATCTTAGTTTTCAGCATCCCGTTTCATCTCCTGCCTGGCTGTTTTTATCATCCAGCTAACACTGCTCACATTCATCTGTACCTGGATGTTTTTGCTGTAGCTGGTGTTCTATGATTCATACTTTTAGTTTCCCTAAATTGGATTACTGAAATCCTAGGCCTTTTGGGCTGCCTGGAAACTATTCTATCACAGCTGTCACAGTGCTGAGTGCTGTAGCACTGTGTAACATGCAGAAATTTCAGCTCTGATGCCTGTTATGGTTAATCTTGATCCACTTTCTTGCTGAGGGTGGATTGAGTTAATGCTATACAGGATGCTTTGCACCAGACTCACGCACAGTACTGTGGGGCTGGACTGTGTGCCTTCACTCGCTTTAACTTCCCTCATCACCTCCTCCTCCTGTTTTGACTCTCCAGACCCCATAGTATTAAGCACTAATTTCCCATTTATTCTCCATATAAAAAAAACACAACACTTTTATTTTAAAAACTCCTAATAGCTTTCCTAAAGCCATAACCTGTTCTGTCTGTTGTTTAAAAGGAAATCAATATCGTTGTAATACAATGAAATTAGCATTGATTTATCTCATAGTAACTGGCAGCTAAACCAATAAGGTATTAGTCCGTGTGCTCAATCCAGGAGGTCCAGTCGGCTTCAAGCCTGATGTATTTCTCTTTGCTAATGATTAATTACAAAATCCAGCACAAGGTTTGCAAAAGGGATTAGGCAGAATAACTACTTGCAACAGTTTTCTAACTTAATGCAGAAGCGGAGCCCATCAAACCGAGGTGCATCTCCAGCGCGGTGCCGGTGGGCACAGGCTGGCTGAGGCCTGTGCCACCGCGCTGCTGGGCGGCACCTTTGCTTCAGAAGCTGGGAGAAAGCCACAAAAAGCAACAGCATCGCACCACAAGCATCACCCATGGCAAGAGCAGGCAGGGCAGCCAGGGGAGGGCTGCAGAGTGGCGCCGGGAGCCCAGGCAGGAGGGCAGCGCGGTGCCTGCGGCCGCACGGCAGCACTCGCGTAGCGGCTGCTGGAAGAGGTGCCAACAGGAAACCAACGGGTACAGATGGATTTCTGGCCGAGGAAAAAGGACATTTGTCTCTCACTCGGAGGACTGGGAAAGCCGTTTCTCATTTTAATAATGCAGTGATTAACTGAGAGGCTGGAGGGAATACTCCTTTGAGAAAGGAAAGCTCTTGACTGCAGTTTACATGGGATCTACAGTAATTCTGTTGTATTAATATAATTACCAGGCAATCCATTTCAATAACGTAATCACAACCCATATTTCATTCCTCAATTACTGTTCTGATTAGAACAGTTTCTAAGCCATAACCTTCACACAAACCCATCACTAAAATGATTTTTAAAGAGAACAATCCAATAATTACTCTCACCATGTTAAGCCAATTAGCCCAGTGGCAACAGAGCAGAAAGGTGTTTTTCTTACGAGCTACTCATCAGCAGTGGAACGAAGTTTCAGCAGAAGAACGTGTCCCTCTTCAGAGGCCTTTTCAAAAGCTTTCAGTCTTTCAAACGTCAGATACAGCGGGACAAGTCAGCCCTGAGCAGCAAAGGCAGCGCACTGGTGCTCTTGCCCTGGCACAGCAAACCGGGCTGGATTTGTCCCATCCTCCCCCCCACGCACCAGCAGCTCCTCCACAATCCGCAACTGAATGGCAGAAAATGAGAGCATCCATAATGGGAAATTTATATTCTTCCAACTGAATGGACTACTATTGTTGTCAAATTTAGCTAACATTAATAATAATTTACTTTCTAAAATCCATGTGTTGTACTCCTTGGTAAACAAATGTCTAAATTAATTCTGCATGCCAGCTACCAGCCGGCTTGGCGCAGAGTGGCCCCCGCGCCTTGTGCAAAATGGGAACACCGCACAGATGAACAGAGCTAAGTGAATAATGTCCTGTTACTAATTTACTGAGAATCTTTTCCTGTTCTTAGGCTTCCTGCATGCGGATATGATTTTCTTCAGATTTCCCTGGTGTTTGATGTGGTTTCCCTAGCAGTTTATGAGAACCACTGGCCTGTGGCTTGTCCCTAAGCAATTCCTTTCCCAAGCAGCACATGGGAAAAGAGAGCCCCATGTATGTTCTTAACACCTTTTCTGGGGAGTAAAAGAAGGCAAACCTCTGAGGAGCTGGGCTCGTGCCCCCAGTCCCAGGCTGTGCAGCAGGCACCCTCCTGCAAACCTGCAGCGCTCCCAGACACAGCCTGGGGTGTCCGAAATTTAAACAAACTGCACTCCCAGCTGTCCAGGAGATCATGGCAATGTGCAAGGGATGAATCCCTCTTGTCTCAGCACTGAAATTACAGAGTAGAAATGTGACTGTTTATTACAAGAAAGCAGTTTAGAAAGCTGTGTTTTATACATGATCATGTTATACATGATGGTTTTGCACTGCAGTCCTCAGAGATTGTAATGAATAAAATCTTGACAACATTCCCTCCTGCATTAATCATTTTAAGCTGATCCTACAGGATACAAGGGCAAATTAAATTCTATTTGCAATTTCATGCATGACGCACAGGCGCAGACGATTCCTGAGCTAGCAGTTTTTCAGTAAGACAAGCGTGTAAGTTGCAATTATGCAGTTACTTTCTCCCATGTGCCAACACTCTTATTACTGACAAATTTATAAATGAAAATGTATGAATGGTATTAAATTCACCTTCAAGGATGTACCAAATTAAAATGAATAACTTGTAAGACTGCATTTGAAGAAAAACACTACTTTTAATACTTAAAATGACAAATGGAAACTCTGAGCCTTTCCAGGGCTGTCTCCACAGACTGATCTCCCTGCATGACCTGGCGTGCCCTGCAGAAATGGGGCTGCTCAGCACCCTGCTCCTGCCAGGTGCTGGATGAGGATCCTGTCCCTGCACCATGGGGCCGTGGCTGCGGGCAGCACGGGGACGGCTGTCCCGGAGAGCAGCCCTGCCCAGGCAGGCATTTCCAGGCACTTTTGGCTTTTAGCACTTCTAGGAGGTTTTCGTCTTCGTTTCATGATCTGTAAAAAAAAACACACAAAACAGAGCAGCCTTGCTGACGGTGCCCTGGATACACAGAAGAGCACAGTGCCGGGGCTGTGGAGCTCCGTGGCAGCATCCTAATCCAAGGACGGCCAGAGCTCTCTCCCTTATAATCCTGGCAGCCCTTCCCCTTCCCACCACGGTCAGGAGCTTGCAGGGCCCTGCCTGCACTTCCCTCCCAGTGCCCTCCCAGTGCCCTCCCAGTGCCCTACCAGTGCGGGGGAGCCCCTGCCCAAAGCTGCCCCCAGGACACCTGAGCCCAGGAGCCTGCGGCCCCTCTCGGCACAGCCCAGCCTCGCAGCGAGCCCCCAGAGCCCAGCCCAGCCCTGCCAAGACCTCTCCTGCCGAGATTTGCAGTTACCATCTGACCTGTTAAGGCAACAATCTGTCGCTTCTGCAAGACTAACTATATCTACTCGGGCTGACAGAGGCTCCTGCTGCTAATTTTACATGATCTACAGCCCTAATGTCTCTCCACTTTTGGAGATGTGCGAGCAGTGCAGCATATGTAAGCTCTGGTATTACTGCATGGCCTTCCTGAGCCGCGCAGTGCAGGCGTTTATTGAAGGTTTCCACCCAACACGCGTCTCGGGAGCTTTCCCTTCTGCATGACGGAGTCCCAGACAGCCTTCCCCAGCCTGAAGACAGCTGGCAATTTTTCATATCAAGAACAACACTGACACAAAGCTCCAGCCTACCTTCACTACCAAACAACAGTTTTCGAAGCCGCAGCTAATTGCCGGCTCCTGGGGGCTGCGGAGGGGAGATGCTGGAAGGCAGCAGCCACGTGCGGTCGCACGTGGGGAAGCCGGCAGCATGCAGACCCCGGAGGAGCACGGAGTGACTCACGCAGGCTGTCTTTGCGTAGTGCCAGTGGCCTGATGTTGATTCAGGGCTTGAAATAGGAGCAGCGCTAGGAAAGTAATCATAGAAGTAATAATCATAATCCAAGCATGCTGGCTGGCTTTGTGGGGTCAGGGCCTGGATGTGCCCAAAGTGCTCTGCTTGAGCTGTTTTGTGAGGCACGGGACGTGCCGGAGCCACCCGGCACTCTGCTGGAAGGGATGATGGAAGGGAAGCCCCAGTCCCTGGGGCTGCCCGAGCCCATGCCACATGGGAGCCGTCCGTGCTAATTGCGGCCAGGGTGGCGTCCCCAGTTCGGAGCCCCCCGGCACACTGCACAGCAGCCAGCTTGTCGTTCTCAAACAGCCTCCTGGCTTCCCCGCGCAGCCTCTGCACGGCACCTCCTCAGCAGCAGGGACGGGCAAGGAGAGAACTGGCAGAAGTCCCCAGGCTCTCCTCTCCAGGCTTCATCACAGTGCTCGTCATTTTTTAAAATCCTATTCTTGGTTCTGTTGTTGCCTTTCTCTAAGGTCCCAGCCTCTGCCGTGAAGTGATGATGTGAGTTTCTCACTTCAGCTTTCATGGTATAAATGTTCAAAACAAATGGAGCAAACTGCACTGTGCTGGTAGGAGAGAGGGAGGGAGCAGGGCAGAGCCTGCAAGTAGGCTGCCTCTCTGGAAGGCACACGCAGCCCAAATGCAGGCTACCAAGAGTAAAGAAAGGGTATCCAGTGGGTACTTGAACCAGCACCTTGTGCAACCCCCTTCCCGTGCCCGAGCTGTACCGTTCAGCTGCAGAGAGAGTGCAGGAAGAGGGGCCAGACAGCAAACCTTTGTCTCAGAGAAATGCCTTAAACTCTCCTTTGGAAGAATTAAATCCTGCAGAAGTACTCCCCAGCCAGCAAGCTCAGAGATCTCTTGTGCCTCTCCATTGTGCAGTGTATGCTGATCATGCTCCATGCAAAAGTTCAAAGCCATTTCCAGATGCATTTGTAAGGAGGCCTGTGTTAATCAGGTTATAATGTAATATGCTTCTTAGTCCTCTGGAGGGGAAACTTACACTTTTCTTCAAAGCAGTTTTCTCTGATAACTTATAACCTTCTCCCCCCACAGCCGTTCTCCTTCAATGTTATTTCCCCACTGGGAGGAAGTGATTTTTGTGAAGTTATCATGTACAATATCACGCATCAGACTCCTCCGCTTTGGTCTTTCTCAGCACAGTAGCTGCAGAAGAGCCCTGGAACAAGCGGGGCCCAGACCAGCGGAGCCAGACACGTGCAGGTCCTGCAGCTCCCTCCCTGCTTCTCCTGCCAGGGCACCCCGCTGCCCACGTTCTTGTCCCCACGGGAAGCCCACGTTATGAAAGCACTGTTTGTTATTTTTTTTTCCTTCTACATTAGCTTAGATGAAGAAACTCATCGCCTCAGGCTGCAAAAAGCCTGATAAAACCCCGGGAAGGATCAGGCGTCAGTACAGGTCACAAGGCAGCAGCAACGCGCGTGCTTACAGAGCTCTCCAGCTCCTCACATTCTCAGCTCTTTTTCTTTGCCTCTGCTTCTCTGCTTCCTCTCCCCATGCCGTGTTCATTATTTATCACCACAATTAGACCAGCCAGTGCAGAATGCTCAGGAGGGCACCTGCAGGAGGCACCTGCACCAGCGATCACCACGGCAGCTCCAGGCTCAGCACCACCGGCTCTGCCCAGCAGCTGCAGCGCTGCTCCCTTGGGGGCCAGAGCCCCCTGCAGCCCCCACACCCGCAGAGACCCTGCTGCAGCTGGGCATGGCAAACCTCTGCCTGCGAGAAGTTTTTTTAATTGAAGAGAAGGCAGACAAGCAGACGGGCACACACCAGGTCTGACCGCAGGCTTGTCACAGGCAGAAGCCTCTACGACGCAGCCATGCAAACATCACGCTGTGCTCCAGCCCATCGCAGCCTGGAGTCCTGAAACTAATCCAAAATTGACATCGACCTGCAAGGCTGCTGTAAACGCTCAGTAACCTTTATTGCATGTGTTTCTGTCTGTGTGTTTGGAGTTTTCTGGTAATTTAGGTGATAACAACAAGGAGCCTCATAAAAACCCTACACTGTGTTTTATTTGCAACATTATGTTAATGGTATATGGCTTTACTTTGTTGGTCTATGAATAACCTATTCATAAGTGAAACACTTCATCCTGTATGAATGCACTGTGCTTAATTGACACTGAAAACCGTGCTGTAGCTGCATGACAGCAGAGACTGAGAGCCTCCACAAAAACTGGAGAGGAAAGGCACTCCTTCCAGACAAGAGCCCAAAGGCCAGCGGCCATGTGCCTCGAGTGCTCAGCCTGGGACTTACCTCGCCCTGAAAGCACAGTCCTAATTAAAATATTGATGCAGGGAAATGGAATCAATCAGCAGCTGGCACATCAGGGCACGCGCTGAATTAAACAGCAGGCGGCAGACCCAGCTGCGCTGCTCGGTGGGTGCTCGATGGCTGTAGGCACAGCCAGGGAGGTGACCTCTGGCTCTGCCATGTCACAGCTGGCAGAAAGCAAGACCTGGTGCCTGTGCGACTTCAGCCTTGGGTAAAGACTCCCCACCTCATTCCCTTTCAGCATCCTGGCAAAGACGCGGGTGCTTGCTTTTCAAGGGTGACGAGGTCCCACCTTCGGGTGCTGGGGTGAGGTGTGTGCAGCGGGCCCTGGGGCTGTGAGATGCTGTGGGGGCAGCCCCCCCCAGCACGGGTTTGTCCCTCGGCACGGCTGCGGGTGCATGGCAGCGCTGCCGTGGGGCATTTGGGGCCGGTGCCAGCCCTGCGTGAGCGCCGTGCAGGGGCTGCCCCACCAGGGCCTCATTACAGCAGCACGTCCGCTCCGGCCTTGGAGCCATTCCGGGACATGTAAGGGGAATGCTGCAGGAAGCATCAAAGGACCCTGGGAAGCACTGTTAACCCACATCAAAGATGGAGGCCTGAGCTAGCAGCTTGGCAGGGGCAGCAAAAATCACTGCAGTAAGATCAAAAGGAATAAAATACCAAGATGTGCAATATTTCTTTGCCAGCCAAAGAGATAGCTAAGAGAGCTTCAAAGGCAGCTTCTGCATTTGTGACTGATGGCTAAATAAATAAATAAGGCAGTTGGCTCCTTGGGAGCTTAGCAGCCCAGGGATGCAGGGCAGGGAAGGAGAGCTGGGAGCCACCCTGCTGGGAGCCACCATGGGCTTGCTCCCTGCTTCCCCGCGGCCGGGCACCCAGCACAGCACCTGTGTTTGTCCGGGACAGGAGGCAGGAGCTACAGTTGGGAGGGCATTTGCACACCGATGTTATAACACGGAGCCTGTTCTCGACACTTGCAGGAAGCCTCAGCACGTGGATGCACAACCAGAGGGGCTGCGAGGACAGAGAGCCCCTTCCACCGTCCCTTCACAGGGGAAGCCGCAATAACCTGGAAACATGTGCAGGGGGAACTGCAAGCCAGGAAAGCCACCCAAGATTTTGTCTTCACTGTGGTCAGTGCTCATCTCCTGTGAGTGGCCCATGACGGACCCAGGCCCCAGTCTCACCCCAGTGCCCTGCGGCCGCTGCCTGTGGTGCTCAGCAGGCTCCGAGCGCAGTGGGGGCGCAGACCCTCCTCCCCAGTGCCGTGCTGAAGGGGCTGTTAAAAGGCATGCTGAAGTGTAAGATTTTGCACCCTTGTTACAGCTGACATCTGTCACAAGTGGCACCCAGAGCTAATTAACAGGCCCTGTTATCAAAACATGAAACTCGTTATTTGAAAGCAGCCTCTTTCCTTCTCCCAAAGTAAGCTCACAAAATGACACATCAGGCGTTTTCCTCCGTCCCGTAGTTACGCTCCATTTGCTGCATGCTTTGGCAAAGCACCGCAGATTTCGTTCTTTGGGAAATGTGTTTTAGTCCCCGGCTCGTAGGGAGATCTGTGTGGCTGGGAGCACCACGAGATGTTCTTCCTGGAGCCTTGTTAACCCCATCACAGCCCTGTTACCCACATCCCGAAGGACTGGGCCTGCCCCATGGCAGCTGCCTCCCAAACCACGATCCTGGGGAGAAATCTCCCACTGCCCCCCAGCTGTGACAGCGGTGGCGGGGGCGCGGGCAGACACCGCAGGTGTTTCAATCCCATGCCAACAGCTTCGTGGGTCTGCCAAAAGACAGGGATGTGGGTGACACTGCAATTCACTTTGGAGGAAGAGCCCTATTTTAGGTGGTTTTCCGTTTTTTGGTCTTTCTGTCAAGAATACAGCTGAAGCAGTAAGCACACAAATGCTACTGAACAAAGGAGGCAGTTCTTTTATCTAAATGGCAAATTCAGATAATAAGCAGGGAAACAGCTTGGCTTAAAAACTTTGAACAAACTGCGAATTATTCTGTTTGAAAGCAACGAGCATGTTCTAAATTTTCAGTTGGATGGTTGGGTTGTGACTGCTCAAAGATCAAAAGACGCACTTCCTCCAACGTCTGAGGTCTGAGGAAGCCATTCCTCGCCACCCGCCCGGCTGGGACCGCAGGCAGCGCTGCGGGGCACGGGGCTGGTGCCTGTGGCCGGGCTTCCCTGGCTGCTGGGGCTTGGCACGGGGGTGAGGAAAGGAAATAACACCGCAGGAGAAAGCAGACTGAACTCCCGTCCCTCTGCAAACAAACCCGGTCCTGCTCTCCCTGGTGGTGTACCCAAAGCACACAAACAGTCCATTTAACACTGGAAACTAACCAAACAGGAAGAAAATCATTGATGGCATTTTCACAGCTTTTGTTTGTGGACCTTTGTGGGGGATTTCGGTGTAAACCTGCCTGGCTTGGCTTGTGTTAACCCTTCTTTCTCTCTGCGAGTGGAAGGGAGAAGTAGCCGAGCTCCAGACAGACATGTAATGGGTAAAACTAATTTATAACAGACGGTGCGGCCTTGTTGAGTCTGTGAACACCAGCTGTGGGTTATTCTGGGGAAAATTTTCCACCGGAGTGAGGGACCAGCACAGACATTAGGATGAGCAGATTCCTGCATCGGACCTGGGGCTCGCGGTCTGACCCAGCACAGTCAGCAACGTGCCTCCCCCAGCCTGGCCCTGTGCTTTCTGTTCGAGCAGGGCCAGGCTCGGATCTGGTCCACAGGGGGGCTGTGACACAGCGGGCACAGCCCAGAGCCCCTGCCGGTGCCTTTTGTACCATTTGTCTTGTTGTGGATTTAGGTTCAGGAGTGTTCGCCGTCACCTCAGCTATCTCACGTTCCTCAGGGTTTGCACATTTTATGCATGCAGCTGCCTCTCCTGATAAAAGCAAAACAGAGAAGCCAAGGAACACCAAAGGTTGACAGGTGGAAAGGTTAGGGGCACGACATTCATAGGAGGCCATCCATAACCAGTGCTCCATCCCCTAGTGCAAGGGCCAGCACAACCCTACCCTGGGAGAGGAGCTGGAATCATTCGATGGCTCTATGGAAACCTTAGGACATACGCAGCTGCAACGATGGGTAAAAATTTCCTTTCCAGAATTGGGTTAAAGCATTCAGCCTAGTGCGAGAGCCAGTTGGTATTTGAAGTACTGTACATTTGCATTATAAAGGATCAGATCCAGGTATAAATTATATATCTTGTTTCAATACCTTCTTTAAAGGCGAGTGGATATTGTCCTTTGAAGAACGGATTTCTGTGATAGAAGAGCTGCACCGTGCCAGGAGCGAGCCCAGCCCTCGCAGGGCGGCGACTCCGGGGCTGTCAGGGCTGACGGCCCCCAGATGGAGCCGAGCGGCTGCTGGAGGACACCAAGGCAGCTTCAAAGTTGCCTCAGTGCTGTGGGTGTTTGTTGCACACCTGGATAGCAATTATTGTCCTTCTGCAGCGCATGGGGAATGAGAAACCACACGGGGACTGTGCTGCCAGCTTGTGCCGTGGCGGCCCTGCTCAGGGCCTGTCTCCGTGGAGGACAATGCAGTTATTCCGCAGCCAGAACGGTGTACAGGGGAACGGGAATTGTGCCTGATTACTGGATTATCGGTGTCCTTATCTCCCTGAAAATGTGCCCGAAGGAGGTGCAGCAGGAGGGGCGGGGGACGGTGCGCCTGCACTGTCACTGACGGGGGCTTGAAGGCCGGTGGTGCCCACCGCTTGGGCTGCCTGTGGGATCTGGGGGCCAGCTTCCCCGTCCCTCAGGAATGCCGTCAGCACAGCAAAGCCACAGGATCTCCCCCGAGCTCCTTGCTGAGGCTCGCCTTGCCCAGCTTCTGCAGCAGACTGCAAGCACGCTCGCCTTCTCACAGCCGCCTGGCAGACGTGCAGCTCCTGCTGCTGCAGCAGGAAGAGGTCCTCTGCCAATACTGCATTTGTAAAAACATTTTTTCCTATCTGTGTGCATAGGAAGATGAATAGGTTGTTTGCATACTGGGAGCCATAAGCGGTAGTGTGACTTACATGTTGTTGTTGTCTTCTCCAAACCTATTTAGAGGATTAGGGAAAGCCCACATCATACAAGAGATACAAATGTTATTAAGGGAGAAATGTATTTTTCAGCACAGGGTGCCTGAAAAGCATACAGCCAGTAGAGTTTTAAATACCCCAGTGCAGTTATTCATAGAAAATGCTTTCCTTTGTTTTTTTTTTCTTTTTTTTTCTTTTTTTTTTTTTTCCTTTTTCTAATATAACCATAGTCATCATTCAGCTTTATAACTATAATAGATGGTTGTTAGAAGCCTTCTAAACAAGCCAGCACAATAAGATACAGACAGTTAACCCACATCAATTCTCTAAGGAAATTTCATGTTGGGCCCCTTAATACACTCTTTTTGAAATTATTCAGATAAGTCAGTGCATAGGGCACTGCTGCAGGGAAAAGATTGAACCTGGAACAAAGAGGAATGAGATTTGAAATAATAAAAATAAAGAAAAAACACAGATGCAAGCTTCAGGTACACCTCAAAAATTCAAATGAGCTCATTTGCAGAGCTAAAAATTTCCCAGGGACTCAAGTTGATTCAAAGAGAAATGTATTTAATTTAAAACAACTCACTTCAGGGAGCTCTGAACTGGGATGAAACGTATTGAATAATTGATCAGCCAGGGACTGAGAAAAGAGAGGAAAGAAAAAGGGAAAGAGAAAGAAAGGCAGAGGGGCACCTGCGCAGGCTGGCTCTGGCGGAGAGGCTCGCGCCGGCCGCCCCCATCCCCGTCCCCGAGCCAACAGCCCCCAAAGCCTGCGGCGCTCGGGACAAGCCATGGGAACAGCCTTGTCCCGGTGCCCTGCTGGGGGGCCCGGGGAGATCCATCTCACCCCAGTGTCACGCACAAGTTTTTATGATGTTTGCTTCCAGCCGCAAAGTCAAACAAAGCCTCTGTGTTCTGCATGGCCTGCGATTTGTATCGGTTTCCTTTCTGCTTCACTGGGTATTTTACAAAGTGCTTAAAATAAAACAAATATACTTAGTCCTCTCTCCTCAGTTGCTCTAAGGGCAGATTAAGATGTAGCTGGAATCTAAACACACATACTGATTATTTTTCTGCTGTGGTTCAGATTTGGATGTAGAATGGAAATACACTTTTAATGCTTGGATATAACACTGCCATCTATGCAAACAGCAATTAAAACGTGCAGCCAAACTACATAAATCCACCAGCGACAGAATAACTGCAGTTAAAGGGGAAAAATGAAAAGAAACTGCAGCTCATTTGCATTTTTTTAGTGTAATTTTGTTCAGACTACAGTTGTTCTGAATGAAATGTAACTTCTAAGTACTGTTGCATCGCACTGAGGCCACATTGTGAATGCGGGAGGCTTTGAGCTGCAGCTGGGCTGCTCTGAAATGGTGATGAGCACAGCTCGGCGGGCATTAAGGGACCCCTCGGAGCCAGCCTCGCTGCGGAAAGCAGCCCCCTCCTCTCCCGCGAGCCCCTGCCTCTACTCAGGCAGCTGGGTGGCTCCGCTCACCTAAATATTAGTTTTGGAAATGTGTTTAAAAGGCTTCCAGCTTATTAACCAAACTGGGAGGTTTGCATTGCTTTCCAGACAATATGCTTTCTTCCAGCAACAGTGAGCAGATGAAGCGATGCGTGCTGAATTTAAGGCGTGCCTTTTTACTGGGGAATTCGCCGCCCTTGTCCCCAGTAGCACCCCTCATCTGGGGAGGCCAGGGCACGCCGCCTGGCTTGGCAAGGGGCTTTGTAAGCGTCAGCTGGCGTCTTCTCTGTAGCGGTGGCAAACACCGGATGGATGCTCTTATAGCTTCAAATAAATGAATTAAATTACCGGCATAAATGTAATTGTTATCCACTTCATTTACTCTTGCCTGCAGTACTCCTACTGCTGCGGCTGGGTGCAGAAGGCGCGCAGCGCGCCCTGCCAGCGGGGCCAAGATGCTGCGAAGCTTTGCTGGCAGGGGAAACAGAGAGGTTGAAGGCTGAGAGACACAACTGACAGCACAAGGGACTTCAAAACAGTTCTCGCAGCTCTCCTGTTTTTTTGTCCTGCAAGCATGTGCATATATCATGGCTGTCATTCAGCAAGTGAGCTAAACCCTCATGAGGTTAGGCATGCATTAAAAGTACAGGACTGAAATCAAAGTGACAAATTCAAGGAGATTATTTCTGTAAGCGTGATTGTGAATCTTCTGTTCTTTTCCTTGCAAGAATGTTTTTGTGCTCTCCACACACACAATTTCCATAGGAAGCTAATTGTTGTAATCGCAACCAATTTTTTGTATGTAAATTTAATTAAAAACCGTTTTCCGTTGATCGTTAATGCTTAACCAGCTCATTAAAAGCATTTATCTTTGTGAAAGAGAAAAAAGAACCCAGACACTGGAAATGCTGACGTGATGAGCTGCTCATTGATTAGGGCCCGCGGGGTGGTGACACCGGCGGAGCCATGGTGGCGCAGCGCGGGGCAGAGCACGGCCCCGTGGGCCTGCGCCCGATGCTGCAGAGAGGCAGAAATGGGTGAGGGGGGCAGCAGTGGGGGCCTCTCCCCGCAGAAGGGTCTGCCCAGGGAACGTCAAAGCGTCACCCGGCCCAGCACATCCCTGCAGGCTGGCCCCCAGGCAAGGACAGTGTTAGCAAGGGTTAATGAGGTATGAGGTGAGGAATAAATTTAGGCAGGAAATGGCGAAAAGGTTTCTAAGCTCAGAACAGTGAGGGTCTGGGCTGTAAAATCCTTCCAACAGCAGTGGAAAAAAACCACCCTGCTTCTAAGCAGTGTTTTGATGAGTTTCCACAAGGAACTGCAGAAAATGATGCCTCTGATATCCAGGACCGGGCTCAGAAGGCAGCACAGAGTGACTTGTGTGCGGCGATGCAGCAGGACTTAGCCAGCCTTGCTTCCCCAGGATGGGAGCACGCCGGAGCCCTGCAGCCCGCAGAAGTGGTTCATTGCCTGGAAATCCCCCTGCAGAGCTAGGTTCGGGGTTTTGTCACCAAAATGAGGGATTCCAAGGCAGCGGTGTTAATGGTGGCACACACTTCCTTCTGCAGAGTGGGATTTCTCCGTTCAACGTTGGTAGAGGCCAGAAATTGTTAAAACAGTGAAACACACACCAAAACATCCCAAAGAGAGTCATGGAGGGCTGAAGAGGAATTTCCACTCTTGAGGAAATTGCAGCTGGAGTTACCCCGGGCTCAGCCAGGCTCATGCACTCTGCTCCTTTTTTGTACCGAATACATCCCGTGGAAAAAGTATTGATTACAGGAACACAGGCAAGTGAGAGGCAGGCAGCACCAATGAAGGCAGTTAATTGCTTATTGCGCTTTCCTTTGGCTGGTCCCTGGTGATTTTTCCATCAATGAATAATTCAACAGCTACTGACACATAAGTAATATCTCCGTATCTGCATGTGAGCATCACCCAGCAGGAAGAGGACAAACACCTCGCCCGTCCCCCTGGGCTCTGCGTTCTGCCCTGGCCCTGTGCTCTGCCAGCACGTGGGGACCGGGGCCGTGCCTCCCAAAACCTGCCTCAGGGCCAGCAGCAGCCTCCCGGCGCTTTACGTCGCTGAGCACTATGCGGCGCAGATAATCAGATTTACTGACAGAGCTCCCCTGTCTCACGGACCCAGCAAATCCCTTTTAATCCTTTTCTTAAACTCTTTCTTACAAGTGCTTACAACAGAGTTTATCTTTTAGCTTTGGGTCTAATTTTGGTTTCCAAATGCATTTTCTTTTCAAATGAGGCTGCAGCTGTGCTCGTTATTTCCAGGCAGGGGAAGCGGAGCTCGTCGCCTACGTCCAGGCAGCCGCTCCCGCCTGCTGGGACGGTGCCGGCGCTGAGAGCAGGGGCTCGTTTATCCCCCTTTGAATAAAAGTACTGAGATGGACGGGTTTGTGGCAGGTGACACACTGCCAGGACCAGGACACGGCATCCCATGGGAGGTCTCGGTCCTCCCCACGACTGGGAAGCTTCTCCCATGCAGAAGGTGCCTGCGCTGTTGAAGCTCAGCCGGTCCAGGTACGACAAAGGCGAGCAAGGACAAAGGCAGGGAGGTCCCGTTCCCTTCCCAGGGCAGCAGGTGCTCCCCAGCCTTAGCGGTGATCTTTGCAAGTGAAGTTGCAGGTGATTTAGAAACCAACAGACAAAAATAAATCACCCACTCAGGTTTTTTTTTAAGTAGAAGCCTGGATCGCTGCAACAAGTGATTAGATTGTTCTCCTGCGAACATCTCCTCATTACATCCCAGCTCAGGCTCTGAGGCACCTTTTGGGATGGCTGCAAATTATATAAAAGCCCAGCCTGAGTCACAGCAATTAATCTCCACATCAGCAGCACCACTCAGTTCTTTTCCTGCCTCTTCTGCACGTGGTTTTCTCATCAACCAGCTCAGCCTGTTCCCATAGAAACTGAGCAGCACATCACTACTGAGTCGTGGCTTCTGTTGGATTTGTTGTTGTTGTTGTTTGTGGGTTTTTTAACAGCTATCATCAGACCTTCATTCTACCTGTAAGAAAACCATGCTGATAGTTGGGATAGGGGATGGCCTCACCACCTGGTCCACAGCCAGAAAATGGGGCTCAGGTGGGAGTGCTCCCAAGCACAGCCCGCAGAGAGCTCGGTACACTGCAAAGGCTTTGCTGTGGATACTGGCATCTCGTGAATCCTTTCAGCTACAGCTGTGGTCTCCTTTGACCCACTGCCCACAAACGTTCGCTTCTCCTGTGGCTGGTGCGTGCTCCTCCATGGCAGCTCACGGCCAGCCCCGAGCAGCGCCGGGACAACAAACACCAGGTCCCCGTGTCCCCAGGCACCCCGCGGTCCTCGGGGGGCAGCAGCCCAGGGCAGCAGCTCTCCGGCACTTCTCATCCATGGGTTTTAAGGGCTCAGAGATAGCAGACAGCTACCACTCACCAAGCCCTTCATGCAGGGCAAAAACCGAGCTGAAGCTCCAGGTGTGAGTGCAGGTCGCAGGGGATGAGCTCTTGGGAGCGAATGTTTTTATCCCACCGCCACGCCGGGAAGCCCGGGCAGCCCCTGGGAAAGAGCTGCGGGAACCGGGGCTGGGCAGAGCTGCCGGGAGGAGCAGAGAGGAGAAGGGAAAGGCCGAGAGGCTGGGGACCGGCGGTGTGCTGCCTGCAGCCCCGTCCTTCCATCAAACACTGCTAATGTAAATATCTACTGGCAACTATTCCCATTCTATTAGTGACACGGCCCTGTGCAGGCTGTGCTTCTCAGGGAAATACTTTAAAAATCTGCTTGATATATTCAAGTCATCTCCAATGTATTCATTTAATTTGCCTTTTTTTTTTTTTTTTCCTCAGGAGTGAGACTCCAGCACATATGGCTCTGCTTATGCAACTAGTTGATTAGATTTTACATTTCCATGTGTAATTTATGGTAAATTGCCCACAGATTTATTAAAACACCCCATCCTTTAAACATATCCTAAATACTCTCTTCCGTGCCTTTTATATAGAACAAAAATAGGGTGATTCTATATTCTAAAAGGAAACCCGCTGATAAGAACATGTTGCATTTGTAGCAGTTTAAATGCGGAATATAGAAAATGTCTATCTTGCTGTGATTTTAAAATCCCACTAAAATGTATTTCAAGGAATCAATCAGTACTGGCTCAGTCTACAAGAATTGCTTTAATAAATCTAAATAGATGTGTCAGGCTCTAAGTGAATTGCACATTAAATAAAATCCGATTCTTCATCGAATGTATTGATTGTTATCATTAAGAGCATATTTGTTACACTTTCTGAGCAGGGGGCTGATAGAAATAGCAGCAGCAGACAGCACTGTGCAGCTCTTGGGCTGTAGCAGCTCTGTAAGCTCGACCCACAAGTCCCCGGTGAGCCCTGGCAATCCCTTAAAGCCTTCATCCTACACTGGGGTGTCACGGTTTGGGCTGGGATAGTTAATTTTCTTCACAGAGGCTTGTTTGATGCTGTGGTTTGGATTGTTGATGAAAGCAGTGGTGCTGACGCACCGATGTTTCGGACGTTGCAGGACAGCGCTCATCGGAGATGAGGGCCCTGCTCCTCCTGCTCCTCCTGCCCGCAGCGAGGGGCTGGGGGCACGCGGGCGGCTGGGAGGGGGCACAGCCAGGACAGGCAGCCCCGGATGGCCACAGGGACCCCACGGGGCGCCATGCTCTGCAATGCGGGCTGGGGCAGAGAAGGAGGAGGGGGTGACGGTTGGGTGCTTGGCATCCCCAGAAACCGTTCCGCGCGATGAGCCCTGCTGAGCACCCGCCTGCCGTGGGAAGCAGCGAATGGGTCCCTCGCAGCATCGCTTTACCCACAAACTGTCCTTGTCTCAGCCCCTGAGTTCTGCCCATTCACCTTTCCCGTTCTCTCCCCCATCCCACCCAAGGCAGGGTGCTGAGGGCTGCTGCCGCTGCACGGCCCGGCCCGGCAGCCAGCGCTGCGGGGGGTGCGGGCACGGCGAGTGCCGATGCTGCAGTACGGCACAGCGATGTGTACTTTTCTTCACACATTTCACTTTCATTTGCCCTTATGTTTTCCTTAACCCTGTTAAGCAGTTTGAGACAGATATTCCATAAATATATATTCTCCCCGAAAAGCTGTATTCCAAGTGTGGGTTTGATGTACGATGGGCTGTTCAAACATCTGATTTATAAGGCATATGAAGTTTCTGACTGGAAAAAAAATATGATGAATTTCTCAGGTGTCTCACTGATTTATTGACCATATGGCAATTTATAAGTCATGTCAGTAACTTCGTAAGTAACACAATTAATTCTGAAGTTATCCCCGAGTTATCCAAGTTCTGTGTCACTGACGGATACGTGACGGGTCTGAATTATAGGCCGACTCTGAACTATGACTGACTTTGAAATAAGTCACAAAGCTGAGTCATAAATCACGAGATGGATGGATCTGGTCGCACCAAGGAGTCTCAAGCACATCGTTCTGTCAGACACCCCAAGCTAACCGGCTGATTGCCGGGACATCCGCTTCGTATACTCCTTTGGAAAACCATGGGTTGATATACCTGGCTAACATGCAAATCACGGCCCGGCTTTGCACCCCGTGCTGATTTACAGCCTGTGTTTATCGGATCCGTGCCATGCCCTGGCTGCAGTCCCCAAGGCCCCTGCCCGCCGCCAGGCTGGGCGCACTGCTCGCTGCTGTGCTGCTCTCTGCTGTGCCGCCGAGGCCCCGCTGAGGATTTACGAGCTGCCGAGGTGGCATCCACATTATCTCATGGTTTGCAAATAAAAGCCAGGGGTCCAGATACAGGTTTCTGCTGCGGCTGTGGGGAAAGGAGCCAGGAGGCACCAGCAGCCCTTTGCACCAGCCCACGCTACCAGGAAAGGGCAAACGGGGAAAGAAGCAGCAGAGGGAGAGGGAATGCTTGATGGTGTGAAACGCTGCTGCTGGCAAGGGGACATTGGGAATGGTGCTAGCTTGCTCTGCTACTCCTAGCAGCAAGTGGCTCTCCCTCCTTCCATCCCTCCTGCTTGCCCTTTTGGAGTGGAAAGAGGTTTTTTTTTGGTCTTTTAGTTTGCCTGTTATTTACAGGAACTAATCTCAGGCAGCACCACGTTATAGCAACAAAATCCACCTCTAGAGTGGAGAGGTTGTTCTCAGGAAATCAGCCTGGAAATGCAAAAGCACCGAGCTTAAGACTTTCCTTCTGAATCAGTGCTTGCCCAAAACCAGCACGGGTGGCCAGCTGTGTCCCCAGCGCCACTGGCAGGTGGCACCCACAGCTGCCAGCAGCTGCCCCTCGCAGCCCTTCCCCTGCAAGCACTCGGTGGGAGCAGCAGCCCAGCCCAGGTGGCCCTGTCTCCAGTCTTAATGACAGCAATTAGCAGGCAGGGACAGCACAGCCGCCTTGCCCTGCTTACGCATGAGATGCTCACGGTTCTGCTGCTCGTTTGTACGCACGTGCACTTGCACGTGCACGCACACAATAAGTGTCTGTAGCCCTTTCCCTGCCGGTCAGCACCCGCAGGTGCCTCAGGCTCAGTCGCTCGCTCCCAGAGGTACTGGCCCTGTAGCAAGGCTGGCTGGCACTGGCAGATATCGGGGGCTATTAATTAAGATGTCATTTACAGGCCCACTGGGTGACCTTAATTAAACTGTAAAATGGCAAGCACTAATAAAAAAGATGATATCCCTGTGGGTGGCGAATCAAGTGCATTAACCTCCTGGCGAGGAAGCTTTCCTTCATCCGATGGGGAGGAGAGATCCAGCCTGCCACTGGGGCTGAGCCTGGTGGCGCTGGTGCCCGGGCTGGTGGCAGCGGTGTGCTGGTGGCTGCAGTGGGCGGCTCCGCTCCTCGCAGGGCTCCTTCCTTCAGTACCCACTGCCTGGTGCAGCTGCTGCGGCTTGGTGGCCTTGTGCTCCTCGTGCCTGAGGGGCTGATGCAAAAGACTCTGCTTTTGGTACCACGGCTTCCTTTCTGAGGTTGGGAAGGGAGGGAGGGGACCCGACCTTTCCCCCCCCAGCCAGGCAGGGCCCAGTGCCCAGAGCTTTCGCCTCCTCGGCGGGACGGGACGGGTAATGCCTGCAGACTTCACAGGGCAGGGGGACACCCCCGCCCTTCCCGCAGAACATCAGACACTTTCTTGAAGGAAGGGTTTCCTTTTTCCTTTCGCTCTTCTCTTTCTGCTCACACGGGGCGCAGCACAGACCGCGAGGAAGGCTGGCATGCTCCATCTATGTCTCCTGCTTGGGCTTTTTGCCTTGGCTCAACCCTGGTCTAAATTTGGCTCATGGATGGGTTGTACAAACAAGTACACAGTTCAAAGTACAGTTCAAAACCAAATGTTTGTGTGTTAAATACTGCATTTGCAAGGAGACTAGCTGGAGACCCTCAGAGCCCTGTTTGTCGTTATTTCCTAGGGCTATGGCAGAGCTCCACAAGTGCCCCAAAGCCTCACGTCCCCGTGCTGGGGGGGGGGAGCAGCTGGGGGCCATGGCACGCTCGTCCCCGCACGCAAGGGGAAGGCGATAACCAGCAGCAGTTTGGGTGTACAAGGAGCTTTTCTGTTTGTTTTTCTTGCTGTGCATAATTCACAGATGCTGTTACGCTAAGCACTCATTTCGTATTCCCAGGAGGTGAGGAAGATGTCATGGGAGATGTATTTACATTTGTAAGCTGCAATCAAAACTAATTAAAACCAACACAAATACTGATTAATAGAGGGGGAAACCTGACTTCAAGTCCCATGGCCCCACCCCAAATAACAGTGACTTACGCTGTCAGAGGAAGGTTTTCTTGTTCTCCTTTCACTCCTGACATCTGGTGGCACGGTGCCGAGCCCCAGGCCGTGGGAGGCAGCCCTGGCAGCAGCGTGCCTGGAAGCTGGGCAGGGGCGGCAATCCGACGGCACAGCTTGTCCTGCTGAAGAGCAGTTTTCTTTAAAAATGCACTGTTGGGACATTATGGTATCGGGTATGCTCCATGCCTGTTCTCATTTGGTACCGGGCCACTGGTTCCAGTCTGTTTCGTGAAAGCTGAATTTAGTCCAGCAAAGCAGTTAAAATATTCATTACGAGCCTTGCCACCTTTAAAACTCTCCTCTCCCTGTGTACTGTCAATAATTGCTCACTCCAGGCAGAGAGCTCTGGGATGGCAATTCTCCAGACAGGGTCTCAAATGAAAAAGGCGCTAACAAAAGTGAGTCAGGCTCACAGAAATAGCTCACATCAGAGCGCGCTTCCACACAGGCGTGCTGCTAGCAGCCGAGTGATTAGCACAAGCAGCAAGGAGCACATAGTTTGCTAAACACGTAAAATTGTGGATGGAGCGCTGAGTGAAACACGAGGGAAATGACTCTAAGTGGAACAGAAAGCCAGTTTGTTTAAACAGCAAGTTATTGATTACTGTGCAGCGATCGGCAGAGCCGCCGGGTGGGGTATGAGTGCCGGACCTTCCTGGGAGCCCAGGCGGCAGCTCCAGGAGTGGCAGCCGTGGCACCCACCTCCTGACACCCACCTCCTGGCACCCACCTCCTGGCACCCACCTCCTGGCACCCACCTCCTGGCACCCACCTCCTGGCACCCGGCCCTGTCCCAGCGGCGGTGCCCCTCAGCACCCTGCTGCCTGCCCAGCAGCTCGGGGTGGTGGGGCAGGGGCTGGCGGGGCTGGGGGCCAGCGGGGTTGGGGGCTGGTGGGGCTGGGGGCTGGCGCTCAGCACCCTCTGTGCCCGCAGCCTGTTCCTCTGCTGTGGCTCTCCTGGTGCACCCAGATGGCTGTCAGCACTAGCGGACACTTGACTGTGATGGACTTAAGACAAGTAATTAATTTCCACGAAGTGGCCTTTATTACACCGTCTCGTATAGCTTCTCCCTCTGCAATGAGCCTTTACTGGGACAGTGCTGGCAGTGACTATTTTCAAATCGCAGTTTTTTGTGGTAAATGCTGTTTTCCCCAGGCAGCCAGCAGGGGTTTTATTGTTTAAATAGTGTGAAATCCTTCTTTATGAGGCCACTTGCCTTCTGGTCTACAGGAATGGCCTATTACAGCATCTAATGTTCCCTGTTCTCCCAGATGCTATTTGTTGGAGACAGCCTGTCCAATCTGGGCCCTGCTGTCCTGCTCTTCCTTACTAACTGCTCAGGATTTAAAGATAAAATGACCCACACTGAGGGTGAGGGCTGCCGGGCACAGCATTCACAGGTGGTTAATCTTCCAATTTCCTGCAAAGGATTTTTACAGCATTTCTTTTTAGAAATTGCAGGTTTGCACTGCGTGTGCCTCCCGTGCTCTGCTGAGCGAGGTCCTTGGTTCAAAGGGAAGGTGGGGGAGCCAAAGCCCAACATCAGCCGGATGGCACAGCCGCGCGACAGCACCGCGCCTTTCGTGGGAGCAGCTTCAGCCTGCAGAGAGCCGGCTGTCCTGAGAGATCTTTGGGGACTGAACCGGTGTCCGCTGACCCAGTCTTTGGTCTGACACCGTGTGGCGATGGCACCAGCTCACTTGTCAATATGACTATAGAAAGCTGATATCCCAGCTTCAGCTCAACTAATTAACCCAAAGTTCCTTTCAAACAAAATATCACACCGCTTAATTATTTTTTGTTTAACCACTTGCAAATGCCATCAATTACTGGAACGTGACACCATTGCCTTTTGTAAGACACTGGAATCACACTCCACGTCACCCTCTAACAGGAGCCTTGTAAAACTGCGTTATTCAAATCACACATCAGTCACAAAAATTGAGGAGTAATTTGTCAAAGTCACAGCTGTGCTCAATAGCAGTCAGGAGATGACTAAGTAATTAATCAATAATGCATTCTCACCTTTTCATTTCTCTTGGTTTCTGTGACTTGCACAGTGGAAAGGCTGAAACGTAACAGCCTGCGCTGCCTGGTGGCTTTGGAGACAGCAGCTGGGGGTGGGAGGCGCTGACGCAGCCCGGCGTGCACCGGGGTCCCCGTGCTCCCAACCCACCGGATTGCGGATGGCAATACCGCTGCCTGCCCGGCCGCACCTTCCCCGAACACCCCTCGCTGTCACGGGCAGGTATCAGGAGGGGGCGAGCAGGATGGGTGCAGCTCCTTGTCCTGCCGCCTGCGCCACACGCGAGGTGTGCGGGGCAGAGCCGGCACAGAAACCCTCGAGCCTCGCAGCTCGCGGCGCCTTCACCCGCTTGGCAGCCATCGGGTGCAGTTTGCAGCCACGCTGCCCCCGGCTCCCCGCACCCAGAGGGGCCCGGCTTGGCCGCTGGCACCCCCCCGCTCCCCCAGGGCTCCGGCTTGTGCAGCTCCCGCATCCCGGGCCCGCCGGGGCTGTAAATATCCTCAATGACCTCAATTGCTCAGAAGCCTCTTTCAGGCCAGATGGCACCAACTAAAGCCTGGCACATGCTGGGCGTTGTGTGCAAGCACAGGCACCGCCAACAGCATCTGGGACAGTGCTGCCGAGAGCTCGTGCTGCTGGCCCACGTGCCTGGCAGACCCTGCCCAAACCCTCTGGATGCACTACGGAGCTAGATGCGAGCTCAAATTTCATGGGTCAGACCGATGCTTTTAACCTCAGTGCTCACCCTGTAATCTAAGTTATCAGAGATATTGTTAATTTAGTCTAATTTCTTCTTTATGTTCTTGAAATAACAGTCTCTAATGCAATGCAAGAATAACCCATCAGTGTAGTGAAACATTTCCCTGCAAGACTGAGCTGCTCCTTCTTGGATGACCTAAAAGTGATAATTTGATTAATAAAATGGTCAGATTTGCAGTACCGAGGGGCTTTTCAACTCAAAATCAATCACTTTACATCTATTACTCAATGCTGAATTCACTGAATGCATTGTTGAACTCACTGAAATCTGTGTTAGTGATATTAAGTAATTAGTAAGATTAATGCTCTTGCAGAGCTATAACCTGGGCAGAATCCAGATTGATTAGTGTTAATTATCTTCTGCCTGTTTAAATAATTTATATACTGTTTTCTCTGCTATGGGAGAGCAGAAAATACCCGAGGAAGACTCCCTTCCCCTGCACGTGCCAGCCCCAGCCAGAGTGTGTCCTCCAGACCCACTGCTCCTGTGCTGCTGTTTGGCCCTGAAGGCTGATGCAGTAATTTATGCATGATTCTGGCTTTCTAATCAAAATTTCATTATTATAAATGATTGCAAAAGTTTTCAGATTCTACATTTTGTCTTTGCAGAGAATTTTAAACACTCTCTAATTTTGTCCCTTGGTGCTGGTATGTGTAATAATACCGCTGATCCATATTCATATCCCCTCAGCCTTGCAACTCCTGGAAAGATTTCAGATCTCAGGAAATCATTTTTTTTTTAAAGAACTGAGTATCCATAATATTTTTTATTGTTATTAATGCAACATGATTTCAGCCCCTTTAATTAATTTAAATTAATGGGACATCGTTCCCATCCTATTTAAATAATTGATTGACTTAGAGCCCACTAATACGAAAGCATCAACAAGTATTTAATAGGATCGTCACTCGATCCTGGCTCCATGCAGCGTGCCCTGTTACCGATGAATCAATTCTGTGTCTCCCTGCTCATGAAACGCTTCTGGCAGCTCGGCAGGACCGTGGCCATGTGCTTTCCCTTCCAGGTAGGGGTATCGTGCCTGGTGCGATACCCGTGCGGGCCCCCGTGGCCCCTGCCTGGGGATGCGGAGCAGGGAGAAAAGCACATCGGGGGCAGCGGAGGTGTGCAAATTTGTCCGTTTTCTGTTGGCAGCAGTCAGGAGGGATGTCTGACGTTCGCATGCAGGCCAGCCTCACCAGTCCTGCATTACCCTCGCTTTCACTGATGTGCACAGCAGGCTCCAGCCCCGCTTTGCAGGCACTGGACATGCAGACCCAGGGGCCTCCTGCCCGCGCTCTGAGAGGAAGAGGAGAGCGAAGCTGCGTGGGCTGGGGCATCGCGGCCAGGCAGGACAGGGCTGGCAGCAGCCTCTTGCTGCTGGCCTGGATTAAAACTGGAAAAACCCTTCTGTTGAAGAAAGGAGAGCCTTGGCAAAGATCACTTCTCCCAGGAGCATCCTTCAGTGGCTCTGGCCCCGCAGGCAGGAGCGTGCCAGAGCAGCAGCCAGGCAGTGCAGGGGATGCTTTCCGCAGAGCAGCTCTTGCTTTACGGCTCTGGGGCTCCGGACCTGGAGGTAAAGGATCAGGACCCCATGAGATAGGGGCAGGGGATGCCAAATGGGCCAGGAGAGCAAGTGCTAGATCACGGATTTAATGTGTTCCTGCAAATGTCAACAAAATAATACACATATTTTCATTTTTTACTTATTTGACCCATTAACTAACTACAAAATTTCTCAGTAATCCCCAGCAGATGAGCATCAAAGACCAGACCTATGGTCCTGGCTAATCCCTTTATCATGAAGTAATGCTACAGAAATCAAATACCAGCAGTAAATCGGGAGATTAACAACAAGCTGGGAAATGCTCAAATTAAATTGCAATCTCCCTTGCTGCTTTGCACAAGCCGACGGTGCCATTTCTGCTCCAGCCACTGCAGCCTTCCCAGCAGGAAAACAAGGTTAGAAATCACTTTATAGAAATGAAAATATACTTTAATCCCTGATCCCGTCAGTAAATAGTCTGCCCAGAGTGAGCTGGGGCCCATGCAGCCCTCCCCAGCCCTGCATGCCTTTGGCCTGGGGGTGGCAGAACTGCCAGCACTTCCAAACGTGCTGGGCAAACCAAAGCTGGAGACGGTCTGTTCCGGCAGCGTGGGCTGTGCCCTGGCTCCACTTTTATTACACCGTAACATCCAAATTAATATTTTATTCACTCCCTTAAGAACATCCCCACAAATGCACATTTTAATAAAACATGAGGCTGCATTTTTGGCAGAGCCATCTAATGCTTCAAACAACGCCATCACAGTTTATTAACCAGAGCAAACACTGGGCAGTTGCACTTTTACTAAGTCGCGGCATGTGCGCAGCGACAGGAGGGTGCCCGCAGCGGGGCCGCGCCGGGAGCAGGGCCGGGGCTGCCTCTGCCTCTCACCCCGGGCAGGGGCATGGGCACGGCCTCGCTCTGACAGGGCTGCGCCTGCTCCTGGGCATGACAGAGGGAAAAATGTACCCAGTTTCTTAGCAAGAGATGCTAGCAAACTTCAGAATGTTAAGCCTCAGGTACACGTGCAAACACGCACCAGTGCTGAAGCCGCTGCGTGTCCCTTCCCCTGGAAGCAGGACGAGGCGCACTGCTCTGGGTCTGATACGCCGGCTGGTTTTCTACATTCCTAACTGTGGCACTGGAGCTGCATGGTGAATCTTTTCTGTAGCTGGGGTGATTCTAGCAAAAATCTTGTGGCTTCTGGAAAAGACAAAACTTTTTCTTGTCCTTGTTTGAATCCATTGTAAAAGCAGCAATAAACCAAATGGCCAGACAGGAGCAAGCTGAATGGCAGCAGTGGGATGGAGGTGGCAGAGGTTACTTCTCTCTCCCTGCTACAAGGAAAAGAGATCCAATTAAGTCTGAAAGGAAGAAATTTAAAGGCAGTAAAAGAAAATGTTCCTCCAGCCCTAAACTGGGCTGTTGAACTCATCATTGCAAGAGGCCACCGAAGGCAAGTCTTTGGCGAGGTGACAGAGGGAGCGATGCTGGCAGGAGTAACAAGGGTGGCAACAGCGGCAGCAGCAAAACTTCGGGGAAAGCAAACCGATTTGGGGAAGGGGACAGGCCCCAGCCCAGCACAGAGCAGCCTCAGCCGTCACTCACCAGGGGCTGCAGGAGGGAGAGGCACCGGGGCAGTCGTGCCGCGGAGGCAGCAGCTCCCCGGCTGCGCCACGCCGGGTGGGGCGAGCTCCCCGCCACGAGCTCCCAGCCGCAGCATCCCTCGGACAGCTCCTGCTCCGAGCAGCCCTGCGCTGCTGCTGACAGGTAGCACTGATTTATAAAGCAGAAATAAATGAGCCTGCTCTGCAATTTCACCTAATTTTTTCTCCCATTTCAATTTTCCATCTCTCAGGGTAATGCTGGATGGTTAATTATGTTTCCATCTTATTTCTCAGATAATACACCCCCTCGTACTGCATGTCGTAACTGCTCTAAGGGTCTCATTTTACCTTTCATTTCACCACCTAGCACAGCTCTAAATTTAATCAGCTTGTAATTTTTGGTATTTTATACATTATGCCTTTATTATTGTGAAGTAAAACGGAATCCTAGTCTTTTAATTCACCCTCTAATAATTCTCTGCCAAACCTTAATACAAAGGGCTTTCTTTTTTTTTTCCCTGAAGACTAATTGAATGGGGCATAATTATAATACCCAGGGAGATGATATTGAAAGCACCTTAACTGAGATGGGTTCCAGCGACTAACGGCCCCTCTGGCGACTTACAGACCTCGGCAGCTCAAACTCCCCGGGTGGCTCATGTGCTGTGTGGTAAGGCCATGCTCAGCAGGGGCTCGGCTGCGCCGCTGCTCCTGGGACCCTCCCTGAGAGCAGGGGGACGGAACAGCCTCTGCAGCTCCCTCTGGGAAGCGTTCACCTATCAGGAGGGGAGCCGGCAATTTTCAGTATTTGTATACTTTGCTTTGACAGTGGTATACAACAGGCAAGGTCAGCACTCAGCAGAGACACCAAGGGGCTATTTATTCCCTAAACCATGTATTGCAGTAAGTGAAAAATAAGTGCTACGGGTGGCTATTACGTGGACAATAAAATGTTTCTATATCAATGTAGGTGTCAAGCTCGGTGCTTCTGTAGAGTGGATCCTTACCGTTACGGGCCACTACAATTATGCTTAGCCAAGCAGGGACGCTCCCAGCAGTTGATGGAGGGAAGTTGTGTTTGTTATTATAAATAACAGCCTTTCACGGCGCATTTGGCAGATGTGGCTTTGGGCAGGGGGCGGCCTCCAGGTGGGGACTGTACAAATCCAGCCTGACGCGGGGAGGGGGGACAGGGACACCACCCTGGGGCAGCGGGGATGGGGTGCGGGACGTGCTCAGCAAAGCGAGTCCTGGAGACCTTAATGCTCTTCGTTTTAGGATCGCTATGAGCTCATTAGCCTCTGCTGGCCAGAACAGACATTTTTCTTTCCCTCACATGGGCTGCATTCAATATTGGAGGGAAGCAGGTATTAAACCAGCACTCGCCGGCCCTAGAGCCCAGTGATCGTTTGAACTAATAGGGAACAGCTGCAGGTCTGGCTGGAGACAGGCATGTGGGCATTTCCAGGTGCAGCTCATTTGTGGTTGAAGATCTGCCTCCAAAATTGAGCCAATTCAATGGAGAGCTGCTTGGAGGGCAGCACGATCGGCGCACCCTTTGCAGCTCATGCACACTGCAGCCATGATGCATGCCAGCACCGGCAGGGCTGCAGGACCCGCGCTCAATGGGGCTTTGCACAGGGTCTAACGAGCTCCATGGCCTCAATGAGCCTCCGCCTGCTGCTGCCTTCCAGGCCTGCTCCACATTCACGCACTTCTGGCATCTCTCTGCTTAAATGTCCCTGACCAGAATTCACTCGCACACAGACTAGTCCTAAAAGCCTTGGCAGCAGTAACTGCAGCAAGGAATAATAATGCCAGGGAAACATTGGGAGCAGACCTGAGGGCACGCTCCATGCTTGTGCAGACAGTGAAGTCAGTGCCTGACCTGAGGAGGAGAATCAATTAAAACTTCCAGCTCCATTAGCAGCTGCAAAGGGCAGAGTGAGGAGCAGACAAAAGAAGCCCCTCCGCACCCACAGAACCTGAGGACAGCGATGAAATGCCATTTTCCAGCCAGCTGGATCGAGCCTGAAAGCACAGAGGGACACAAACGAGCTGCTCCCCGTCCCCCCCATGGTGTCGGCTGCCCAGGACACCAGGCAGGGGCAGGGGCTGCAGAGCTGCTTTTTCACACACCCCCAGTGCTGAGGGATCTCTTCCTGGTTATTCTGAATTTGCTTCTTTTTTCCACCCTCCCTTTGCTGTTTTTAACAGACGAGATGTCCCAGGTGTGGCTCTGCAGCTAGGGACACGCAAAGCTGCCGGCGTTGTGCCGGCGTTGTTCCTGCGTCCCCTCAGCCCTGTTTCCGCAGGGACGGAGGCTGTGCTGCGCGTCCCTCCTCCAGGAGCTGCCATGTCCTGCTCCCGCAGCGCTCGCCTGCACGCCAGCAGCGTCCTGCTGCCCCTCAGCCCACTCCAGCCAGCGCCACGAACATCAGCACAAGCTGTTGACAAAACACGCGAGCCCTTTGCTGGTAACAGAGGAATCGCGCGGGGCTTTTAACAGAACAAGCGTTCTCGTGGTGCTGGCAGCACGTCGTGGCTGTGACACCGGAGCGGGAGCGGAGGGGTCGGCTCTGGTCAGATCCCGGCGTGCTGAAACAGAGAGGCACAGGAGAACTCATCCCTGCGGCAACACCAGCGAAATCGGGACGAGAAGCAGCCCGCTGCGCACAGCCCAAACTGTTCCGCTGCGGATCGGCTAAATGAAAGAGTATGTATGCCTCCTTAATGCAACATGTAATTAGAGAGCGTAAGTCACAGCCAAAAGATTTTATTGAGCCAGAGAATTAGGCAGTTGCATGAGTAATGAGACTAGCCGGGGCTGCAGGAGCCAGGTGGCTCCAGGAGGATGCGGTGCCTCGGGGACCAGCCGCAGCCCCGCTCCGCACCCCACGGCGCACAGGGGGGGTTAGGGGTGAGCCCCCAGCCCCAGGCATCCCAGTGCGAGCTGTGACCAGCCCCGAACCAGCCGGGGACCTGCAAAGGCACCGCTCCCTGCAGCTTCTGTCTTCTGTGGTCCCCCTTGCAAATCCAAGGCAATGGGGCAAATGCGACATGAATTTATCCTGTAAGGAAACCTGTGCTGGACAACACAAATATAAACAGACCCGAGGGATCTTTCCCTTACCTTTGACTTACAAATCGGCCTCCACAGAATTAAAATCTCTACTCTCATTCAAAACACATTCTTCCTTCTTAGCCTCTCATTGAAGGAATTGAAAGAAAGCCTAAATCCTGCGTACTTTAAAAACACAAAGGACTGAAAAGCCCAGCAAAGCAATTTGATGCACAGGGAAACTGGTGCATAAACGTCTCTGGTCTGATGACAATAAAAATAATTTCTAAGCGTCTGAGCAGCTAACAGCGCTGTGTTTCTCAGCCTCAAAGCACCGCGTCCATCACACAAAACGCTCGCACTAACCTCTGCTGACCCTGGCGTAACACGGGGAGCCCCGCAGGGCCCGGCAGCCACCCCAGACCCCCCAGCTGGAAAACCAGCACTCGTCAGAGCAAAATGAGAACACACGGGAGGCAAGGGGCGAGCAAAGGGCAGGGAGCTCAGCAGCACCTCAACAGTCACCTCGCCTCACACCAAATGCGTCTCCCCACACATCACTGGACCAGCGCTCTGCTTACAGAACGGCAGAACCAGTCAATAATAATAACAGAAAACTGTGAGCAGTTCCTCATTAAAGGGGAGCTCTAACAGGCAGATCCCAAGGGGAAGGCACAGTGGCTCTGCATGGACCCCGCTGCAGGATGGGTACGGGACAGCCAGGGGACAAGAGCAGGGCCCCCCATCCCCACAAGGATCAGGATGCCCCCAGCGATGCCACCCGTGCTGAGCAGAAGGGGCCGCGGCTCGAAGCGGTGCCGTGCAGACCCCAGGCAGCACCGGCTGGGCTCGGAGCCGGCACCAGGGAGAACGGCAAGGTGAGGACAGAGACCCCCGGACCCCCCCGCCTTTCTTGTGGGCGGTGAGAAAAGTGCTCCTGCAGCCCCCTCTGCCTTGGAATGAAAAGATCTTTTGCGGAGATTAAAATGAATTTAATATTTCCACAGTCTGGTATTTACATCGCATCTGCAGCAGGTATTGCGTGCCCCGTTACAGAAACGCCCCCGTGGCGAGCCCGGCAGCAGCACCACGGGACCCCCGGTGCCCCCCAGCTGCAGGGCTGGGGACACGGCGTGTCCTGGAGGCCTCGAGCTCACGGCCAGGGCAGGGTGCACGTGTCCTCGTGCTGGATCAACGCAATGACGCCTGGCTCAGGCTGGTCTCTGCACAGCTCTCTGCGCTGCGGCTGGCGCGACAGGCCCCGCAGACGGGAGAGGGGTTCCCCCTCCCTTTGTTCTGGGATTGATTGCGGACATGAGCAGTAATTTGGTGCCTGGGACGTGCACTGGGGGAACAGATATTAAACTTGCAGCCTGATTAATGCAATTACAGAGGAAGGAAAAACCAGCAGCATGCTCCACGGAAACATTTTTACCATCTCCGGTGCCGGAGGTGTCGGACGGCACCAGCCACGCCGCCACGCCGGGGCTGCAGCCTCTGCAGGGCCAGCACCGCGCTCCCAGCGCCGCGCCGGGACGACTCCGCGCCGCCACCAGCTTCTGAGCTCCTGGTGCTGACCCTGATTCGGGATCCTGGAGATGGGGTAACGGCGACTCCTGCAGCAATGATTTTTGCTATTTTAGCTGAGATTAAAGCCTGGTTTGGGGGACCATTGTCTGTCTCTGTAACCATCAACAGCTCTTATGGAGCATTTTATTTAAGAGGACGGGAGAATGAGCCCGTTCCTTGGTCGGTGAGCACGTCCATGGGGGAGAAGGGGACCGTGGAGCAGCAGGAGTCTTGCAGCTGCCTTCGGGCCCCATTCTTGCAGCCTGACGGGAAGCTGGGTGGCAGCAGTTGCTCCGAACCCGTACCTGGCATGGTCTGACGGCGGCGCGGGATGCAGGACAGGAGCACCACAGCACGCCGCACCTGGCTCCGGGACAGCACGGGCACGGCACAGGCAATGTAGCAGGGACCCCCACGGGGGTGCTATCGGGTGACCTGCGGGCAGAGGGGACATGTCGGGCTGGTGCCAGCCCCCGGCTGCCTTGTGGCACCTCTGTGATACCAAGAGCAAGGTCTGTGACGGGGTCTCCAGAGGCCACGTCCCACCTCCCCCAGCAGCAGATTACCCACAGGGGAAATGTGCCCCTCTCTTTTCGTGTTTGAAACAGTTTTCCTGAAGAACTGTTTTTTCGGTGTCGTCTTTGCTAATGGAAATGGTCAACTTGTCGGAAGTGGGCAGTTGACCTAACGCACCGGCTGATGCTTGATGCAAGAATTACGTGAGCCGCCTCAGCAGGTGCAAATGTGATTCGCTCTTTGCATTTGACAGGGTGGTTGTTCCAAAGTTCAGCACATGAATTATTTGTGAACCCCTTGCTCTGGTGACAGCTCCCACTTTGGGGTCTGTCTGCACAGGGAGGCTTCAGGCTCAGTTAGCAGCTGAGAAAAACAAATAAATAATACAAAGAAGGGGAAAAGACAAAGAACTAAAAGTCACGCTGCAATTACTGGTCAGTCAAGGGTGCCCAGGCCAGAGCAACCTTCTCAGACATACACAAAAACACTTGAGCAGGAAAGTGCTTTTTGTGCTCCAAAATAATAGCAATAATGAAAAAACCTCCCACATCACTTTTTTAATACGATAATTTTACGGCAGGGGATGTGGGGTGAGAAAAGCTAAAGCATAAGGAATAATTACTCTCGACTATATGAACAATGATTACAAAATTATGCAACTGATTAACCATGACATGTATGTAATTACTAATGAGTTTGATAAAATTTTAATTATACCTTGTTCTTTGGGGCATTCAGCAAGCCATGAAAATAATAATCATGTAGCTCCCTGTCACAGATGACTGCCTCAGACAGGGCGCGCAGGCGGATGCGGGGCCGTGCGGAGCAGCCTGCTGCCCCAGGGGCTGGCAGCCTGGGGCTCGGGGCCAGGAGCCCCAGCACAGCCTCTGGGGCTGAGCCATGCACCCGTGGGGTTTTGGATGGGCAAAGCGACAGGACCGACGCGGGGTCGCTGCTATGGGTGAGCTCACCCTGCCCCTCTGTGGGGCTCGGTGCGCGCAGGACGAGCAGCACGCGCCCAGGAGAAGCGCAGCCCTGTCCCCCCACCAACTGCAGGGACGCTTCCCCGGGTGTTTTAGGAGAAGGCCGCGGGGCTGCCCCTGCGGCATGGACGTACCTTGGTTGTCTTCACTTTGTTGCCGCTGCTGCAGCTCCAGCCTGAGAGGTCGGGCAGGACCTTGCACTCCTCCCCGTCAAGGCAGGGCTCCATCTGGCACCACCACTTCTGCAGCACGATGGAGGCTGGCACGAGAGGGGCCGTCAGCGTGGCCTGGTTTGGGCTCACAGCATGGGGGGATGGTTTGGGGGCGCCAAGGGGGACGCACGTCCCCACACAGTACAGCCAGCAGGTCCAGGCTCCTGTGTGGGTCGGGCCTTGCAGGAGCTGCATCCACCTGCTCAAAATGCCTTGGGGTCCTGGCTCTGCAGAGCCGGGACCTGTGCCACTGGGTTGGCTCTGCACGGCTCTGCCCCTCCTAATGGGGGCTGCTGGCTCCAGGGCTGCATTTAACACAGCTGCCTTCGAAGCACCGCATTGCCTATCACTGTCCCCAGTAAAAGGCAAAACATCAGCCCTGTCCTCATTCCCAAACGAGCAGGGGAAGCAGCTTTGTTCCCTGACTTGCTCCGGGCTCCACCACTAATGCAAAGTGACTGCCTATTACTGCTCAGCTTCGTGAGACTCTTGTCATGTATGCCTAGTGAGGGTAAGGAGAAGGGGCTTCCCTATCTTTAGGAAAGGCAACACATGAAAACTATATGGGACAACGAAAGCCTTCCCTGACAATTAATCCAGGCCTTTCTCGGTGCTGTGGAGAACTGCGCTCGCAGGATACAGGCAATTGAGTGAATCAATACAGCATTGGCAGAGGCTCCCAGCTGCTCCCGGTGGCTACACAGTGACGGCACATGATGCCATTTGATAAAATAGAAATGGCCTGAGTTTTGCTGGGTGCTCTTCCCTGGTGGCGGTGCTGTGTTGCTAGAGGCACGTCCGTGCCTCCAGCTGCAGGCGCGTGGGCACGCAGGGACCAGTGCCGTGGCACCCAGTCCTGGTGCTGCAGCATGCCGGGGAGCTTGAGCAGGCAGAGACTAGCTGGGCAAGTGGAGGGTCCCCCAAAACACCTCCCTGTGCCCTCTGCTTCACTGCAGCAGCTGGCGGGACCGAGTTGGTCCCGGGGCAGGTTCAAGCAAGCAAAAGCCCCCTGCCACCAGGGAAGGTACCACTGGGGCTGCCAGCCGCGGTACTCACCGTCCACGCAGGATGGGGCCGCCCGCGTCGTCCCCGCCACCTGCCCTGGGAAGCAGGAGCACTTCACTGTCTGGGAGCGCTCCTCGATCTTGTTCTTATTGCAGCACCTGTGAGCCGCGATGACCTCGCAGGTGCCGGGCTCGATGTGCACTGCACGGGAGAAACAGCCACATCACGCGGGGATACGGCCCCGGTCCCCCGACACGTGCCATGACTGAGGGATGGCAGAGCCCAGCCACGGGCAGGGCTGCCCTGGCCCCCGGGGGGCTCCCCGGGGCTGCCGCAGGCATGGGTTGGTGCCACGGCTCCCCAGCCCACCCCTAAGGGGAAGTGCTGGTTCTGCTCCAGACCCCTGTGTCTGAGCTCCCAGTCCTACGGCTCCCACTCCCATCCTACCAAGCAGAATTAACAGCCCTTTGCCACGGCCAAGCCAAGAGCCTTATTGAAACAAACAAGCACATTAGTTAACTAGGGCTGATAACGAGCTGCAGGCTTTGCTACAAGAGGGGATGGCGCGTCGTGTCGCCTTGGGTTCCAGCAGAGGAACACCACCCCCAGACCCCTAACGCCGCAGCTGAACACGACGCCTCGCCTCGCTGTCATGCACCACCCTTGGGATGGAGGAGGGAGAGCCAGGTCTGTGCTTCCAGCCCGCAGCGACACAGAAATGTCACGCTGTTCATCAGAAATCCAGGCTATTCTGCTGCTCCCCCCTCCCATTGCCATTAAAATATTAAGGAAGAAAGAAAACTAATGTGCTGGCTTATCACCTCTGGGATCTGGGTTTAGAAGCTAGTTAGCATCGCAAATCAATGAATTTCGCTGGGTAATGGCCCACACAAGCACAATACAAATTAGCCAAACAGGGCTAGATAGGCTTTATTCCCATGACCTGAGCAGGAGTGATCGCTGCAGGACCTGTTTAATGAGCACCGGAGGAGCGGGCTCAGAGCTACGCGCCCAGACACCCCCGTGCTACAGAGCAGGCTGTTATTTATGCAGCAGGCAGCTGCCAGGCGGCGAGGGGGAGAAGGAAGCCGCGTTCCTGCAGCGTGCTGTCCCCAAGCACGTGCCTGCAAGCACGGGTCACATCACCCGTCCTGGCTGCCTGCTGTCTGCCCTCGGCTTGGGGACAGGAGCTCGTCCCCTGCCGCCTCCCAGAGCACAGGCGGGAGCCCCAGGGAGCCCCCGACAGGACAGGGGGCTGCAGGGAAGCCCCTCTGCTTGCAGCTCTCGCCTCCCGCTGCAAACACAACCCAAGTGCAGCCACTATGGGCACTGGCCGGGCCCGGCCGTGCCGCAGAGCCCATGGCCAGAATCTGCACACCCACACGCCCTGCGCCCACCGGCACACGGGCAAGGCAGACTGTGCAATTATTCGCCTTTATTTATTGTTATTTCATGGTCATTTTCTTTTAATGAACCATCACTTTCATTTCTGCCCATAATAATTACACAATTACCTATCCTGGAAGTATTCTGCAATAGCATCTCTGGCCATACATTTTATCCTCCCTTTTAAATGCCATCATAATTCAGTTTTAATGACGATTTCCACTCTCTGTATGCAGAAATGATAGACTTTGCTGAAAGTGAAAAGGAAAGCAACTCATTACAGAATAAACGTGACCACGCTTTGCTTTGTTTTTATGGTGAATGGGATTTTCCAGGTGCTGAGGAATGTGCAGAGGTGCCTGGGTTTGGCTGCCTGTGAACCCACACTCCCTCCACGCCCTGGGCAGCCCCTCGCAGTCACTCACTGCCCTGCGCACCACAACCCACGTCCCCCGGCCCAAACACAGCATTTCTTACCCTCCAACTTGGGTCCTCACATGTGCTTGGAGGTTTGACTTTTTTTGAAGCCTCCGTCCCTGCAGAGCTTCGTTACCATAGCTTGTCCCCGACCCCTCTGCCCCTCCTGCACCGCTCACAGCCTCTTGTTTTCAGCTAATTTAAAAAGGCTCAGCAGAGGGAGAGCTGGGCAGAACTGAGAAATCGCTCATTACAGCCATTCAATAGGAGTTCACTAACAAGCCAAAACCCTTTTAATTTCCTCAAAAAGGTGCAGCGGGGAGATAAAGGGAAGCCAGCCTCTCCTTGGCAGCACCGTGGCTGGCTGGATGCAGCACGAGACCCGCAGCCCACCCCACACGGCAGGAGCCGGCTGGGAGCCCACAGACACCGAGCTCCCCCCAGACAGACGGCACGGCCGTCTCCATCGCCCCCCTCACTGTAACACCCCTGTAACACCCCTGCCTCCAGCCCTGGCATGCGGGCTGGGGAAGGCAAAACCCCAGGCAGACAGGAGATGCTCTCAGGTGAGATCGCTCCCGGGGCAGCTGGGGGACGTCCCAGGGGAGTGGGGCCAGAGCCCCACAGCACCGTGACACGTCTCAGCTCCCTGAGCTCCACAAGGGCTACAAGGGCTCACTGCCCTCCTGCGCCGTGCCCGCAGGCGCCGAGGGCTGGTGCTGGGGACCCCTCGCCGAGCAGGCTGAGGTTTGTGGGGGTTGCAAGATGCGGGCAGACCCCAGCATCAGGCGCACCCTGGCAGGAGAGGCGGGCAGGGCCAGGGGCTGCCCAGCCACCGAGCGGCTCCCGGCGTGGGAAGGAATTGCTGAGTTTGAGCACGGGCACGGGGACAGCGACTGCTGCCCCAGGGCTCCCTGCAGGGTTTCTCTTGCCGAGCAGCAGGGAACTTTGGAGCAGATAGGGCTGAAAAATGCAGGCCCAATGGTGTGTTTAACACCAAGTGCAGGAAACCCCAGAGAGCCTGGGACAAGCTCCAGAGCTGCTGGCACGCTTCTCCCTCCCATTTAACTGCTACTCCCCCGCTGGAACCCTTTAAGAATCTCTTATCTCACAGAACCGTAAAGGCATTGTAAAAGCACAAGGGTTTTGAGTCCTGCATGTAAAAATAAAATAAAAAATGCTATCCTACTCTGGCTGACCTTTAAGTGAGCAGCAGAACATGTTTTTTTATGGCACAACCTGGAACGACACACTTTGTCTCAGGGAGCTGCGGGCACTGCTCCACACGTTCGGTGTAAAATATCTGCTCGCTGGTGGGAAGTTGCAAAATGAAGTCAAGTGCAGTGTAAGTGCTGGGCAGAGCCCAAACCCTCAGCGTCCAGAAGGGCAGAGCAATGCCATTAAACCACTGCACACCCTCGGGAGGGCTGCGAGGCACGGGGGCACCAGGCAGGGGCCAGGAGGGCAGCGGGGTCCCAGTGCCCTCGGTGCACGGATGGCGCAGCCTGGGGCCGAGTGCCCATAGACAGCCCTGCATGGCAACAACCCCACCGCTAATATTCCCTAAATAATTAAAGTCTTAAAAATCACTACTGCCTTAGATACATGCATTATTTAAAAGGCTTTTGGAGAGAAGCAGGCCTGTTTTTATTGCTCATTATCACTGCACGTCAGCTGAGATTTTTTTTTACTACCTCTTCATATCAAAACTTCAGATCATACTCCATTCCCCTCTGTGGCACGTGCAAGTGCACACACACCCATGAACTGCTTATCCAAATCTGCAAACAGAAAAACAGATGCACAGGCTGCGTGGAGAACAGCTGGAATTGTGCTCACACACGAGAAATAAACTCGCACGGGCACACTGCAGCTGGAGGACACAGCCACCACCGCGCAGCGTCTCCCTCCACAGCAGGGGCACCAGCTGCAGCTTCTAGAGAAGATGGCTTAGGAAAATATCCCAGCTTGATTTAAAGGCTGTGCATGAGGGGGAAACCAACGTCTCCCCACACAAGAGGGAAGCTTGCAGAAGCACCTCACAAATAAAAGCCACTTAGCTGCTGTCCTCGCTCAAAGCAGCGACACGCCGGCCAGTAAATCTCTAAAGATATCAGAAATCAGTGCCCTCCTTTCACTCAGAGAACCTCATTTCCTGAAAGCTAGTCCCAGCTGACCAGGTCTTTACTTCTGCCCTGTGTCAAGTGATGAATGCAAAGGAAGGCAAAAATGGCACTTTGATTATCAGCATTAAGGGGCTTATCTGAAGATGCTGGGGCCACCTTTGTGGGAGCTGTGTGTAGACAAGCAAGGCTTGCTCGTCACATAAAGCTCACCAAGTTTTATGTGGGATTAAATTGCTGGTGAATCATTCTTCACTGAGGAGTCTCCTTTTCCATTTCCAAATGACTTAGTCTCTGCACAGGGTTCACGTGGCTATTTAAATGCAACCAAATACACCGGGACACACTGCTCTGCTCTGACACATTAGCACACATTAGCATTCTCCACGTGTGAGGTGAACATAAGTGATCAGACCTTATTTCCAAAGCCAGATGCTTAAAATGCATTGCTTTCCCGAAAGGCTAACAAAGAAGATCTGCACGCATTCTCTCCTTTCGAGAAATTCATGTACTCGAAGGCTCTGAGATGTGGCTATATTTTCGCAATTGCATATTTTCTTCTGCAATTTTTTGTTTTCAGGTGCCACACCTGTGAGTAAACACGGTACTATACATGGCCAAAAGCACTGGATGTGTCTATCCTTCTGTGCGTGCAATTCATCAGCACCTCTGACTCTGGGGTTTGCGGGGTGCAGGGGTGCAGCCGTCCCATCTCACACCGCCACTCCATGTGCAGAAACGCAATGGGGGCTTTCCAGGAGAAAAATGTCATTGCAACTAAGAATGCAACCTCATAGAAGTGCACTCCCAACGTGACCTTTACTAAAAAACTGTCCTAAATGAAGAAAAAGCACAGGACAGACAAGAGGGAAATGAATCCCATGAACCACAACAAGCAGACTAAAAATTCCTGCTTCAAACACAGAAATTCAGCCCAGGAAAGCAAGAAGCAGTCAGTGCAAGCATGCAAAATTCCTTCAGTAACCAGAAATGCAGGATGTACAGGCAGAAACCTTGCTAATACATAGACACAGAGTGAGGTCAAACTTTTAAGTATTTGCTCCTATTATGCCCTCTTTGCTGTGGGTTAGAATTTGCTTGAATAAGAAGAACAAGATTTGGTCCGCTGTGGATAAGTCTTTGCGAGTGAAAAATCCCCAGCCCTCTGCCTGCGAACACATGAATACATAAGCGTCGTCTCCTCACACATGGAGAGAGATTTATACATAATTCACACCCCACAAATACACTTGGGCATTTGCACTTTTAAACCTCAGTGAGTCGCAGCTTTATTAATTCCAGGCCTGACTCTTCCCCCAGGAAGCACCTGTCCCTCCAAACCGCTCCTGGCTGCGGGGAAGCGGGGCTGGGCATTGGGACCAGCTCAGGAGCCCGGGGCTGAGTCCTTGTGCCCAGGCTTACGCTCTCCTGGAAGGGAGCACAGCACCCGTAGAGCCTGCGCCAGCTGGGACGGGCAGTGGGAGCCGGCCGGAGCAGCGCTCCTGGGCACCTGTCCGGCATCATCCCATGGAGCAGACACTTGCACACCCCACAGACCTGCCCGCCACAGCGCACCCCTCGGCTCCGGAGTCGCTCCGATGCAAACGCCCCACGGGGCGATGCCCCACGGCAGCGTTTTTGGTAACGGCTTCACTTCGGGCCAGGCAGGATCCCACCTGGGTCCTGCAGGTCACCTGCCAGCACCTGGGGAGTCCTGAGCTGAGGCCAAGAAGTAATTCCAGAGATGACTGAGGAATTTTATCTTTTCATGCACCTGCGGTTAGGACGAGGGCAAAGCAGGTAACTGCTGACTAGCTGGTTGATGGAGTCACTCTGGAAGATATGTTTTGGTTTTAAGCAATGAGGATGGGGATTATAGGATTAGAAGTGCTTTAACTGTCAGGGAAAAACGACAGAAATAGGACAGGGTTAGGTGTGGGGTCAGGCAATAGCACAACTATTTTCAAATTAACCCTTGAATGCCATCTAATAAGGTAATAACCTGGAAATACGGACACGAAGAGCTTTGCTTTCCAGCTCCACAGAGCAGCTGGGCTCTCCGAACAGCAGCTTTTAAATAACCCACGTCAGATGCTTACAGGGCACGGCTCCAGCTCACAGGTAGCGGGGCCAGGAGCTCCCCGCATGCGCAGAGCCCTGGGAGCCCGGTGTGCAGTGGCACAGCCATACGGGAGGCACCGTGACTGGGGACCTCGCCCTCCCACCCCGGTACGGGCTGCATGGGGCCACATCACCCCCACAGGCCCCACAAGGCACCCACCGGGGGCCCTGGGACAGCATCGCAGAAGCGCATCACACGTGGACGGACGTTGCTTCCCCTACCTGAATGGCTTCTGTGGTGGGTGGAGGCCAGTGTCAGTCTTCCCCATAGCGTGGTAAGGCAGAGAGTGAGCACTAAAACCCATTTGCTCAAGCTTTGTATGTCTCTTTCACTCATTCTACCAAAAACAAGAAGAGAGAGAGGCGTGCAGAGGACGAGGGGCTGTGGAGGGGCCGCGTGGTGGGGGCACGGCCACGAGCGGCGGGGATGCGCCCGCCTCCCTCGTGCTTCGTCAGCAGCAGCCACAGCTGCGGGACAGCAAGAACCACATCGGCAGTAGCAAAGATGAGCGATATTTACCTCTTACTGGGGCTTCACGCTAACACCCGTGCATCTGCCAGCCGCAGGTAGAAGGGGTCTTTGCAGGGGGCAGACATCAGCGCATCTGAAAGGGGAGAGAGAAACATCGCGTGGGTGCGCTGCCGGCTGGGCCGTGCCGGTCCCCGCAGGGCTGCAGCCAGGCACCGGGGAGGGCACGAGGCACAGGGGGCAGCGGGGCAGGTGCCCACAAGCCCCCCACCCGCAGCGGGACATCCCCGGTCGCTCAGCCCGTGATGCTGCTCGCCCCGTTTTACGCCAGCGTGACTCCACCTGCTTCAGAGGAGCTGTTCCATATTTTTACTGCTGAGAGAGCAAAATCCGGCTCGTTACGTTATTAATGCTGATCACAAATACCAAATACACATTAAGTGCACGTGGGAAGAGGCAGCGTAAATCAACCATGAACCGTTCCTCCTCCCAGCAGGGAGGTCCCTTACAGGGACACCCAAGTTTTGGTTCCCATGGGCTGGGCACTTGCCACCAGACAGACAGACCAACCAACCACCAGACAGACCGCCGGACAGACCGCTGGACCTCGTGCCCTCACCAGCCACCCTCCAGCTCAGGGGGCGAGCACCACATGGGAGCTGCGGAGCCGAGCAGCCCAGGCAGGCACGGCGCGGGGCCAGGAGCCCTGCCACAGCACCCCACAGCAACGCCGGCTTCTGGGGCCGCTCCTCCCCGCAGCGCACTCACAAAATTTGTAAGAGCGCACAGGCACAAAGCCGCACCGTTATCTCCGAACACACCTGCTCCCCCGTAACAAGGGCTGGCACTTCGTACCCACCTGCTTATCTCGGCGATGGAGCAGCGCAGCTCCGCCAGGGATGCTCACGGAGCAGTGCAGCGTGACCGGCCGTGCCAAGGGGACGAGATGCTGGCTCCTGACAGGGCTGCCCCTCTCCCAAAGCACCACGCAGGGTGCAGGAGCTGCCTCCCAAACCCTCCCTGTGACCAGCCACTGGAAACAGCTGGGAGCTGGCAAAGGAGCCCACTGGCCTTGGCCCGTGGTGCTGGGGGGCACGGAGGGTGAGCGGGATGAGGTAGGTGGGGAGCAGAGACCCAGACTCCAGCAGGGACCTCACAGCAGCTCCCCGGGCCCCAGGCTGTGCCTGGACCAGCAGCATCCTGCTTCTGGCTGGCAGGCGGCTACCTCCCTGCCCTGAGCGCTCTGCAGTCAAGGAAGGGAAAAGCACAGCACTCGCACCACGACCTGTGCACGGCCAACACCCGCGTGGCAGAGCCGGCATTCGCTCCCACGCCACGTGGGACCGCTGGGAAGGAGCCACGTTTTACGCCGTCCGGAGCCCTTCAGGAAAAATCCAACCCCCCAGAGCTTCAGTGTTTCACTTTAACTGCTTGAAATATGCTCTTTGTAACATTTATCAGCTGTGGCCCCCAAGGTGGAAACAGCTCTGGGGCTCTGCAAGAAGCAACAGGAGAGAACAGCCCTGACAGCAAAATCTCTGCCAGGTGTGACGACAACTTCACGGCCTCGTTCATCGCCTGCTGAGATCTAGCAGGGTCCTGGGCAAGTAACTGTCCCGCATAAAGCTTCAGTACCAGATCGTAAGTTATTGACGAGAGGCCACGCAGATGAGCGGTAACAACGCTGAGGCTTGGGAGCGATGCAGGCGCCATGCGGGTGGGAACCTGCCCTGCGGGATTGGGATTGGGATCGGGATCGGGATCGGGATCATGCCCATGCCCCAGCCCCAGCCCCAGCCCCGCCACTCGCAGCGCAGCAGCCTGCTGGGCATCGGGAGCAGCCGGGGCTGCTGGAAGAAGAAATCTTTAATTTCTAGCAATCTTCTAAATTGGTGTCTGTTCCAGCCCAGGCTGGGATGGTGAAACATACTCATATAATGAAGTGCCAGAACAGAAAACACTGACATTTTTAATCAAAACAAAGTGATTTGAGGTGGTAAAGGGCATTTCTTGTTTGAAGCGTTTCAAAATGAATTGGTCTCTTTTAAACTGACATTTCAAAATGAAAAATATTTCATTCCAAAATGCTGATTTAAAATGATATTTTTCCATTTTGATTTTCCTAGCTGGGAAAAAAAATCAGAAAGTGTCACAAAAAAATGTTGATGTTCTCCCAGAAGAAGAGTGATCTTGATAAAGACACATTTTGGGCTAGAAAAGAATTTAAGGCAAGAAAATTCTCCGTATTAGTGCTGCGGGATAGCCAGCAAGCACACCGATGTACAGACCGTGGAGGGCACAGCTCTGCAGGCGACCCGGTCACGTCCCTGCCCCGCTGGGTGACGACGAGCCCTTCTGCCCCGCAGCCCAGCTCCAGGGGCCCTGGGGTGCTGCCAGAGCCTAAGCTTCCCAAGGGTCCTGCACCACGTCCCCACTGCTGCCGAGGCTGTGGCCGCCCCAGGGCCGAGGGAAGCTAAAGGGGACCCGCACCCCACACCTGGAGCGATGGCAGGGAAGGGGCTGGGAGCCACCTGCAGCACGGCCGGGACCTGGCTGTGCCCGGAGGGCTGCACGGTCGGGCCGGGAGGGACGCCCTGACCGAACCCCCCCAGGGTGCCCCACTGCCAGGCGCTTCCCTCTGCTGCTGCGCCCCGTCCCACTGGGCCCGCTCCCCCTTATCTCACGGCTCCCTATTCCCAGCTTGCAGCTCACCCCGAGCAGCACGGGAGAGGTGCTGAATGCTAACGAGCGGCAGCACGGTGCTACCAGAGACGTGGCTGCTGATGAGCCGGCGGTGGTCAGGCAGTGGCAAGCAGGGGCCGGAGGGGCTGCGGGACCGGTAATGGGCCCGGCCCGAGATGCTGCACTGGCCGAGCGAGCCCATAGGGCGAACGAACTTTGAGGGCGAGAACCCTTTCCTTGAGGTGGGAGTGAACGGTCGTGACAAGGCTGGGCCGACTGCCTCGCGTAAAGCCGTGTTTAGGCAACCCCTGGCAGGGCTGTCAGCTGAATCTGATCTGCAAGAGGTTTCCTCAAAGCGTGCATTTCCACACGGCGCTCTGCACTGTGATAGTCCCTCCAGAGTTGTCACAACCCATCCTGTAAATATTGACACCAGCTTCAAGCCCGCACCATTTCCTCAATGAAAAAGCAAACAGCCCTCGGAGCTGCTCCGGTGGCAAGGCTGGGCAGCGGGGACATGGTGCTGTCCTGCACCTCCGCATGCTCCCATCCCACGGGCGTGTGGGGCCTCCACGGATCTCCCAGCCGAGCCAAAACGCAAGCACACTGCTCGCCTCCGCCCTGCGCAGGACAGGGATGCGCTTCCAGTGTGAACTATATTTAGCTCAGAAGGCTGAGCTGTGTTCTATAGCCAGGGAGCATAAATAAAACAGGGAGTTATCAATAATGCAGCCCACACCATCCACGCCGCACTTCGTGGGGAAGCCACCGCAGCAGGCGCAGCGCTGGCAGTGGCACAGCCTGGGGAGCACGCGGGCGCTGCGAGCGGCGCGGGCACGCGGAGGCTCCGGGTGCCCCAGCAGCAGGGACTCAGCCCCGCGGCCATCGGAGCTGGCTCCGCTCCTCAGCCCCGCGCTGCCACAGGCACTCGATGCTCTCACTCACGCACAAATTCCCCTTAGAAAAACACAGCTTTGCAGAAATTGCTATTTTGACAGTTATCAACCTCCATCATCGTGAGACTGCAGCTACAAATGTTTGGTCTGACTTGAAATTTTTCAGCCTGGAATGTCATTTTGAAATGAAGAGTGGTGTTCTGGCATGTCAAAGCACTTAATTTTGATTGAAAATATCAGTATTCTCTGCTCTGTTCCATTTTGTTTGGAATTTTGTGATATTTTTCATTAACATTTTTGGTTAGCTGTTTTCTACCTATCCAGTCCAAGCTGGGACCCAAAGGAACTGCAAGGTGCCCGAGCCTCTTCGAAGATAAATCTCGGTCACAGCCAGTGTGCCAGAGCCGAGTTTGGCTCCAGGTGTGCCCGTGTCCCTCCCGTGTGGGCACGGGGCCACCGCCCCCTGGAGCACACTGCTCCCGTGCCCCCCTGGCACCACGCTGCGGGGCCAGCCCCGGTCAGGCCGTCAGCCCCTGCGAGGCCAGGATGCCCAGCAAAACGCCTGGGTGCTGCGGAGGGCACCGGGCCCTCCTCGTGCAGGCGCCTCCACCCCAGGCACACGTGGCCGGAGCAGACCGAGGCGGGGAGCAGGAACCCCCCTGCCCGGGCAGGGGGAGCGGGCACACACCGGCTCTCGGGGCCGAGCAGAGCCCCAGCCCTCCCGAGCACCACAGTGCTGCCGCCTGGCTCGCGCTGCAACCCTTCACACAGCACTTTTAATTTTTTAGCATGTTTGTTAAATACAGCACAGAGCTATGTAGGAGGAAGTGCCAGTGAACTACGCAGCAGTTAATCATGAGCAGCCACGGGGATCTCGGCACTGGAGCACTGCTAGCATTTCTAAGAAGTCACAGGATGTGGAACCTGGAGACTTCTTCTGCCTCTTCATTAAAGCGGCACGTAAAGCTGTGACCTGCAGCCAGGGCTGCTCCATCCGCAGCTCCGCTGAAGCGCAGCCCGGCGCCCCGTGGTGCTAATGAGGGACTCTCTGTCACGCCAAATTACGCTCTGAGTTTTGGGAGTCTGGAGCCTTATTTGCCAAGGTCCGTGTGAGCTGGATAATTATAGTTAGCAAAATTCCACCCAAAAAAGAAACAAAAAGGTGGGGGAGGCTGGCATTTTCTGTGCCAACTAACACAAGAACTCCCCACCGCAGCTCTAACATCACCAACCTTTGCGCACACCTACAGATTTCCAGTATTTTTAAAGCTATTTTAGTCCTCCTGCTGTTTCAGCACACCTTGGAACCTCGGTGTTTCTGTTGGGCGTCAGAAGAGGAGCGTGCTTTGCTTCCACAGAGCCCTGGGCAGCCCCACACCCCGGCCAGAGAGGAAACCTCCGCAGAATCCAGCAGGCACAGAAACCTTTCTGTGAGCGCTGCAGGAGCTGTCACAGTGCCCGCTGGTGGGGGCAATTTTATTTTGGAACTTCCCTGAAGCATCGTCAGTCCACCTCAGCAAATGCCCCCACTGCGTGGGAGCCAGGAGCGCAAAGCTGCAAACTGAAGGGAAGCGATGAGCCCAGAGCCATTTTCTGAACAGGACAAAGAGCGAGGATAAGCAAACCCTGCTAGTGAAATTACACCGAGCGGGCTGAGGAGCTCCCTCAGCCCCCGCAGCACGGGTCCTGCCAGGAAGGCACACACGCTGCGCATCACCGGTGCCTGTCGCTCAGCATCACAGACACCAGGCATCGGGCGAGAGCAGCGACCCGCGCGCAGCCAGGAGCAAACCCCACAGCCGCTGCCGGCCTCGCACGGCCCACGTGCTCGCACCTCCAGCGACTGCCCCGCTTTGCAGCGCTGCCTGCGGTCACGCTGCTTCGGGCAGCCAGGAGGCAGAGGCCACAGGCGCGGGTGTCCGGGCACCAGCCCCCTGCGGGACACCGCGCATCCCCGCCGTGCCGCACCGCCGCCCAGCGAGCCTCGGACAGCGGTGGCCGAGCCGAGCCCCCTGGTACCAGGGGGAGGGCAGGGCCCCCCGGACCCCCCTGCTCCGTACTCACAGGCGCTGCCCTCCCCTCGGCCTGGAGCGCAGCTCTGCCGGCTGCACAGCAGCAATCGCGGCAGCATGGAGATGCTGCAGAGTCTCCAGAGAAGCTGACACCTCATCAAAAGATCCTGACAAGCGACGAGACACCTCCACGGTCCCCCGGGAAGGCATGGCACAGGCTCCGTCACAGTTCTGCTGTCAGCAATGAACGGGGGGGAAGCAGCAGGGTAGGTCTGGCAGAGAGGGCCAAACTCTCCTCACCCAAGGCTGGAAAAATCAGCATGATCCTCTATCCCAGGCAGGCGAGGAAACAAGACCTGCACAGGCGGTGAGGTTCGGGCCCTGACCTCCGCGAGGCTCTGCTGCTGAGCATCCTGGGGACAAGCTGCAAGCCCTGACCACGGCCGGGGGCCCTGGAAGCAGGATGCTGCCACCCCCGGACACAGCCTGACAACGGCAGCACCCTTCATACCCACAGCTTTGGGTTACCAGTGCCAGCCAGCAGACTGGCTATATCCTAACTCCTTCTACAGCACTAATGATGCTTAATTAAAAGCCAGGGTGGGAAGTCAGAGCTACTGAGGCTGCAGCTGCAGAGCTGGGGGAAGCGCGAGGGGGCTGGCGTGCCCACTTTGCGCTCCAGGCTGAGCTGAGCCCTTCCGTACACTTCACTTTAGCTCTTACCCTGGGTATGCTTGCAGGGTCTGTCCCCACGGCCCCGCAGCCCCAGCGCTGGGCAGGGCTGTGCCCACGAGGGCAGTGCCAGGCGCGTGCTCGCCAACCCGGCGGGGAGGCAGCAGCGGAGCTGACACGAACACAAAGCACTCATTCCCACAGGCGTGCTCTCTCCTCCTCTCCTCTGTGCTGACTGATTTCCAGCTCCTTCCTCATTCCTCCAGCATCTGCAGCATTTCCTTCCCAGCCAAGGTGAGCAGGAGAGTTTTTAACTTTAATTCGGCCCAAGCATGTGCCTGATTCCTGCCCCCTCGCTCAGTGAGTCCCATCCTCCTGCTGCTGCCGGCGCTCTGAAGGTCAGCTCCGCTGACAGCTCTAACCTCAGACTCATCCAGCGCCAGGAACCTCTCTCTGGCAGAGCATGGCCACGTATCAGGGTGTTGAAGCCCAAGGTCAGCAGCAGCCAAGTCAGCCTTGTCAGCGGGGGAAGGCAGAGCACTTGGCAGCTCAACTTTCCCCAGCAGACTCCACTTCTCACCCGTGCGGGCTCTGGGTGTGGGTGCCCAGCACCGGTGGGCTGTCCCAGGGCACAGCCATCCCACACGGCCACGGGCTGTCCCAGGGGGCTGACGGCCCCCCAGCCTCACACTGCGCTGATGGGGATGGCACGAGCAGGGCACGGCTGGTCCAGCGGTGCTCCTTCTCCCTGCCCAGTGCCGCAGCACGCACCCGCTGCTGCCTGCCTCCAGGACGGGGCTGGTACAACTCGTGCCCCCCCAGACCACGGAGCCTGCCCTCGCAGCCCCAACCGTGCCAGGAGCTCCCCTCCTGCACCCCCGGAGCCACTCCATGAGCCAGGACGGAGCCAGAAGCAGATCCTCCCCTGCCAGAGGAATTGTACCAGAGACGAACAAAGCAGAGGAAGATCCAAGCCCGCACCCCATCCGCTCCTGCCTGAAGCTTTGGCTGCAAGGGGCAGCTTGCACCAAAGGCAGGCGGTGGTTGGTCTCGTGTTCCCCTTCCAGGATGAGGATGCATTTTAGCACGGCTGTTACCCCTCAGCTCCCAAGCAGCACTTTGTCTCCCCAAACTGCAAGCGGCTCTGCGGGTCCGGGCAGAACCACCACACCGCCGGGACACGGAGCAGGGCCGGCCCCAGGCCCCGCTCGGGGCGAGCCCCCCCCGGCCGGCCGGGGCTGCGCGGGACGCGCCCGCTGCCTCCGGAGCTCCGCGGTCGGTGCCCGAAGCCCGAGCCCCTCGCGGCCAGCCCCGGGGGAAGGATCCCGGCCCCGCCGCCTTCCCCGGCCCGGCTCCCCGCTGACGGCCCTCGCTCGGCCCCGACGGGGCGGCCCCGCTCCCCGCCGCCCCGCTCCGGGCACGCCGGCCCCGCCGCGGCGGGCAGGGGCGCGGGGCCCCGACGGCGCTGCCGCTCGGCCCCGGCCCGCGGCGCCCTCGCAGCCCGCCCCCAACTTTCGGGCCGGGCCGTACCGTACCGTACCGGGCCGGGCCGTGCCGTGCCGGGCCGGGCCGTGCCGCACGTACCTGCCGGTGCCGTCCGTGCGGGCCGGGGCCGCCGCTGCCCATGGCCGCCGTCCGTGCGCTCCGCCGTCAGCGCCTGCTCCGGGGGCCGCTCGGCCGGGGGCCGGCTGGCATCGCCGGGCGGCGGCAGCGCTCGGCTCCGCTCGGCTCGGCGCGGCGGGGCTGGGCGCGGCGGGGGCGGCGGGGCGCGGAGCCGGGCGGCCCCGGTGCCCGCGCCGGCGCGAAGGGGCGCAGCGCCGCCTGCCGCCGCCCCGGCACCGACACCGGCACCGGCACCGGCACCGGCGGGAGCTCCCTGTCCACCCCCCCCGCCCCCCGGTCCCGTCGAGAGTTCGTGCTGGAAAGGCGCGGGCCCGCCCCCGTTAGCCCCGGGCGGTCGGTGCTGTCAGTCAGGTAGGCTGGAGAGCTTCCTGACCCCGGACCCGTCCCTCCCTCCGAAACACGGCGTGCGGCGGCCCCGGGACTGCCCCGGGAGCGGGCTGGGCTGCACGGCACGGGACAGACGGGCGGCCAGACAGACAGCGGGTCCCCCTCCCGCAGCACCCCCCACGGACGGCAGGACCCCGGCTTCCCGGTGGCCCCACCAAAGCCGCAGCTTTCTCAGAGCCGACAGCTGCCAAAACCGGCACCGATCCGCACCCAGCCCCGCGGGACGCTCGCACGCCTGGCACAAGGGACCGAGAAAGGGGCCAGGGATGGTTGTGCCCCCACAGCAGCTCCCAGACTGGCCCCTAAAAAACCCCTTGTGGGTCACCCCAGGACAGCGCTCTGACAACGGACAGCAGCAGGCTGTAAAACAGCAGCAGACAAGGAAAGCGAGGTCAGATCTTCACAGCGATCGCTGCCATCGGTGTGTGGCACTGAAGGGACAGGAGCTGGTCTCACAGCCGCAGGTCAGCTGGGGAGACAGGTTGGAAATAGGTATAAGTCATTTTCTTTGCTTTATCCCAAACAGTTTGCGTCTTTGTGTGTTGAGGACAGCTCACAGTTTACTCCCGGAACTCTCACGCCACCAGCCAGCTGGGAGCTCTGGATGGGGTAACCCGGAGGAGGAAGGTCTCAGCAAAGCCCAACCTGAGCCACAGGCCAAGGGCAGCTGTTCAGACAACCCGCGCGTGGGCAGCTTGCAAATCTCACGGCCGTTTTCTTTCGGTGAGATCACCAAAGCCTTTCCACGTCCCCTTTCCCCAGCCAGGGCACCAGCCTTGGACTGGGCTCTGCTGAGCCCCCCAGTGAAGTGCCATTTTCAGGCCACCCTTGCCAGGAGCTCGTAGTGCCTGGGTTTGTACAAGCCCAGGCTGCCCCACAGCGGGGCTCCTTGCTGCCACCCAGCACCCTTTCCTGTGGCTTTGGTGCACACTGGACCCGGCCTGGCTCCATCCTGCTCCCCTGGGCTGTGGCTCCAGCTCCTCCCATGCTCCGTGCGTCTGACAAGCCTCATCGTCTGACCTGGTTTTCTTTCTCTGATCCAAACAGTTTCTGCAGCCACTTAGAGCAAACCACAGCCTCTGTCTCCACAGGCCTTCCATCCAATGTCTCCAGCTTTTTTTTTTTTTCCTAGGAAAGGATGCAGGACAGACAGTATTCCCCACTGGGAAGGTTTCTCTCCCCTCCATGTATCCGCAGCAGAAGCCCAGGCTCATCCCTTTCTAATCTTGGTTTGATTGATAGCGTCTCCAGTCCAGATCAGTGAAAACGATTAGTGCTGGAGGAAGCTGAGCACAGAGGCACTGCCTGGCCCCAGGCAGCCCCGAGCAGCTGCCTCCTTGGCCTTTTCCCTGGGCAGAGGCACCCTAAGTGCGTGCAGGAAGCCAGGCAAAAGTACTCCTGGTGTTAAGAAGCACTGGATAAGAGCACATTTCCTCTGCTATTTCACTAAATGGAACTGAGTTTCTTTCCCCCTTTTTTAAGGGGGAAAATTGCATTATCGTGTTAAGTTCCAGTTGATTAGACTGGCTGCTCAAAAGAAAGGGAAAAAGCTCTGCAAGATTAATCCAAACTCCAGTTATAAGATATTAAGGAAATAAAAGCATCGTACTCTTCAGATCAGAGAGTTTTAATAATAATGGCAAAAATCGATATGAAACAAAATTAAATCTGCTGTTTATATTCATCAGGTAACTTGACAGAGAGTCCACAAATTCAAGTCTCTATTGCTGTGATAAGTAAATACAAACATATTACTTTCCAGATCACAAAGTTTTAATGGGAACGATCAAGAGCAAATGCAATCAAAACCACCTTTCACATCAGCCAAATTCCAATTAAATTAGGGCAGATTATTCAATAAGGAAGCATACAAAATCAAGCTCTTTATTGATGTAATAGTATAGAAGTACAAACGTGCTGCTTTCCAGATCACAGCATTTCAATGCAGGGGAAGAATTAAGACTTCAGTTAAACAGATTTCATTTAAATTCCGGTGGAAGAGAACACGGTAATTTCTCTTCCCCCCTGACTTCTTGTTAGACTTCCCAGCAGCAGTCTTCAACACTGTTCTCGTTCCTGGCTATGATTCTTCAAGGAGTCCATTATTTCACTGAAGAGAAAGGGAGGGGGCGGGGGGCTGTTCATTCCCCTGAAGCCTTTGAGAGCAGATTTTAGCACAAAGATCCCTCGGGCGGTGTGGAAGGGGTAAGTCAGTTTTGGTAGCATCAGAGAAGGGGCAAAAGCCAAGTGACTCGAGGAGATTCACCTGCTGACCTCCCCCTCTGCAGCAGAGGGAGGTGGTGGTAAAAGCCTGCAGGAAGTACGCACGTGCACGGGGTCCTTCAGTCTGCCACAAGCTGCAAAGAGGTCGCGGACGAGCCCTGAGCTGCAGTGCTCCCAAGGCTTTTCTGCACTCGAGCAGGAACAGACATGGAATAAAGATGTGTGGTTGCAATCACATTATCCCTTAAAAGAAATAACAATAAATTCTGAACTTCCCAATTACAGGGGACAGGCAAACCTTGGAAACCATTAAGAGCTGCTTCTTCTGTTGATGAATTATCCAGAGTGCAGAGCTATTTGCTGAGCTTCACTGTATTACACTAATTATAAATTAATATATTGCTCATTACACAGTAAAGCTGTGCAGTCGACTAATGCACTGCTGCAAAGAGCTTATTTTAAAACATCCTCTGGTACTTTTATGATCAAGATGTTTAATCTACTTCCATACTGGCTTAAATGCCACCAACATGTCATTCTTTCACATTTTCTTACCAGAAAGTGCATTACAGCTCAGATATCCCTGGCTTCATCCTACCTCCTCTGGGACCCAGCAACGCATAGGAATGACGAACATTAGACAGGCCTTTTTAATGATGAGCAGTTGCACGAGAAATGAAGCAAAGTAGCAAAATTTAAGCCCAATTCCCTTGTTACTAGTTTTTAGTCAGTGTTTAGCATGAGCAGAAATCCTCAGATGATGCAGAGCGGCACACAGAACCCCCGGGTTTAGATCAACGCAAGCAATCGCCCACTCGAGGGGAGCTGCGGCAGTTTTGTTGTGCTGGAAGGAGCTCGCTACAGCCTGGGGGCGGAGATGCCTCCAGGACCGAGTTTGGAAGCAGAAAGCTGGTGGCTTTTGGTGGGATTCTCCAGGACAGCGGGTCTGCCAAGTAAGGCAGAGGGAGCACCCGGAGCCGTCTCCAGCAGGGTGAGCTCCTGGTGCAGGCGGGGCGGGCGGCTTGGCTGAGCCGGGGAGCAGGGGGCAGAGGCCACCCCAGGCGGGAATCCTGGAGTGGGAAACGCGAGGGCAGAGCAGATGACGTCCCAGCTTGCCACAGGGGATTTTCCTGGAGCTGCCCCCCAGCACTTGCAGCCTGACTCAGCCTGTGACCGCCTGCGAACCCCGGCACGCACACAGGCGGCACTGCGAAAAGGCTCACCAGGACGGCAGACAAGGAGGAAACCTCCCAGAGAGCTTGCGGGCACGATGAATAGGAGGAAACGTAGCTCTCTTTCTTGGAAAACAGCTATTAGCACCACATTGTTTCAGGGAACATTCCTGCAGCGTGTTTTTATGTCACACCATTCTTTCTGCGCAGTGCTTAGCATAACGGGAAAAAAACATGCCTACAAAACAAGATCAGCCTCACACAGAAGTCGTTTCGGACGCTTCCAGTTCCTTCTTTCCAAGGAAAGCATCCTGGTGGCTCGGGGCGGGCTGGCCGCCCCCCGAGGGGAGGGACGGCCCTGCCAGGCCGCTGCTTCGCGACCTCGGCGCCACAGGGGATGCTCTCGGGGCCCGGGCACGGCCGGCCCTGCCCAGCCCCGGCCAGGAGGGGCTCGAGGGGAGGGCCGGGGGGGGCCGGGAGAGCGCCCGGGCCGTGGCGCAGCCTGTGCCGCCCCCCAGCGCCCGCCGCCCGCCCTGCAGCCCCGCGCCCCCCCTGCAGCCCCGCGCCCCCCCCTGCAGCCCCGCGCCCCCCCCTGCAGCCCCGCACCCCCCCTGCAGCCCCGCGCCCCCCCCTGCAGCCCCGCGCCCCCCCCCCGCAGCCCCGCGCCCCCCCCTGCAGCCCCGCGACCCCCCCTGCAGCCCCGCGCCCCCCCTCTGCAGCCCCGCGCCCCCCCTGCAGCCCCGCGTCCCCCCTGCAGCCCCGCGCCCCCCCTGCAGCCCCGCATCCCCCCTGCAGTCCCGCGCCCCCCCCTGCAGCCCCGCACCCCCCCCCGCAGCCCCGCGTCCCCCCGGCGGAGCGGCAAAGGAAGGGGCAGGCAGGGGAGGGGAGCGCCGGGGGCGGCCGCGGCCCAGCCCGGGGAAGGGGCGCAGCGGCTCCTGCCGGGTGGCGCAGCGAGGAGGCGGAGGAAGAGCCGGGCAGGACGAGGGTCTCAGCCAGCTCCGGGCCGGCAGCAGAGGTTCAGAGGCCCCTACGGTTAGATAGAAAGGGCCGGGGAAATTTGACCCCCTATCGAAATGCAGCGAGGAGCCTGACCTTAGCCGTGTTCCGGCTCAGGGAGCTGCAGACCAGCAGTTCCTCCAAGCCTCCCTCGTTCCTGTGGGAGAAAGAGCAGGGAATAATTTAATTGGAGCCAAACAACAGCGGGGACAGCCAGGTGGTGCGAAAGAAGGCAAGAAACGAAGCAAGAGCTTCAAACAGGAGCGTTGAGAGTAGGCATCAGAAAGCAGAGTGGGAAGGGGGGTACGAGGTGGGGACCTTAATGTGACAGACTGCTAAGTAACTTGAAGCTAGGGATAAAAGGAATACAGGGAGTACTGAATAGCATCCATAGGCTGACCTTAACAGTCTGCTATAATTAAGCAAGATCTAGCCAAGGGTGCAGGCTAAAGCACTCAGAGCTTTACAGAGGTAGCCGTGAAGTGCTTCTGCTCAGACCTTACAGCACAGAAGACCTGTATAGAGAGGAAGAAAGCAGCTCCCTTGGAGAACCGAGAGCACTGGAGCACGCAGGTCCTAGCAAACAAACTCAATTCTGCTTTACAGCAGGGAAACACGGTGTTTTTTCAGCGGGTTTTTTGCTGTTGTCATAGGAACCCAGAGGAAGGGAGGTGCTGAGGTCAGGCTGTGCAAGAGACACCGTCTGAGCTGCCAGGTCTTCCAGCGGGAGCGTGTTACCCCAGCTCAGTTAAAGCTGCATCCCAGCCGGGGCCGGCCTACTGCAGCTTCAGTGGAAGGCAGAGGTTCTGCTCCCAGCCCTTAGTCACGGCAGCTCCTTGCTCCTCTGCAGGCTGGCCAGTTATTAATAGCCTGGCGCGATTGCGAGTGGGTTGGGTTTCGCTGAGGAGCGCAGGGAGAGTGACAAGGCACCTGCCAGGGGAAGTAGAAGCCGGGTCGGAGTAGGCGGCTTTGCTGCAGCCCGGGAAGCGCCAGCCTGGGAGCCCGTCCGCTCACCTGCGGCAGAGCGAGGGCAGGGCAGCGGGCACGCGTGGGCAGGGTGAGCCCGCGGGCAGCACACGCGCGTCCCTCTCCCTGCTGCTCCTCCGCCTCCCGCGGCCTCTCCCAGCGCTGCCCCGCGCCGTGCCGGCTGCTGCGGGGCTGGCAGCGGGAGGAGAGCCGGGAGGAGCGGCGGGAGGAGCGGCGGGCTGCCCGCAGGGGGTCCCCAGCGGCGCCCCGGGGGGGCTGCGGCGCTGACCTCGCCTCCCCCCGGTCCTGATTCAGCGTTGGGCAGGAGCCGGGGGGCCGGGAGCGGGGCTAACGTGGGGCTAACCCGGCCTGCGGGCGCCCCGGGGGGCGCTGCCGGGGCCCGGCCTGGCGGCGCTGCGCATCTCCCGGAGCGCGGCTCCCGCCGGGGGAGGGCGGCGGCGGCGGCCCCGGTAACCGGGGCGGGGCGCGGGGCGGAGCGGCGGGGCCGGGCTCGGCTCGGCACGGCACGGCTCGGCCCGGCATGCTGCTGCGGGTGCGCTCGGCGGTGGCGCACCTGGTGGCCGGGCTGGGCCCCGGGGCGGGCGCGCAGCCCCCGGCCGAGCCCCGGCGCGGCGGGGCGGGGGGCGGCGGCGGCGGCGGGGGGGGGCGCGGCGGCGGCGTTGTTCTGCCGGCCGGCCTTCCTGCAGCTGACGCCCGAGGAGCTGCGCCGCGCCGACGACCACACGGGCCGGGCCGTGCAGAGCCCCCGCGACGGCCGCCGCCGCCTGCCCTGGAGCACGGGCTACGCCGAGTGAGCGGGGCGGGGGGGAAGGGGGGGGCGCGGGGCCGGTGCCCCCCGCCCGTTACCGGCTGTGCGGGACGCCCCGGGGGGGCCCTTAGAGATGGATCGGGGCGGGGGGACGGGACGGGACAGGGACGGGACGGGACGGGACGGGACGAGCGGGTGGAAGCCGGCTCCTGGGCCGCCTGCCGCCGGGCGAGCTGTGCGGGGGGGGGGGGGGGGGGCTGCTGCCCGCCGCCTTCCCAGCTCCGCTGTTTTCGGCACCGATGTGCCCGGAGCCACGGACGGGGAACCGACACCGGGGGGGTGGGGGAAGGAACTGCTCGATCTCTCGCAGGCCCCGGGAGGGGGGGAGGAGGGAATTGAAGCCGTCTTGGGAACAGGACCTGACTCCGACTTCCCCTTCGAGGGCCGGGTTCTCTTCTCCTTTTACTGGGGGTGAGTTTCACCCCGAACCGAAGGCAGGTGGGAAGGCCACCGGTACTGCTCCGTGACACCAGCCTGCTCCCGCGTCCCGCGCACAAGCTGCTCTGCCCGGTGCCTTGGGAGCCTCCCGAGGTGCAGAGTGGCCGGGGAGGTGCTGGGGTAGGAGTGCCCGGTGCTCGATCTCAGGGGAGCAGGAACCTTGCAGGCTCTGGGGGGAACGAACGAAAACCGCCCTCTGCTCGGCAGCAGGACTTCTCTTCTGTGTCTCGAGACTTACTTCTTTCTGCAAACCGCTTGAAAAGTCCGTGCCCAAATAGCTCTTGTGCACATTTACTGCCTCCCCCCGTGAGCAGGTTTGGCAATCTGGATCTGAAATCTGCTTTGCCAGCATAAGCTGTAAAAAGTCGATGTGAATCTTTTCGCAAAAGTTCTGCTGGTTTCATTTTCATCTCCTCCCCTCTGAGCCACCTGCTCCCTCTGAGCAGTGCTGCTCTGACGATGAGGCCGTAATCCCCTTGCGCAGTGTCTGAGCCCCGGCTGGCTGTGCGTGCACTGAGGCTGCTGCAGGTTTTCAGGCAGTTGCTCTGCTTGGGGCAGTGGTGGGGACCTGCGGCAAAGGCACCTTTTTCTGGCCACCTCCCTCTGCGGGTGCCCGGCCAGCCGCTGTCCCTGGCCCCTGCGGTGCAGAGGGAGCAAGCGCTGCCACTGCCCCGGGTCAGCCCCCGCGGCCGGCCTGGGACCTCTGCTCGCCTGGCTGCTGCTGTGCAGGACGGGAGCCCCTGCGAGGAGCGGGGATGGGGGCAGGAATGGGGCAGGGGGGGTGAGGTGCTGCTGGGGTGGCCCCTGCCGTGGCCAGGAGCCTGGCTTACCCCCGTTCTCAGCGAGTGAATTAGGGTCGGGTTTTCTGGAGTACCTGTGGGCAAAACCTGATATTTTGGGTGCGAAAGAGCGAGTCTTGACACCTCGTTCCCTCCTTGCAGGGTGATAAATGCGGGCAAGAGCCAGCACAACGAGGACCAGGCATGCTGCGAGGTGGTGTTTGTGGAGAGGAGGCCGAGCCCCAGGGGACACCCACCCTCCGGGGATGGCAGCAGGGAGCTGGATGGGGTGAGAGCAGCACGGGGTGAGAGCCGGAGCGGCTGCACGGCAGGAGGGGACGCGTGGCTGTGCCCTGCTGCTGGACTGGGGCTGGCTGGTACTGGGAGGCGCTGGCCCTTGTGCCCCTGCGGGCTGCCCCAGAGGAGCCAGCTGCTGCAGACGGGGCGCTGGCAGTGCTGGGTGTCAGCGCAGGGCTGGGCTCGAGCCAGCGGCAGCCCTGACCAGATGCCCTTCGTCAGCCACCCACGTCGCTCCTGCCTGCGCCGCGCTGGGACATGCGAGGCAGAGCCCCTATGTCTGTGTCCCCGGCCGCTCGCTCTGCAGCAGTAGCCCCAGCTGCTCCCTGCTGCCCACCGTCTGCTTCCTCACAGCACTCGCTGAACCTTCCTCTCTCTCCCCGCAGGGCAGAAAGGGTTTTTATTTCCACTACTGGGCCTTGTTTGATGGCCACGCGGGCAGCGGTGCTGCCGTCATGGCATCCAGGAGGCTCCACCTGCACATCTGCGAGCAGCTCCGGGACCTCGTGGACATCCTGCAGGACCCCTCCCCGCCTCCCATCTGCCTCCAGCACGATGCCAGGGCTGGCGCAGCTGAGCTGAGCCGGGCACCCGTCACAGAGGACAATGGAGAGGTCCCCAGCGATGCTCTGCCACGCTTTCACCTGGAGAAAGCAGTCTCTCATGAGAGCCTGGTGATCGGTGCCATCGAGAATGCCTTCAAGCACATGGTGAGCGATCCCTGGCCTGCGAGGACGCCTGTTGGGCACTGACTGGGAGCGTTTGCTTTGCTTTCTGTCCCCTCCAGCAGGAGGCAGGTCTGCAGCGAGGGCTCCTGGCAGGGCGGCTCCTGCCCTAGTGTGATGCTGTCCCCTATTTCAGGGGTTCAAAGCACAGAGGCTTTGGGCTCGGGGCCTGTGTGGGTGCAGGGTTTGACTGCACTTCATTCCAGCAGTGCCCAGCTGCTCCCCTCCCATCTTGTTCTCTCCTGCCTGCTCCACAGCCCCAAGGAAGCCGTGCCCCTGCTGCCCACAGGACCCCAGGCTGCGTGGGGCAAGGTGCCCGGCCTCAGCCTGACGGAGCAGCAGGACGCTATTTTGGGCTGCTTGGACCTCTGCTTGCTGGTGGGGGCTGCTGCTCGTGCTGCCCAGACCCGCTCTCTGTCTCCCCAGGACAACCAGATCGCACAGGAGCGGGCGTCCCAGAGCATCTCCGGGGGGTGCTGTGCCCTGGCCGCCGTCTACCTCATGGGCAAGTTCTACGTGGCCAACGCTGGTGACAGCAGGTACAGCCCCCGGCCTTCCCCCCGTACTGGGGCTTGCCCCAGTGTCAGGGCGGTGAGGAGCTGGGCTGTCTGGGGGAGGGCAGGAGCAGCCAGAGCAACCTGCGGCCTGGCCACGAGCCCTGAGGACAGCGTGCCGTGCCGTGCCGTGCCGTGCTGTGCCGTGCCGTGCCTCACCATACTCTCCGTGTTTGCCTGGTGCACTGAGGGGCTGCGGAATTTCCTCCTGAAATCTGGGACTTGCCACCTTCCTTCTCGGCAGTGTGGCATTCGCAGATGGCTCCGAATCGCACACCAGCCCCTGCCACCGGTGCTGGCCTGGGCTGTAAGATGGAGAGTGAAAATTGCCCTCAACAAAGCTGCAGAAAATGTGCGAGCATTAATTTTAGGGTACATTTCATACCAGTGAACTATTCTATCAGGACGTGCAAATCTGTGTGCAGTCAAGGCCCGAGGGAGCTTGGAGGCCAAGGATTTTGCCTGACAAATTCATTTCCTTGGGTGCATTACTGTAGTCACTTCTGGGTACGTTCATACTGCACGAGAAACAGCAGGAAGGCAACTCCGTCTCACACGGAGGGCGAAGCTGCTTTGAACGCTTCTTGCCCTGGGATGGCGGAGGAGATCTTGGTGCCTTTCTGCTGGGGGTATGCAGAGCGGCGTGGGCAGGAGCCGCGAGCAGAGGCTGGAGGTGATGAGCAGGGATTGTGCTTGGCCTCTGCCAGTCTGCCGTGGGGCAGTGGGGTGCCGCGGGGCTGGGTGAGGACCGCACCACCGGGGAGAGGCTGGGGCTGGAGGGGAGCCGCTCGCCCTCAGGTGCAGGGCTCTGCCTGCGGCTCCAGCTGCTGGCAGTGCCCGGGGAAGGCAGCGTGCGTGGACACCACGGCTGTAGCCGTGCAGCTGGGCGAGGGTCTGCGCTCCCTCCTCGGGCATCAAAGCCCTCCAGAGCCAGCCTCACCTGGGCTCTGTGTCCCTGGAGGGGACTTGCAGCCCTTGAGAGGACAGCGAGTGGGGCAGATGGGCCACAGGTATCAGATCCTCGATGCCCCCAGACCTCCAGAAACATCTCATAAACAGCCATTGTTTTAACCCATCAAACACTTTTTTAACGTGCAGCACTGGTGTGGGTGCGGGCTGGGCGCTTGCACCCCTGTCCTGCAGCTGGTGACTTCTGCCTGTCCTGTGTGCAACTCCCCTGCTGACGGAGGCTTTGTAACCTTTGTGCTGCTCCTTCTCTAACCATATCCCTTCTTCTAGTTTGCTTTCCATCCCCTCTGCCCCGTGCTTCCCTTCCATTTTCTCATCCTCTCTCCCCTGCCCTGGGTGCCGGCTGCAGGGCTGGGCTGTGCCAGCCAGGAGCTGCTGTCCCTGCAGCTGGGGCTGGGCAGAGGGCCCGCAGCGGGGGGAGGAAGCTGCACCCCTGGGGCAGCTGGGCAGGGAACCAGCGGGGCTGCCCCAAGCTGAGCCAGCCCACCCCATCCCCTCTCCTCCTCTCTAATCTCATCCTTCCATGTTTCATTGCAGGGCCATTATCATCCGTAACGGGGAAATCATTCCAATGTCCAGGGAGTTTACTCCAGAGACAGAGAGGCAGAGGCTGCAGTTTTTAGTAAGAAAGACCTTTCTTCTCATCTCATTCCTGCCGAGCCACCTCCCGGCCCCTCCGCAGTCCCCCGTGCTCCCTGCCGGGGCTGTCCCCTCTGTGGGGTGCGGGGCCCTGCTGCCGGCACCCATCCATCCTGGCCGGGGGGTGCTGCCCGGGAGCTGCCCCCGCTCGCTGTGCCGTGGCTGCCGGGCTCCTGGCTCGCTGCGGGACCGGGGATGCCGGGCTCTTGGCACCGTGTTGGTAGGAGTGCGTGGAGCTGGTTCAGCCCATCTCGTCCGGCTCTGACCCTAGGGCCACAGAGTGTCCCCTCCCCGTGGTGGCACCACGTCCTGCCTGCGTGCCACACCAGGCTGCTTTGTGTCCCTGCGTGCAGGGGAGCGTGGGTCCGTGCCCTCCACCTGTGGTGCCCCCTCGTGTGTTTGGGGGGGCCACAGCGCTGTGCTCAGTCCTACTTTCGTGCCTGGATGCCCCCTGGGGGGCAGCTGAAGTGTGCCAGTGGATTTCTAGCTTTCTTCCTGAAAGCTCCCTCTCCTGCTTGTCCTGGACAAACCTTTCTGTGCCGTACAATGAGACTTTTTAAGGTTATAAAGACCTCTCTGATGGCAGCACGGAGGAGGAGGCGTTTCTGCTAGAGGAGGTCTTGCTGGATGCGATTTCCTGGCTTGCAGCGTATTTGGAAAAACACTAAGGCACTTTTTCTCAAATCTATTTTTGAATGACCACGGGGAAGAAATTGCTGTGAGCAGGATCCTCTCCAGCCGGCTGCGATGCTCAGGGCACGCAGGCAGAGGGCCAGGCGCATGCTTACTCCGCCGTGCTGTGGCCAGGCTGTGGCCGGGGCTCTCCGTGCCTCTGCACCAACACCACCCTTCTCCCCGAGGCCTCTTCCCCTTTCTTTCAGCTCCTCTCTTCCTCCACCTGCATTTTCCAGCACCGTCCCGATCCCTGGCGCCTGCAGGCTGTGCTTGGGGAAGCTCCAGGGCTGCTGGCGCAGGGTTCGGCCGGGGCTTCCTGGCTCAGGGCGTGCTGGGGTCTGCTGGGTGCGGGGCGGGGGGTTCGGTGGGATGCAGCTGGGGCCGACACCCGCAGGGTGCTGGGGAGGTGGCTCCGGGGCTGGGTCCCTGGGGGGCCCCGGCTCTGCAGGAGCAGCGCGGTGACAGCTCCGCGCGGGGTAGCGATGCTCATGGGAGCACTGGCGGTCACCTGGACATGGCAGGGGCCGGTGGGTGTCCTGGCACAGGCTCTGTGCTGCTTCTCGCTCCCTGTCCCAGGCCGTGGCTGCAGCCAGGGCGTGCTCTCAGGGAAGAGGTCTCAGCTCTTCGCCCAGCGAGCCCTGCGCTGCGTGCTGAGCCAGGGCCCCGGGAGGTCTGTAGCTCTGCCTCCTCCTGGGCCAATTCCACCTTCTCCTGGAACTTGCCCTCTTTATGGTCCCTTTTGGGTTTGTTTCCCCAAACTCCTTGCTCAGCGTTGGCATGGCCACCCCGAGCTGCTCCTCTCCTCTGGGTGTAGCTCAGGAGGGTGCCTCGGAGGCTGCGGCACCGCTCCCTGCTGGCGTTGCAGTTGGAGCAGCTGATGTTACCCCCACCCCACAGCACCGAGCCCATTTCCCAGCAGGCTGGCATGCCGGCTGTCCCGTGCGGCGTGGGGGTGCCCGGTGGGCGATGCCAGCCCAGGGGGTGGGCGATGCTGGCAGGACCCTGCTCCTGGCACCACGGCTGAGCCCTCTGCTTCGTCCTGCAGGCGTTCCTGAGGCCCGAGCTGCTGGGGAAGGAGTTCACGCACCTCGAGTTCCCCCGCAGGATCCAGCCCAAGGAGTTGGGGAAGAAGATGCTGTACAGAGACCAAAACATGAACGGCTGGTAACCCTGCTGCCCCCCCGGAGGCTGCCGGCTCCAGCTCCCTTCCTCGTGCGGGCCCTGGGGCATGCCGGGCACCTTGTGTCCTGTCCAGGGACACCTGTCCGTGTCCTGAGCGCACAGGGGAGGCGCTGGAAGCTCTTGCCCGCCTGCTGACACGTTGCCTCTGGCTTGCTTTAACCAGGGCTTACAAAAAGATCGAAGAGGATGACCTGAAGTTTCCACTAATCTATGGGGAAGGCAAAAAGGTAGAGTGCTGGGCATGAGCTGTGCGGGGCGGGGTCCCCCTGCCTGGGAGGGGGGCGGTGTGGTGGCACTGCGGGGCCGCTTCCAGTCTGCCCATGCTGACTTGCAGGATGCAGTGCCTTTTTGCTAGCGCTGTCGCAGCTCCAACACCACGTGCATTTTCTCAGCTGGGGATGGAGGTGGAGATGAAGCAGCTTCAAGCTTTCTTTTGGTTTCGCCTTCCTCCAGGCTCGGGTGATGGCCACAATCGGGGTCACGCGCGGCTTGGGAGACCACGACCTCAAGGTGTTCAGCTCCAACATCCACATCAAGCCCTTCCTGTCCTGCTTCCCAGAGGTGAGCCTGGCCTCTGGCTGCTCCTCGCCCAAGGGCTCCTGCGATGGCTGGAGCCGGTCGGGGTGCCCGGCCTCGTGGTGCGCTTGGAGCGTGTGGCGGTGCCGGGGGGCTGTCCACGAGCCTCATCTGCCCTCACTCTCGTGTCTTGCCCTGTTCCCTCCCAGGTCAGGGTTTACGACCTCACGCAGTACGAGCACTGCCCTGACGACGTTCTGGTCTTGGGCACCGACGGGCTCTGGGATGTCACCAACGACGAGGAGGTGGCCAGCGTGGTGATGGAGGTGCTGACGAGCTACGAGCCCAATGACCTGTGCAGGTGAGCTGCGAGTGGGGAGGGGACAAGCGTGGCCTGCACTGTGACATCCCACTTGGTCTTGTTCCCTGGAGCAGTGTCGTGGCCACGTACCCGCTGGCCTTGGGGCTGTTGCTCTGCAGTACACAGCACACGTCTGGATGCGTGCGTCTGAGCTTGGATCTCTCTGAGGGAGCCTTTCCTGCACCTCTGGCTCCTCCAGCTTCTCCTTCCCTGCTGAGGCCAGTAGTGTGGTGCCTCGCAGCCTGCTGGCTGTGGGCCTGGGGGGCTGCTGACCCATGCTGTGCTCTGCCCGCCCAGGTACACGATGGTGGCCCAGGAGCTGGTGGTGCGCTCCAGGGGGGTCCTGAAGGAGCGGGGCTGGCGGCTGCCCAACGACAGGCTGGGCTCCGGCGATGACATCTCTGTCTTCGTGATCCCCCTGGGTGGCCCGGGGAACTACACGTGATGCCCCATGACCCGGGGCACAGGGGCTCGCGCTGCCTGGACGGACGCGAGCAGGACCCGGCGCTGCCTCGGGGCACCTCTCCCTTCAGCGCTTGTTTCCCGAGCTGACCACAAGAAGGAGAAACTTGGAGCCTCCGCCTGCGGCCCTCGCAGCCCCTGCCCGGAGCTCCCCTCACCTGCTGCGTCCCAGCACCCTGCAGAGATGGAAGGGCCTTGGACAGAGCGGGGACTGGGCTCAGGGGATGTTTTTCATGCTGCCATTTTCTTGATTGCTGTGAAGAGCCCAAAAGCTCCCTGGCTTCTCAGCGCATGCTTGGCACCTCGCCCTGGCCGGGAGGTGCTGGTTACAGCCATCGGCCTGGGAGGCTGAGCACTCCTGCCTGGTGAGGCCTGTACTTGCTGCTGCAGTCACCTCCTCCTGGCCCTGCCCTGTGCAGTTTGCACCGCGGACACTGAACCTGCTGCCGCTGGGCCGGGTGCTGTGTCCGGATGGCTGTGCCCAGCCCTGAGCAGCCCACCTGGGGGTGCTGGGGTGGGGGGTGAGCCCCACGACTGATGCCCTAGCCTTGTGCTTGCTCCCTTGGGCTCCTCCGGCCTCCGTCCCCAGCCGGGCACTTGGTCACAGTCTTGGGTTTGGGAGGACGTGGCAGCGCTCAGTCACTGCGGTGCATGGCGAGCACCTGGTAGGAAAGGAGCTGTTGCACTTGCACATGTCTGCCAGCCCCTGGCTGTGCCACGGGCTCTGCCCACCACAGCTCTTCATGCCTTGGATCACTGCTGTTTTTCTAGAGCCAATTATTTATTGTTAACTGTAGAGCTGAGCTGGGAAGCATCTAAATTCTTTCTCGGTACGGGGTGGTGGTTGGTAGGAATATAGGTCTGTGTTTCTGAGCAGTTCTAATTTGGCCACTGCTGAGCAGCAGTTGCAGAGCAGCCCCGTTCAGCCAAGCTTAGCAGCTTAAACACGCTGCATGGATCTGCTTAGCTGAGGGCTGGGAACCCACAATAAAAGCAGCTTGGTTGTCACTGGGGGACAAAATGACAGCTCTGTCCTTTTCCTTCGTCTCAGAGCTGGCGCTGAGCAGAGCTGTAGCAGCAGTTGTTCTCTGCGTACTATTTTGTTTTGCATCCTGCATACCTCTGACCTGCACCTCTGCGGAGTGTCGCATCCCACCAAAACGTGAGGGCTGCCGTCGTGGCCGAGGGGTGTGGGGGGACAGCCGGGCCCCGGCCCTTGCTTTGAAAGGCCCCGTGGCACCAGCAGTTCGTGTCCTGCTGTCACTGGGTGCGGCCAGCCCTCATCAAGTGTCACCTCTGGTGAATGTTGTTTGTCTCTTGTAATCAGCGAGATGTAAATAAACTGGGTGCACTTAGTGGAAGTGAAAGCTATCCAGCGAGATTTTAACCTATTGACGTTTTTGTGCTGAAGGGAGCAGGGAGAGATACTGGGACTGGAGCAGCTGTCCTGGCGTAGCACTGTTTAAATAAAGGTGCCACTCGCAATCCTACTTCAAAGACTTACTCGCAGAACTCTTGCAAAGAAGACTTACCTAAAATCCAATTAGTGCTGATTAATTTGTGTAGGCAGGCTCGGTAATCATGTGAGCTGCCGTCCGCCTGCCCTTGCGCCAGCCGGAGCACCCTGGGACCCTCGCACGTGGGGACCGGGAGCCCCTGCTCCCTGGGCAGGGCCACAGGGGGGTCGGTGACCCTGGGGCCCTGGTGAGCGCCACGGTGGTCTCCCTGCCCATGGGCCCCCCTCCTGTGGCTGTGCCACCGGTGCTGTGGGATGTGGGGCCTCCCAGCTGGGCTGCCTGCTGGAAGCACCCCTGCGCTCACATACCCGCCAGTGGCACCCACCGTCCTGGTGCTCCTGGGCTGATGCTTGCCCGTGCAGCCCAGTTCCCCCAGTTTATGCAGCCCAGTCGCTCTTGGCTGCCGCTGGCTGGGAACCAGCTCTGCCTCCCGCAGCTGCTGGGTGAGGCGAGGCGGCGTGGGCACAGGCTGCATTTAGCGCTGCCTCTGCGGTTCCCTTTCTTACTATGGAAACATTTCCTTTGGCGCCAGCTCCTGGCCTGGGGCTCGACAAATTAAGGAAAAGTTGTCCCCGAGACCTGAAAATAGAAACCGTTCGGAGGCCGGGGCCCGGGCCAGGACCGGGGCTGCCGCTCCCTGGCCGCGCCGCGGGGATGGGCGGGGGCCGTGCGGGGCCGGGGGGGGAGCGGGGGCTGCGGGCCGGGGGCTGCGGGCCGGGGGCTGCGGGCCGGGGGCTGCGGGCCGGGGGCTGCCGAGGCCCCGCCGCTCTCCGCCCTGGGGGCTGCCCGGCGGGGTCTGGGTGAGGCAACCCCGGCTCCGCTGGGCGCGGCCGCTGCTTCGGGGGCCGGTGCCGGGGCTGCCGCTCTCCTCCCGTCGGTAACGACACCCGGGGGCAGCTCGGGGGGGGGGGGGGGGGGGGGGGGGGGCACGGGGCCGGGCCGGGGACCGCGGGCGGCCGGGCTCAGCCCGCCGGGGGCGGCGGCGAAGGGGGCAGCGCGGCGCCGGGTCCCGGCCCGGCTCGGCTCGGTTCGGCCCCGCGCGCTCCGCCCCCCGCGGGCGGCCCCAGGCCGGGGCGGCCCCGCCCGAGCCGCGCTGCGGAGCCGGGGCCGGAGCCGGGGCCGGGAGCGGGGCCGGAGCCGCGGCGGAGCGAGGTGCGGGCAGCGCTCGGGGCGCGGAGGCCGGGGGAGCCCCGCGGCGGGGTGGGGGCAGCGACGGGCCGGGGGGTTGGCGGGGGTCGGGGCTCACCGGCACGGGGGGGGGGGGGGGCAGCGCTGGGAGGGGCAGCGCCGGGGGGACCGCGGCGGGGCCGGGCTCGGGGGGGTCCCCGGGGCTGCCCTGGGCAGCGGCGAGGCCCGAGGGGGCGAACGGCCCCGGCCCCGCCGTGCCTGCTCCGGAAAAAGGCACAAAGTCGGCTCTGCTCGCCGCGGAGCTCGGTGTTAAACATTTATCCGGGGGGGGTGGCGGACAGCTGTGTAATGTCTTAGGAGCAGGGGCGCATTCCAAAAGCATGAGCGCGCCGCTGCCCCAGCGCCCGGCGGGCCCCCAGCCCTTCCCGAGCCCCCCCCCAGCCCCCCGAGCCCCCCCCAGCCCTTCCCGCGGCCCCGGAGCCCCCCGGACCCCCCCGGAGCCCCCCGAGCCGTGGCCGGGCCCTGGGCGGCTCTGCGGGCGGCTCTGCGCCGCCCTCCCCTTCCTCCAGGCGCCTTCGGGGGTCCCGGCAGTTTCAGCGCACCTTTCGGCTCTTCCCTCTTCGCTGCGGCTGGCAGGGCTAATCGCACGCCCGAAACTGAGCCCGTGTTCCTGACAGCCTCGGCGCCTGCAGGGAAATGCTTTTCCAAGTGGAGAAGGAGCCAAGTCACTGCCTGCCAACAGGTTATCCGGGGCGTTTAGCCGGCCTCACCTGGTGGCCTGCAGTTTGCGCTGGGGAGGCCCCGTTGACATGGAGAGTAAGGAAGGTGTTGGCAAATATTGGCTGGCCCTGGGGCAGTGGCTGTGAGGCACTGCGCCACTCCGGGCATCCACTCCGATTGGGGCACCAAAGCTTTCGGCGAGGTCCTCGCGCTGCCGTGAGCTGGGGAAGGCTGGCCCTTGGCGGGAGGCGCGGTAAGGATGGCCTCTGGGGAAGGAGGTGAGGGCAGGAGGCGAGCAGACACCGAACGGAGCCCAAAGTGGGAAGGAGGAGGGCTCGCTGCCACCTCGGCTCGCCGGAGGGGTGTTCCTTGCTGCCTGCTCCTGCTGTGCCACGTATTTTGCTCATATTGTTTTCAGTATGCCCAGTTAAAATAAAATACATTCGGTAGCTTTACTAGTTCAGCAGCAATACATAAAAAGTTAGCTTCTCTTCTTTAGCCCAGTGATACCCAAAAGTCCGAAGTCCATGGCTGTTGTCCTGAAGTCAGAACTGTGAGCTTCATTTCAAAGGTTCTGTGCACTTGCGGTATATTCACTGCTCCAAGAGCGGTCATCCTGCTCTCGCTTCCTTGGGTGTCATCATACGACAGAAGACGTTTAAGTTAATTACAATAAGAGTCCTTGTTCCTGATAGTGTTTGTATAATGTGTTGATTTCTGAGTGTCTGCACATAAACTACCAGCCCTGCAAAACAAGCCGTGTGGGATTTGCTGGGCAATAATCCCACGGGGTCCTGGCTGGCACAGGGGGGGCTCTGCTGCTCTAAGGGGCTGGAGGGGGTTGAAGAGGGAGCTGTGCGCTCCGCGGCGTTTCTCCCTGGCAGCAGCGAGCAGCAGGCACAAGTTTTCCCACAAACACAAGCACTCAGGGTATCGTGACCGAGATACGCCCAGGAGCTCGGAGCGGAGCTTCACTGCCATGGTGTTTAACTTTGGCATTGCTCTTCCCTTCCAGCTGTTGGAATGGTTTTCTGCTTCTGTTTAAGAATTCCCCTGATACCCGAGCCAGGGATTTGTCCGGCACTGTGGGACTTGCTGCTGGTGATTCATGCACATAGCTGCGTACCCCTGCCATTGTCCCCAGACGCCTTCAGTCCCCTTAGAATGATTTTAGCTTCAGGGACGGCAGTAGCCGTGAAACACTCTTGTGAGCCTCCCCGCTTTGCTGTCGCAGAGCTGCGTGCAACCGGTCGGTGGGGTGGGAGCCTCCCCCCTGCTGGGGTTTCTGGGGGTGCTGTCACCAGCCCCGGTCCCGTTGGGCTCTGGCAGCGCCAGCACCGACCCACGCCTGCCCGAAAGCGGCTCCTGTTTGCCTCTCTCCTGGGGACCTGTCCTGATGTGCCCTCGCCTGGCGCGTTTCGGGATGTGGCAGCAGCCCTTTGCACACACAAAGCCATGTTTAGAAGTGGAGACAGCCTGTCCTCGGCTGCTCTGGGTAGAAAACCTTGTTTGTGTTCCCTGCTAGTGTTTCCTGCTCTCTGGGTGCCGCGAGCTCCCTTGGATCTCGTCTGCCTTACGGGGTGCGCTGCCTGAGCTGAAGGCCTGTGCTTTGGGGGATTTGAAACCCAGTTAAATTCCTCGTGAATATTTTAGCCTTGAACCTGGTTTGTGTTGCAATTAGCTCGGCTCCTTCCCAAGCAGAAGTTAAATCAAAACAGTCTGAGTACCCAGGATGCCTGAGTACCCAGGACACTGTTGTTTGTTAAACCTCTGGAAGTTTAGCAGAAGCTGAAGACACAGCAGGGCTGAGTGGACGGAAGCCTATCTCGGTCCCTTCAAAGGCTCGGTTTCCTCCCACAGCGCTGGGGGGGCCCCCACGGCCGCAGCCCTGCCTGGGGCCGCAGGAGCCGGGCCCTTGGCTTCCCCCTCCAGCTGGGAGCCCTGCAGCTTTGGGGACGTAGTGAACTCGGTGTCTGAGGCGGTGGGGTCCGAACGGTGGTGCTGAGTGTTTCGTTAGCCCCTAGTCCTAGAGGAGTGACTACAGAGGTGCCAGAGGCGGAGAAATATTTTGGACGGTCTGTCAGGAAGCCTGTAGGGAGTTGTCTTCTGACAGCTCGGCAAACTGCCGCGGCAGGACGTGGCCGCGAGCCCCAGGTCTGTCCTCCTGCCTGTCCTCCTGCCTGTTCTCTGTCTTCTGCCAGGAGAGGCCGGCGGCCGTGCAAGTGCTGCCCGATGCTGGGCCTCTGCCTCGCCCTGCCCACCGCTGCTGGTCCCAGGTCGGGGGGGGCTGCTGAGCGGGGCCGGGGCCAGCCCTGCCGTGGGGCAGCGCCGGGTGTCCCTGCGAAGGTCCGATGCCTTCTTCAAAGCGCTAATGTCTCCCTCTGCCATTTCCTGAGATCTGGTAACAGAAACTAGATGAAAGATGCATCCTGCTCCGGAGGAATTCCCCGTTTCCTGCTCAGCAGGAACTTCGCTTTTTGAGGCATGAGGCTCAGGAGAGGCTGATCACGTAACAGCTGTGCCCGAGCCCTCGCTATTTTTATGATGATGACTTTAGAATAGGTGCTTGGAGGATGGAGCGGAGCGATTTTGTTTCGTTTTGCAATTTCTTGGCTTGCCGCAGGTGCTGACCCGTGGCAGTCAGCGCTGGGGGAAGCGGCGGTGCCACGAGACGCGCGTTGTGCCCCCGTGCCCGAGCACGGCCCGGCTGCGGAGCTGCAGCCCCGGCACCTTGCAAAGGCTGGGTCGGTGCTGCTCAGCACCAGGGTGCTGGCAGGCAGGTACCACTCTGTTTCATGCGCTCCGTGGAGGAGCACAAGGCCTCTGAGCTGAGGCACCCGCGGCGCTGCTCCCGCTGTGCCCTCGGGTGCTGTGTGCGCCAGGCTCGCTGCGGCTGTGGCCAGGCAGCAGCCCTTACAGGGAGTCCGGGTGGTTAATGGTAGAAGAGTTCAAAATCTTCCCGGCCTCGTCCCGCCCTCCCTTTGGAGGCCGGCCTCGCATTAGCAATGGGCTATTTCTGGGCCACCCGGCTGAGTAATGGAATGAGTTGTGCTGAGATTTTGGGCGGGTCGGTGCCTCTGCCCCGTGAGTCACCCGCGGGCAGGGCTCGAGGCGCTGCTGGGGCCCCGCTGCTCAGGGTGGGTGCTGGCCCCGGCCCCAGCCCTGTCCGTGTCAGCTCCTGCTGGGGGCCGTGGGGGGGGGCTGGGCTGTGCAGCCCCTCTCCGCTGGGAGCCGGCAGCCCCCAGCGCGCCGCGTGGCTGTGTGCGGATCAGATCTCAGTCAGATATCCTGCGGGCTCGGCACGGGCAGACCTCTTCGCCCTGTCTGGACGCGGGCTGCCTGCCTCCGCTGCTGCTCTCTGTGCCTTGTGCTGCGGATGTGTCTCCCCCTGCCTTGTACTGGGTAGATACCAGCACTTCCCACAGCACCTTTCTTCCTCCATCACTCTGAGGTGTGGGATACCAAAGCAGCAAATCCCATTTTTTCTGTGGGCAAAGGCATTTTCTAGTAGATATTTTTGCCCACCAGCTTTCCTTTTCCTGTGCTGTGGAGATGGTGGCAGGTGAGTGGACGAGTCTTTGCCCAGGTGAGAAGGCTGGTTTGCAACAGGGGGGATGCATTTCTATCCCAAGGGATATGCCACCCTTGAGCCCCCCCTCCCCGAGGGCAGGAGTCAGCAGACTGCTCCATCCCTTCCCTGGCTCCATACCTCGAACGTGGTACCTCCTCCTGGTGCCCTCCCCGGCTGGTTGCCCATGCGTGGGGCCGGGGGGGTTCCTGGCCCAGCTGGGGAGCCGTGGGGCGGCAGGAGGAGGAGGAGGAGGGCAGGGGGACGTGAGGTGTGAGCCGCGCCGGGGGGCTCCCCTCAGAGCTCAGCCTGGCCAAGGAGCCTGCTGGGCACTTCGGGTGCCTTCTTCAGCTTCGGCGGTGCACAAACGTGCTCGCCCCGTGCTGGGGCACGCTGCTCACCAGGGTGAGAGTTTTACGTGTGAGGCTCTGGTGGAGGATTGCTGGATCCTGCCGGGCCCTTGGTCCTCTCTCTTCTCTCATTACAAGTGCGGCCTTACTCTTTTTATTAATGCCTCTACAGCAGTCTGCAGCCACAAAACTTTCGTGCTTCACCTTGTCAGCCCAAGTGCTTATAACTTGTGGAGATCTGGGGCTGTGGCCAGAGCCCGTATCTGGATGAAACCTTTCTGTCTCCTGCTCGGTCTGCGGGAGCTGCGGTGGTGCTGAGCCCCGGGAGGGTTTGTGGGAGGCTGCGGAGTGGGGCACAGCCCTGGGAGGTTTCCGTGGGGCAGAGGCAGCTTGGCGGTGACCTGCTAAGTGTGCAGATAAGAGGAGCTCTCTGCAGCCTGCTTTGAAATGCAAGTCAGCCACAGTGTCTAGTTTCTTGATCCCTCTCTTGCAGCTAATTACAATGCAGCCTTACTCGTGTTTTTCTCTTTTCCTTCCTTTATGTCAGGGCAGGGTGTGTGTGTAATCGCCCTGGGAGACGCTGGCTTCTCTCGCAGGAGCTGTTTGTGTGCTGGGCTCCGGCTGAGCGCCGCGTGGGGCATTGCCAGGATCCTGAGCGTGCTCTGGGGGAGTGGTGGCAGCTCCGAGCCGTGGGTGTACGTGTCCCTCCCGCGGGGTCACGGCAGGTGAATCACCCCAGCACCTCGAGCAAACACCTGCCTGCCAGGGCTGCTGCAGCTCCGCAGCAAGCGGAGCCCCTGCCTTCGTGCCCGGCCCCTTGCGAGCGGCTTTCTGGTGAGCTGCAGCCTCCCCAGCCCGCAGAGCAGTGCGTGCCCTCCCAGGGATTAAACCGTGAGCTGTCATCGTGCGCCTTGCCCTGGATTCCTGCAGGGATGGAGAAGTAATGGTGTCACGCGGGTGCCTAAGAAATGGGTCGGGCTCTGGACCGAAGTTTCTGGGGCCTGGAGGTGTCAGAGGGCTGCTGGGGCCCAGCCTGAGGGCGAGGAGGGCTGCGATCCCAGCCCTGCTGCTCGATCAGACTTCAGGGCAGGCAGTTCCTGGCATCCCGCTGGGCCATTCCCAGCTTCAGCTGTAATCGCATCCTGTAACTCAGGGACGCGAGGCGTAGTCTTACTTACAGGGGAGCATCCATTTCACTAGGGGCAGAAGGCAGCTGGCTTGGCTGGGGGGCTCGGCTCCGCTTGCTGAGCCATGGCTGGCAGCTTCTCCTGCCCCGGTGTCAGTTCCCAGCCGGGTGGCAAAGGCTCCTTTGTGACAGGGCTGGGACAGGGCCAGCCCAGCGCCCGGTGCCAGGCACAGGTCGGGCTTGCTCAGGGCCCCGAAAGCTCAGCTTGGCGCGCTCCTGCCACTGAGCTGATTATTTCGGAGCCAGTGAGCATGCCCGGGTGACACCCTGAAGAATTTATAATCTGAAAATAAAACCAGAGGGTGTGTGCGACTGAGGTCACCACACAGCCCGTGTGCCTGGGTTGGTGGCATAGCGAGAAAACTCAGCTGGGGGAGCTGGTGGCCGGGGCTGGGCAGCCGCGCTCTGCAGCGTTACGGGCTGAAAGACGCTCGTCTCGGTAAGGCGGAGCTGGTGCTTTTGCAGGGGGTCCCCACATGCAGCCTCTGCACCGCTTGCGGCGGCTGGGCCATTGCACGCAGCGCTCCTCGCAGTGGTGGGTGTAAATGTGGGGCTGGTTCCAGCTGCACTGCTCCCTGCAGTGCCTGTGGGCTGCTCTCCTGCTGCCTGCCTCCTGCCCTGGAAGCTGCTCACGCCGAGGTGTGCTGACGTGCCCAGTCGTGCGCTCTCCGGGGCAGCTGCGCAAGAGACCGTGGGGTGTCGGGGCCAGGAGGGACCGGGTGTGCGCACTGCCTGTGGCCGCGGCCCTGCTCACCCGTCCCCTCCCGTTCCCGCAGCGATGGCAGCCATCAGGAAGAAACTGGTGATCGTGGGAGACGGTGCCTGCGGGAAGACGTGCCTGCTGATCGTGTTCAGCAAGGACCAGTTCCCCGAGGTTTACGTGCCAACGGTGTTTGAGAACTACATTGCTGACATCGAGGTTGACGGGAAGCAGGTGAGGGCTGTGGCTGGGCACCGGGGCTGGCCCTGTCCCCCTGTTCCCTTGGCTCTGCGGGGGGTGGTGGTGAAGGCGCTCCGGGGACAGCGTGCCCTCGCACACCGCCACCACCCGGCGCTGCAGCGTGGTGAGGTTTGGGCGGCTCCGATGCTCCCTGCACCGGCAGAGCTCGGGCGGGAGCCCCGCGGCTCCTGGGTTTCTGGGTCACCCTGAACCTGCCCCAGTTTGAAAAGGACCCTGGTTATAGCCGAGGGAGATAAAGTGATGCTCCGGGCCCGACGAGCCTGCCTGCAGGGTCTGCGAGCTGCTGAGCCATGTCCCTCTGCCCCGCAGGTGGAGCTGGCGCTGTGGGACACGGCAGGACAGGAGGACTATGACAGACTGCGGCCCCTCTCGTACCCAGACACGGACGTTATTCTCATGTGCTTTTCTATCGACAGCCCGGATAGCCTAGGTAGGGTCCAGGGAAAGAGGGGAAACCTGGGGTCCTGCAGAGCTGGGTGCTGCTGGCTGAGCCCCTGCCGCCACCCTGAGCTCCGGGAAGACCCTGTGCCAGTGTGTTTGGGGGTGTCAGGTCTCCCCACTGCACCCCCTGGCTTTATGTGCACTCTGAGAAGCTGCTGGGAACGAGGTTGGGGAGCTTGGGGAGGGCATAGCCTGGGCTGGGACCGCGCTGCTGTGCATCCCAGCACCCCTTGGCTCAGTGGGTGCGCGCTGCCTCCCGCAGAGAACATCCCGGAGAAGTGGACCCCGGAGGTGAAGCACTTCTGCCCCAACGTGCCCATCATCCTGGTGGGGAACAAGAAGGACCTGCGGAATGACGAGCACACGCGGCGGGAGCTGGCGAAGATGAAGCAGGTGGGGAACGCGCTGGAGCCGGGCGCGTGGCCGTCGGGGGGGTCCTGGCTTTGCGGTGTGCGAGGGCCTGGGGGCCCCGCTCCCTGTGCCACCTCCCCGGGGTTCCCTCTTGCAGCGCCTGGTCCAGGCGCTGGGGGATGCCCCGCAGGCCGTTGCTGTGCTTCTCGCTGCTGTCGTCGGGTGATGTTCCCAAGCCTCCTTTTTGATGCCCTGTAGGAGCCCGTGAAGCCAGAGGAGGGAAGAGACATGGCCAACCGCATCAACGCCTTCGGCTACCTCGAGTGCTCGGCCAAGACAAAGGAGGGAGTGCGGGAAGTCTTCGAGATGGCTACCCGCGCGGGGCTGCAGGTCAGGAAGAACAAGAAGCGCAGGGGCTGTCCGCTGCTGTGAGTGGCCGGCCGGCGAGGCGGGCACTGCCCCGTGCAGCGTCCGGACACCACAGCGAGAGCTCGTCCTGCCCGCAGCTGCCCTGGATCCTCCTCCCGAGAGCTGCCCCAGGTACGCGGGCATCCCTGTGCCCTGCCGGGGGGGCAATGCCTTCAGTCCCTGCCGCTCCCCTCAGGCAGCACGGTGCGTTCGGGCAGCTCCGTGTTGCCCCGTTTTATACCGATCCCCCCGATTTTGCCTGTGCCGTGCGCTGGGCAGGGCTTACGGCCCGGGGGCTGCTGGCCGCCCCCCACGGCTTGCGGCCATGGTCTGCTCGGGCCCCCAGCCCTCTGCCCCTGACCGGGACGGCGCCCACCGGGGTTTTACAGGGACTTGCCCGGGGCAGCTTTCAGCCCTGTCCGGGCACAGCCGGGCCCGGCCGCTGCCAGGAGCACTCCCCAGGCCTGGTGCCGGGGCAGGGCCTTGTCCAGCCGCCTCCGAGGCTGAATCACTACGGACTTAGCACCAGTAAATTGAACTGTGTAATTGGGAGAATAAATGCAAACTGGTATTTCAGTAATTGCGGTGCTGCTTCCATGGCTTCCTTCGGGCTGTCCTTACTGGCCCTGGTCCGTGCCCCTTGTGCCCCCCCAGGCAGGCCCCAGGACTCGACACCAACACTCTAAATGTTTTCTCTAAATGTTTATTCGGGGAAAGAAAGTTGTGTGTGTCTGCACACCACCCAGCTTGGGGGCCAGGTGAGAGCAGTCAAAGGCAATTGGTTTTCTTTGGCTGTATCAAAAACTGATTAAAACAAAATTGGTCCATGGTCCCACGCTGCGGGGGGGGGTCTCTGCCCTGTGGTCTGGGTCAGGCTCGCGGCTGGCAGCCACAGTCACCTCTCCCCTGCCACAGGGACCCCGGGCAGGCCCCGTCCCCAGCGCACAGCCTGGGCTCTGGCCCAGCGCTCGGCTCCGCAGGGATGCGTGGGGTGGCCGGGGGGTACCCACGGGGTGCCAGGGGACACGGTGCGGGGGGAGGAGGAGGCTGCTGCAGCCAGGGGTGAGGTCAGGGTTGCTGGAGCTCCGCGGGGCTGTTCCTGCTGAGGGGGGTTTCCTGCGGGGAAGACCCACGGGTCAGGAGCATGGGGCAGCTCCTGAAGGAGGGCCCGCGCAGAGCCCGGGGTTACCTGGCTGCTAAGTGCTGAGGTGCAGAGAGTTGAGGTGGGCCGCGAGGCTGTCCTCCTCGGGGGTCTCCTCCTCGTAGGGGTAACCTGTGTAGCCGCCCTCCTCCTTGCAGTACCTGAGGAACCTGGTGGGCACAGCAAGGGGTGAGCACGGCCACGCGCCCTGCCCCGGCCCTGAGCAGCGGTGGCAGGGGGCAGCCAGGCGAGGCTCACCTGTGCCAGTGGGGGTCCTTGCTGAGGACAGCCGGGTTGCCCACCACTATTAACAGAGCCTTGGCCCTGGTGATGGCCACGTTGAGTCTCTGGACAAGGGAACAAGAGCGAGGGCTTCACCCTGCAGCAGCACCTCCCGGTACCGGGCTCCAGGGCCACGTCCTGCACCTGCAGCAGCTCCGCCTGGCCGCAGGCAGCGGGGAGCCGAGGGGGCTGCTCGGGGAGCGCCGTACCTTGGGGTTCTTGAGGAAGCCCAGCTTGAAGGTCTGGTCGAGTTGGAAGTACTCACTGCAGCTGCGCACGGTGGAGATGAGGATGACACGGCGCTCCTGGCCCTGGAACTCCTCCACGGAGCCCACCTGGGGCAGGTGAGGGGTGAGCGGCTGCTGGGGCGACGCTGCCTCCCCCAGCCATACACGGGGCCCCCCCAGGCTGAGCTGCACTTGGGGGGGCTGGGCCCCTCTGTACCTTCAGCTTCCTGATGTCCGGCAGCGCCTTCAGGACGGCGTCGTGGACGGTGATGGCTTTCTGGATTTTCTCCACCTGCAGGGAGGCACGTGTCACACTGCAGCAGCACTTGGGGGGGGGGCTGCACCGCCCCCCGCTGCTGCCTGCCCCTCACCTGCTTCCTGTAGGGAGAGATGATGCCGATCTCCTTGGGCGAGATGGTGGGGCAGCCCCGCTTGCCCTGGCTCTGCAGCAGCTTCTTGAGGTATTGGACCAGGATTTCGATCTCAGCCGTATTGAAGAAAGAAGGGCTCTTGGCTTCTCTCTGGTCTTCCCCACAGACCCCGTGGAAGATGATGGGGAAGCCCTGGGGGCGCAGAGAGTTGGGGTCAGCTGGGCTGCAGCTCGGGGGCTCCTCCCAGCCCCTGCCCTGGTGCCCCCTCACTTTTTTTGGAAGCTCCTCCCAGGCACAGTAGAAGTTGCGAATATCAAACTCGTCACCCTCGCAGGCCTTCAGCTCGCTGTCGTAGAAGAGCTCGTTGGGGATCCTGAGGATGGCCTCGTGGGACCTGGGAGAGGTGGAACAAGCGTGCAGGGGGTGGCCCTAATGCTCTCCCCAGGCACTGTGTGGCCAGGGCCAGGGGTTTGCCCCATCTCCTGCACAGGCTGGGGCACCGCGAGGCTCAGGGGCACCCGTGGGAAGGGGAGCTGGAGCGCGGGGCGCATGCACGCATCCTGCACAGAGCTGTGCGCTGCGACAGCCCCGTCCCAGCCCCACGCTCGCCCTGTCCCCACCTGTAGTTCCAGAGCAGTTTGGTGACGAACTGCGGGTTGTAGCCATCGCTTGACTTCTCGTACAGCACGTTGTGCAGCATCAGCCTCTCCAGCAGCGAGGTGCCTGCGCACAGCCAGACCCGTGGCTCCCCGCCGTGCCGCTCGGGCACCGGCATCGCTCCCACCCCTGCCCTTGCTCACCCAAGCCGTGCTGCGTGGCCAGTGGCGACCTCAGGACGGGACCCAGCTGCTGGGGGTCTCCTGCCAGCACCAGCTGCCCCCCGTTGGGGTTGGTCTCCTGGTCCATGGCAGTCAGGAGGCCTGGGCAGAGGGAGCTCAACGCTGGCTGCGGGGTGGGGAAGCGGGGGGGGGAGCCCAGGGGCAGTGATGCTGACCCGGGAGCCACTCACCAGCGATAGCGACCACGCTCTCCGGCTCTACCGCATGGCCGCACTCATCAATGAAGACGTGGGAGAAATACCCTGGGGGAAAGTTGGCCGATGCCAGCCTGGGGAAAGGCAGCGTGAGGCTGCGTGAGTGGTTCTGCCTGCCTGGCCAGCCTTCCTCCCCTCGCCATCACCCTCCCTGGGGCTGCCCCGCTCTCCCACATCCTTCCCTGTTGCACCCCAGCAGGAAAGCCCCTCACGGCCCAGGCACGAGGCAGCCCCCGGGGTCGGTCGTGGCAACTCTGACCTTCCCGCTGTCACCAGCGTGGTGATGATGATCCGGTAGCGCCCCAGGAACTCCTTGCTGGGGTACACGTAGCAGTTCTGCTCGTCGTCCCAGTTACAGCAGGGCTGGAACAGGGTGTTAGATGGGAGCCCCCTCCCTTGGGGCCGCCAGCCCGGCCATGCCACGAGGGTGCTGGGCAGAGGGGCACGGACCTACCCTGATTTCTGCAGGCACCTCCCGGTAGCTCCTGGAGCTGGCCATGATCCTGTAGATGTAGCGGGGGGCGATGTCTGTGATGAGGCGCTGGCACAGCAGGTCAGCGGCGCTGTTGGAAGGGGCACAGGCCAAGATCCTGGCGTCCTTGAAGCATGCCCACACCTAGATGGGGAGGACGGGGTGAAGGCGCTGAGCCCCACAGTGCTGGCAGCGATGCCGTGAGCTGGTCCTGGGCCCTGGCTGCTCACCTGCTTGATGGCTTCCACCAGGGTGACTGTCTTGCCAGTCCCAGGAGGCCCAAAGATGAGGTATGGGGCCGGCCTGGACATCCCCATCACGATGTGTGTCACGGCTCTGCACTGCTCCTCATTTGCCTGCAGCTTGCAGTCGAACCAGCTGTGGAGGCCAAGGCTGAGCGTGCTGGGTCCCTGTCCCCCCCCGTCCCGTCCCGTCCTGTCCCCACGGGGCAGCTGGCCCCAGGCACAGGGACTCACCGGGGCTGGTAGGTGCCTGTGAAGAGAGACTTGTTGCAGGAGGCAGAGGGGAAGAGGAGGCTGGCCAAGCCATGCTGCATGGACAGGGCTGCAGCCCGGTGCTGGACCTGCAGCGGCAGGCGGCTGAAGGTGAAGGTCACGTCGAACTTCAGCTGATTCACAAACTTCTTCATTAGCCTGGGAAGGAGCGGTGTGAGCCGGGCGCAGGGGATGCTGCCCCACGGCCTCCCTCCCCTGCCCTTCCCCACCCACGCCCGGCCTTTGGCGCCGAGCGGGGCTGCCGGGGCCCTTCCAGCCCAGCTGGGAACGGACACCACTCACTTGGAGGAGAAGCCCAGCCTGACCTTCTCCAGCTCCACGTCGTGCACGTAGCCCTTGTACTGGATGAGCGGGGAGCTGTCCCGCTCGCTGCTCAGGCTGACGAAGAGGTGGTCGCCCCTCAGCACGGACGGGCGGTTCTCAGCCACGCCAGGCACCTGCACCAAATGGCCGGCGTGATGCCAGCGTGCTGCCAGGGCCACCCCGAGCCCCTGGGGCTGCCCAGCCGGGTGGACCCCTCCTGCCGCAGCAGCTCTCCCTACTCACGTCAAGGACCAGCAGCTCCCTGTCCTGCACCATGGTCACCTCCTGCATGTCGTAGCGGCGGATGTCCACCTCCATCTGGATCTCCTCCAGGTGCAGCAGCAGCTGGAACTTCTGCTGGTAGTTCCCAGCCTGCAGCGGTGCCTCCAGCAGTGACCTGAGGGCCAGCGCAGGGGATGTCACCGTGCCCCACGTGGCCCTGTAGGATGCAGGGGCAGCAGAGGGGACATGCGCAGTCCGGGGAGGCATTGTCCCTGCCCATCAGCACTCACTGCATCTTAACCCAGCTGGAGGCAGGGTCGGTCTTGGGTCCGAGCTTGATTGTCTCCTTGAGGCTCTTCGGGTACTGGTAGGTGCTCAGTGGGATTTCTTTCTCCAGCTCGTTTTTCAGGGAGCTGGGTGGAGGAGAGAGCGGTGCTGTGGGGACAGCCAGGCTGGGTTCTTCCCAGGGCTGTGACCACCCGTGGCCCTGGCAAGTCACCAGCGCTGTCCCCAACCACCGCCTGGGGACAAAACACCATCACAGACAGCCCAGGTGCTGGAAAGCCGGGTCCCTATGAGCTGAGCCTTGCCCCAGCCAGGTGAAGAGCCAAGGCCCACCGTGTGGGATGGCAGCAGGCAGCCCCACCACGTACCTGCTGGGGGGCACACCCTCCTCGGTGATGACCGTGACGGGGCGCTGGAGGTTGGCCTGGTAAGGCTCAAAGGATGACGAGGGCCCCAGCTCCTTGGCCAGCTGGCTCTGAGCGATGGCAGCAACGGAGCGCCCGATACTGAAGGACTCGCCCAGCTCCTTGGTGAACTCGAACACCACCACGGCACGGAAGAACCCATTGTACTTGGTCAGGCACCGCACCTGGATGGGGTACGTGCCACCTGCGAGGAGGGGAGAGCTGGGGGCCAGCGTCCTGCATCCCCTCCCGGGGCCGTGCACCGAGCAGGGGCTGGGGCTGTACCTGGATGCAGCAGCAGGGGCTGGCCCTGCGTCGCCCCTTGCTCGTCCAGGAAGGAGAACTCCCGCACGCGGCGGAGAGGCTGGCAGCGACGCAGCGTCACGGCCTCCGCGCCCTGGTTCTTCACCTGGACGGTGACCGTCCGGGGCTGGCCACGTGTCACATCGAAGCGGATTTGCCCGTTGGCCCGGTCATGTTCTGAGACGATCTCTACCCCGTGCTTCCCACGGATGAACTCGGCCCTATGGGAAGAGTGGAGTCAGGCTTCCCTGGCTGGGGCAGGGGTACCCAGGTCCCCCTGGGCAGCCACGGGCAGGGTGCCGGGGGTCCTACCACTTCTTGGCACGGCTCAGTGGCACTTGCGGACCGGAGCTGGGCTGCTGGCCTGGGGCAGCGGGTGCAGATGTCTTTACATTCATTCTGGGTCTGCGGTACTGGTCTGCCACCTCCAGTCGCTTCTTCCCCTGCGAGGAGCAGCGAGCATCAGCGTGGCGCCGGGCACAGGCCCTCAGTGCGTGCCTGGGTCCTGCTGGGGGCTGGGGGCTCCTGCAGAGCCCGTCCCTAGGGCTGCGGGAGCTGCTGCACGGCCCCAGCCCAGGCCCTCCCTCACCTTCTTGAAGTGCACAGACTCGCCGTGCACCTGAGCCTGGTGGGTCACCCTCAGGGCATACAAGATGCAAGAGAAACTGGGCATCTTTGTGTCAGTCCTGCACATAAAAGAGAGAGAAGGTTTCCAGTGGGGGGGATAAAGGCTGGGCACTGGGGAGCTGGGAGGTGCGGGGAGGAAGGGGGTGAAGCCGGGCCCCTCACCCCAGACATTCTGCTCTGGGGGACAGAGGGAAAGGGAAAAGGACCGGGGCTTTTCCACCGGCCCCACAAACGTAGCAAATCCTCCATCCCTGCAGGCTGCTCCAGCAGCACCGTGCTGTGCCACGCCACCGCTTCCTGGCCCCCGCCGTCCCTGTCGGTGCACGGGCGGCCCCGTCCCCAGATCCTCGGCAGCCGGGGCTGCCCAGGGGCACCTACGTGGCCGGGGGGGGGCTCCCAGGCTGCGGTGCCCCCCGCAGCTCCTCCCGCAGCGCAGCGCGCCTCCAGCTGAGCCCCGGCCGGGCCCGGCTGTGCCGCTGGGTAACGGCGGGGACGTCGCCCCGGGGCCGGCGGGACCGGGGCCAGCGGGCGAGGAGGGGGCGTGCGGGCGGCGGTGCCCCGGCCGCGCTCGGGGGGGCTGCTGGGGGTCCCTGCGGCCGGGATCGTCCCGGCACGGCTGAGGGGAGGCGGAGGGGCGCGGGGGCACGGGGCCGGTGTCCGGAGCGGCCCCTGCCGTGCCCGGGGGGAGCGGCCGCCCGGCAGAGCCGCCCCGGTTGCTCCCGGAGCCGGGCCCCGGCGCTTTGGGCTTTCTGGCTCCGGGAGCGTCCCCCCCGGGGGCTCGGTAGCGCTCGGGGCTCCGTCCGGCCCGGGGCGGGGGGGACGAGGCGAGCCCCCGGGGGGCCCCGCTGCTCACCTGGCGCGGAACTCGCCGCCGTAGATGGTGCGCAGCGCGTCCCGGCGGCTCTCCTGCTCCCGGCCCGTGTCCCGCAGGAACTGCACGAACTGCTCCCCGCACCGCTTCGCCTCCGCCACGCTGAACCGCGGCATGGCCGAGCCGAGCCGAGCCGTGCCGAGCCGGGACGTGCCGTGCCGAGCCGGGACGTGCCGGGCGGGGGCTGGCTCCGCGGGGAGAAACGAAAGCGAAAGGGGCCGAGCGCCTCCCGGGCCCGCCCGCCCGGGGCCGGGGCCGGGGCCGGGGCTGGGGCCGGGGCCGGGCCGTGGGGGCGCTGCCCCCGCCCGGGGCCGCTCCGCCGCCCCCCGGGCCCTGACCCGACCCCGACCCCGGCCCCGGCCCCGACTCCGGGGCCGCACCGCGGGCCCCGCATCCCCCGCCCGGCCCCGGGGCCGCAGCGGGAGCGGGGAGGGGGGGGGGGGCCGCGGGGCTCGGCCCCCGCCGCAGACGCCGGGACCGGGGGCAGGGGCCGGGGAGCGGCGCTGCCGGGTCCGGGCCGGCCGCTCCCAGCGGTGCGGATGCCCCGGCGGGCAGGGGGGGTGGCAGCCGGTGCCGCTGTCAGGGCTCCCAGGGCAGGAGCAGCCGGAGCCCAGGTGTGTGGCATTGCTCGAGCCAATGATGGGGGGTGAGAGCTCCCAGGGCTCCCGCGGCTGCTCTATAAATAGGGCAGCAGCAGCGCTGGCTGGGTTCTATGTTTGGCTCTGCCTCTGATTTCTCGTGCTGTAGCTCTCCAGCCTGCCTAGTTAAGGATGGGGATCTTCGGCTTGCTTTGGTAAAACAGCTCAGGCCTTGGGACTGCTCGCGGTGCTGCTCGTGCTGTCTGTGGCCAAAGGATGCCGGGGTAAGTCTGCTATTTTCACCTCCTTAGGTCTGGGCGAGTGGCTTTCTGACTCAAGCACTGCTGCTGATATGGCACGCTGCGGAGGCGGCTGCTGGAGTGTGATGGGGTAGGGCTCCCACACAGGCTGTGGGAGGGCGCTGAGGCTTCAAAAACATGGACGTCACTTGGAGAAGTTGCTCGTAAGCCTTTTTGTCACTTTTTGCTGGCAGAATCCTGGAACTTTAAGCTTTGAGCTCACAAATAGCTAGGAAAGCTCTTTCCTTGGGGGGCCGCAGGGTAGCCCTGGGGCTGGCAGGGATGCTCCGTGCTGCGCTGCGCTCAGCTGCCTTGGCTCGGTCGAGCTGCAGTGCCTGCTTGCTGTGCCCGACCTGGGATCAGGCCCTGACTGGTGTATGCTTGAACAGTGAGCCCGGAGGAGTCAGTCTCTAGCTAGCCTTGGGCTCATCTGAAACCTCTGGGCCTGAGCAGAGAACAGCTAACAGCTTTAAAGATTAGAGTGTGTCACTGCTGACAATTGCTTGGCGGCTTGGTCACAGTGAGTTGCAGTGCTGAATTTTGTTTCTCCAAGGAGCTGGGAGGTAGCTGAGACAGGGACGGCTGAGTCTGCTGCGGAGAAGGGTGAGGAGGTAGGTGGGGGAATGAGTTGGCCCTGGAAGTTGGCTAGCTGAAGTTTGAGAAGGGCAGAGAGATAAAAATTGTCTTAACACTGGAATGAGTGGGGGTGAACTTACAATTTAACAAACTAGGATCAGTAAAAGACTAGCCTTGAGACAGGCTGTGCTGGTAGATAAAAGCTCTGCTGAGTGCACAGCCTTATCTCAGCCCCCCCCTAACCCCCAGCTTCGCATTGCTGGAATTCCTGCAGTGCTTGCCTGGATGGGGCCACAGACCACAGCACCTTAGGCACTTATCCACACCTTTCATCTCCTCCAAGCTGCAGGGAGGAAACAGTTGCTACAAATGCTGGTGATAGAAGTGCTGTCCTTGAGTAGCTCTTAGCACAGCTGCGTGCAAACTGAGCAGAGGACAAAAGCTCCTAGCACTAAGGCAGTCTTGCTTTGTCCAATGCAAGTGACATAGGATGTATGGACTAGATGATCTCTGAAGATCCCTTCCAACTGTACTATTCCCCGTATGTTATATATGCATGTATCCAGCAATGAGTTTCAAAAGTGGAGTGTAAGAGGCTAGTAGGTGTTACAACAAGACCCAGGTGATTAGCAAAAAAACACTTATGTTTTACCAAGGTGAAGTGCTTCATTAGAGCAGTATGATTATTTTTCTTTCAACCTAAAAGGTCTTAGACCCCCAGTTCCCAGGTCTGCATACTAGGATGTGAGCACCTGAAGGTTTGCAAACACCCCCATCGCTGCTTTCAGCTTGCCACCTGCACTTCTGCCTTCACCAGGCATTAACAGAAGTGAGACCAGGAAAGAACAGACACAAATGGCTTTAAAACAAAGACCCGTGTATTTCTACTAGACTATACAGAGGATGCCTGTAGGATGAAAGGTCAGTCTCAACAGCAAATACAAATATATTTTATTTTGACAAAATTTCTCACAAAGGGTAGACACTTATTTTGTGGCATTACTGTGCAAAACCTCAAGCAAAATGCACAGGCAGTTACATCCCTATCTTCTCAACCCCTTTCTTTGTGTACTAAAAAATAGGAAGACACTAACCAGTTTAAAAAACAGAACCTGCAAAAAGGCCCAGTGATAACCAAGTGTAAACAAAGAAAAGTGAATTAACCAAAGGGGTTTCATTTTGCAATGAATCAACTTTCCAAGTTTAAATTGAGGAAAGCACACACGTGCCTCTTCAACCTCCCCTTAAGAGAAACTGATAGGACCGCTATTTTTGATTTTTACAGAAAAACAAAGTAACAGAGAGCAAGCAGTTAAAGAGCAATGAAGTGATTAATTCCAGATTCTCCCATTAAGTATGACAAGAAACTGGCCACAATAGAGACAAAATGGAAAGGTTATTTCTCTCACTTTGGTGCAAGTTTATTTATTTTGTACACTATCCATCCATACACCTGTGATACAAATTCTATGAACCTGCCACAAAGCATTAAAGCGCAACACACCTATTATTCTGTAGACATTTGCATTTTAATCTTCATCCAGTCTACATGGATCAGCAGTGATCCAACACAGACGCTTGCAGCCTGTAAAAATGCAGATGTCCGATAACCGTACATACATGAGGGAAAGAAGAGCAAAAACGTTCACTTTCAGAGAACGTGGCTCAAATCTTCAGATTAAAAAGAGACCCTGGAAGAGCTGGCTTTGTAGGGATTTCCGTAATGGATTTTGTAAACTCATTTTGTATAGTAAAATCTAAGCCTACAGGCTGTTTGCTTTGTGGAGGTCAGTAGTAAGGATACATAGGAGCACTTACTGTCTCTTGCATTACTATATCTTGCAGCATAGCGCCTTGAGCTGTTGGCAGATTTGACAAACTTACTGGAGTACCTGGAGTGCTGTATACAGGTGAAGGAAATGCTCTGCACCCTCAGCTGTATTTATAGTAGGGCTTTTCCAGCTAGGAAGTTTTCCAACCAGTACAATTAGTGATTGAAAACAGCTATGCTTCTGAACCATGAATGTGGTTTAATTAAAACAACCTATCAGTATATGCAGTCACAATAGGAAGTTTATGCGGCAGGAAACACAAAACACAAAGACAACGCTATTTGTTCCACAGTTTTCTCTGAGGCTAGAAAACCTGTTAACTTTGAAAGCCCTAGAAAAATGCTGCACTGGTTTAGGAACCATCTACTTGGCATAGGACCACATTTGTTTTTTGCACACAAACGTTTCATAAATCTCCTTATTTCCACATTAAGCATTCTGCATTTCTTTGCCAATCTTGTAGCTGAGGATTTTGTTCCAGTCTATCTTGGTGCGGGTGACAGGTAGCTGCCGGCGTAAGGCTTTGAAAGTGGTGTCTGACATAGTCTGGTAGTTCTCGCTGATTGCTGTCTGCAATGGCAAAAGTAGACTCAGTTATAGTAGTAAAAAGATACTCTGGAAAAGTGACTGTTAAAGCCACAAAACCCTTTCTACAAGGGGAAGGCATGCTACTGACTAGTTAATGCTGTCACCAGTGTGTGTGCAAGCAAAGGGATTCTATAAAACTCTCCTAAGGAGACACTGCTACACTCACAGGTGTTTCTGAACTATCTGTATCACATCTGCTTCTTGCACACAGGCTGGAATAACATAAAAAGCTTTCATGCATTTCCTTTTCACTATTTTTACCTGTCAGGAAAACTATTAGACTTGTCCACTCCCCTTCCATGCTTGTTCCAGGCATCGTTTGTAACCCTTTAATAATCAATTTTGCTGTATAGTTATTTTAATTACACATAGTTTTACAACCAGATTCTGTCAACAAATACTAATGTCCTTTTCAAAGTAATTCTTAGTAACAGATAAGAACAGATAACAGTCACGGTAAGTCAGAAACAGAATTAGAGGTCAATTTTTTGTACTTCCTTTAACTGTAAATGGAAATTGATATGATTCAATTGCATTTATTTAACTACTGATCTTACCTGATACTCATTTTCTGCGTTTTCTATTATCTTAATAAATTCCTTAGCTGTCTGGACATCACTCTACAAAGGGGAAAAACAGATACTTATGTTCAAAAATAACTTATATGCAATGGATTTCTAATGCAATGGATTTCTCAAATAACAGACAGTATAGATGAAATGGATAATGTGAGGTGGCAGCTGCTATTTGTAGCTGGGTTCCTTCCACTCACTACACATCTCCGTGGAGTTCAAGATACTAGCTTAAGCTTGTGTTCCAAACTGAAACAGGACTGCACCCTAGTGAGCAAAAGGGAAGTAGGCCTTCATGGTACAGATTAGGGATTTTATGACGATTGCTCCCTCTACTGTACTACAGGACTACTTATTTTCCTTTAGTATACTGTTTTTATGTCTCAATTCTCTAGGATGTATATAGAAGGGCGTATTCTGCCATCTTTAACTGACACTCATAAGATAAGCTGTTCAATGGAGATTGCACTTTTTAAATAGACTTCTTTTAAGCAATTAAGAATCTGGGTTTTCCATCCAACAATAAACACTACAACTACACTGACTAGGCACTCTAAAATTACATTAAAGTCAATGGAATGTAGTCATACAAGGGTATAATTCATGAGATATTCAAGAAACAAAATAGGTGCTTTATCATTAAAAATTATTTTGGCATACTTACTGAAACCTGTACAGAGTCCTGGATATCTTTATGACTAACCAGTTGAACATTACCATCTTCATAATAATGAACCTAAACAAAGACAGACAAAATGCAGGTTATCATTAACACTCGTTTTGTAATCCCTAGAGCCCCCAAATGCTACCAGAATGGCACAACAGCTTTGTTGTGCCAGTCTTCTCTGCTTACGTGGAGACTAAAAGCAGGAAGGTTTCATTCTTTGTCAAGACTGTTCAAGATTATGTTAATGAAGTAAACGCCTAGAGTTGAAATAAGAGCAATTATAAAAGAATTCACAGAATAGGTTTTAGCCGTACAAAGTCAAGCAGACTTGGAGGCATATAGGGTAATGCTATATAATAAGCCACAGGCCAGGTTGTAAGCAATGCCCAAAACACTGAAGTTTTAAGAATTAATTTCCTGAATTGTTAGCTTAATAGTATCTTGACTCCAGAAGGACATCTCTGCTGTATTTCAGCATCTCGTTTTGAGTCACATGCATTAGTGTAAGGCAAGCAGCCTCTCCTGTTATTTCCAGACAATGCAGCTCACCTGGATCTTGAGCACTGCAGCCACCTGAGCTGTTGGTGGTGTGATGGTAAACTTCCATTCTGATCTCCAACGACCGTTCCTAAGAACAATCAAAGCATGTAAACTATTTCCAGTAAGTGCTAACAAAAAAGAGCCACATTAATGAGCAATTTATTCCTGCTATCTTGTGATCAGTATTGAAGTGCCTTATATGCCACTGAATTCCATTTCTGAAGCCCAGCTTGCCACAGTGCAGCTTCATTACAGGCTGGCTCCAATGTACTCATGCTTTGGAATACATAACGGGGTGTCTATTCAGCTCTGCTAATATATTTTTCTCTAGGTAGGTCACTGAGCCTCACTGAAAGCTTTAGGGAAGTGCCAAAGGGCTTGCAAGGAAAATAGACTAAAGGATGAGAATCAGAGCTCCTGGGGAAGCCCAAGGCTACTTGCCCTTCAGACCCCCAGTAGAGATAGAGGAAGGGTTTGTTTGAGGACTAGTAAAGGAAGAAAATGCACTGTTTAAGTAGCCTTACCAGAAATTTTTGGGCTGGAACTGGTGGCTCTCAATACAGGCAATAATTGTCTGCTGTCCATCTATAGATTTACCATAAACCTGCATTCAGAAAAAGAGTTAAAATGGCACAAGAGCTGAAGAAAACCACTTGCAATTTCTGTTCTTGGTAGCACTGTGGAGGTTTCGCATTGTGGTATCCCATTGGGAATGTTAACCACTAGTTACATTGTCCAGCACCTCCACTTGCAATCGTGCAAATAATGCCTCCGTTTCCTTAATGGCAGGTGTAAAGGTGTTTGGCAGTCATAAATATGAACAAGGTGGTCTAATAAATCTCTACCACTATGTGCATACCAAGATATTTGCACCCTTTTTGAAATTTGTTGTTCTAAAGTTAGCGAAAGTTAAAGTTAACACTAGTGAGGATGGAGAATTCAAACAACACTGCTTAGCAGCAAGTCCACTCAAAGTACTGAGTGACACCGAGCTAAGAATTTTCAACAAAACAAGACGGATACTCAACAGTACAGAAGCCATTTGGGTAATGATCTTTCACATAAGCTCTCAATGCATTGTCGCAGGCATCTCTCCATTGTTTTAAAGCTGATTCTGTGTCTTCAGGCTGGGGATCACTTGCTTCTTTCCTTAAATGATCAAACTTAAAAGAGATTTTGTTTCTTGGGTCTAAAAATCTGCCGTTGCCCAGATCACCATGTTCTGTGATTAACACCTGTAAAATAAGAAATTGAAATTAATACATTCTTATGCTGCTATAAATGTGTTTTGTCTATTTGAATAGTTATCCATGTCTCAATGGGTGGTCATTAAACTACAAAATCACAAAGAAACATGGATTTTCAGTAATAATTTCAACTAAGAGTAGTTGTGGTGAGGCTGTGAGCTGTCTGCTCTTTGCAGTTAATATTGCACTAGTCTTCTGTCCCAGAAATGACTGTATTACAGTAACACATACACTTAGCTTAAAGTTGGGCACCTTACAATACAAACAAGTGGTCTTGTTTTTAAAATTTTGTTTTTCTTCCCCATATCTGAAAGAAACTAAGAATTTTTCTCTGGAATTGACTGTTTATTGTCATGTTCCATGTTGTACTAGATCTCTTTCCAGCTGAGGAGGGGAGGTAGATGTGGCTACTTCTGATGCATACAAACTAAAGTAAACAGACAGCAAAGCAGCACAGTAACTTCTTTCTCCTTTGTCTTATTCATCCCATTTCTCTGGTTTCCCAAACATTGGCTCACTTTGCAGGTTGTGCAGTAGCTTCCTCTTGTCAAAGCTATTTCTATGGACAGCCCTCTTAAAATATCTGCCTCCCATGAACATATCTGGGACACCAGGAAAGCTAGGTCAGTACTTGGCTCAGAATAGAACAGATGGTCAAGCCAGCTTTCTATCTTCTGTAGTACTTACTTCTTGCTCTCAAAAAAAAATAATCCTGTAAAAAGTCCTACTTCAGTGTGTAGGCATCGAGATGTTAAAACTAAAAGCTTGGGCCATTCTAGAAAAGACAATGTTCCCTAGTCTTTTTATAAGAAGCACTATAAAAGGGAAAAGCTTTGCTGACATGGATTGGGCAATATTACACTGATATATTCTAAGATACAATGATTTTTTTTAGGTAACTGGGGATGGATTAAAATGCAGACCATAGCATAAATACTACTAAGAATCCACTACTGAATCACAGTAGGAACTGTGAGCATGTAGTAACAATCTTTAATCAATGATACTTGAACTGGAATTGCAGTGACTTTGGTGTGGGGCTCTACTTAGCAATGAATTAGTTACCAGGTAGTAACAGACAATGCTTTAAGGGAACATTTCACCTATGCCTCTCATACAAGAACAAAAACTTGGTAACATGAGGATGATCTAGTGGAAGGAGGAAAGATGATTTGCAGGTAGCACGAAAATCGTAAAGATATTGATGAAACAACACATTTATTCCTTCTGTATAGTGCAGTAATACAAACATTCAGTGTAAAGCTTTCCCTTACCTGGTCATCATACCCTTCTATCTTCACAGGAGTGAACTGATCCATGTTGTACTGTGCAAATGCACTGTTAAGAATTAAGAGCATGAACTTTAGCTGTACATTCACATTTATTTTCACTCAGGGATAAGTACGTGGTGTGATTTATACTACAGAAAATTTCAACTTAAACTTGCAAATAATACACACTAGCACTCTTAAAGGATTTTTCAATACCTTTTATTGATGATAGCTACAAAAACACCCGGTCTAAAGTCAGATTTATTTAGTGATGACCATGAAAGTACAGAGTTCAAAAGTAGAACAGCAGGCAGCCTGAGGGATAATGAGCAAGCCAATGCAAAACAGGAACACACCAGCTAAAATTTAGCAGTAAGGTAAACAAATATGAGTAGACTAATATTTACAGCAAATTTTCTTCTGTCAAGACCTGCTCACTGATCTCACAGCTCAAGGTAAAACCTTAGCATCAAAAGGCTCGTATGCATAACCTTGAGACACCTGATGAGACTGCACAAGTAAACAAGATATTCTGAAAGTATTTTTTCAGGGCAGTTTAAGCTCTTGCTAAGGACTACTCAGTATTTCAGGCTTCACTTGCTTAACAAACCATGCTTCAACAAGATCAGACATTCCTGCTGCTGCAGAATTACGCTTTTTGGCAGATTGCCTTCCTGTCAGTTTCATATGGCCTCTACACCACAAATTCCAATTTAAGCCTTTTAAAAAGAATCAGCCATGCCTTTTGTTATATATTTTGTTGGGGGATAACGAACTACAGCAGACTGCTCTCAATAGAACAAATGGCTTGCTTTGTCACAGAATCATGGTTGTAACTCAATCACCATAGAGAAGCACACATTTTATGTCTGAAACATTAATACTTACTGTGCTGCTCCTTCCCTGAGAAGATTGTCATTGTTGAGCAGTAACCGGACATCTGGAGAAAAAAGGTTGTTCAGATAGGTTATTGGTTTTGATCAAATGTTTCTTTATTTCATTTTCAACTGTACAAAAACATGAATGATTAAAATCATTTCATCAAGCATAAGTAGTCACAGAATGAGTGCATGCTTTTCCCTTACTTCTACCTGACCTTAAAAACAACATATCATGACATAACCATAGACTCTCATAGATGAAATGTGAAGAAAATGCTACTGATCGTTTTTCTTCATTTACTTACCATTGAATACTTCATTGAATTCTCCAGGGGGTGCATGAGTGATGAATTTTGCAGCTATACGCACCTACAATGATGCAGAGAAGTAATTAAAGACAAAAGATCGTTTACTGAATTCATACATACTGCAACCTACACTGAAGCAATTCACCAACAAACCCAAATCTGACAGTAATAACAAGCCCCATGTTTAGGGAGAAATCTAGATGTCTCTTCCAAGTAGAAATCATCATTCTCATAAGCCTAGCCATTTTTTTTTCAGTGCAAAGAAACCCCAAATGTACTCAGCAAGAACACCAAACTCCACGTGGGCACCTGTTAGAATGGGAACTATTCAACCTTCGTAGCTGTGTCTTTTTATTTTTTTTTTAAAGAATATAAATGCTGGCTGCCCACTCTTGGTGACGTTTCTAAACATTTTTTCCTGGTCTTTGCTAGTAATCAGGAACCTAAATGCCAACAAATATAAAGAATAAGAAACCACTGCAGTAAAACTGATGCTTTAACTAGATGGCAACCTACAGCGTGATCACACCGCTAAGGTGTGTCTGACACACTGCAAGACTTGTTGACTCCCTGTGATGCAACGCGTTTGCTGCTTACAGCTGGCTGAAGGAGATGCCACTGACTCACAGCAAACAATGGGTGGAGGATGAGAGGTTGATCCCTCTATAAACTGAGCAGTAAACCAATTACATCAACTGCCATTGGATTCTATGTGGATCTGTTTATTCTGTCATTCTAAATATCTCCTGTGGTACAACAAACACCCAGTGCAGGATCCTTTGGCTCATCTGACGTATTCTTGTACTGCAGAGAGCACAAGCTACAGCCTAGCTGTTAGCAACCATAAAGAAACTTTGCAGGTGGAATCCCTCTCCAAAGGCAAGTGCAGTATTATAAACCTTGGGAATACAAGGCTAGGAAAGGTAAACCAACCCTGTTCTTGCTACATCCTTAAGTACCTCTCCAAGCCTTGCAGTGTTGTGTTTAAGCATGTCTGTATGTATATTGATTATAGAAACAGAACCATAGAATGCTTTGGGTTGGAAGGGACCTTAGAGACCATCTAATTCCACCCTGCCCTGGGCAGGGACATCTCCCACCAGACCAGGTTCCTCAAAGCCCCATCCAACCTGACCTTGAGCACTTCCAGAGATGGGGGGGGTCTACAACTTCTCTGGGCAACCCATTCCAGTGCCTCACCACGCTCTGAGTGAAGAATTTCTTCCTAATATCCTAATCTGAACCTACCCTCGTTTAGTCTGAAACCGTTACTCCCTCTCCTATCACCACACTCCCCGGCAGAGCCCCTCTCCTGCTTTCTTGTAGGCCCCTTTTTAGGGACCTGCTCTTCATCTGCATCACGTGTCCTGTGCAAAAACATCGAGTGGACATACTCAAACTTTTAGACCTTAAACCTATTAGGAAACAGTGGAAAGCTTGTTAAAACGCACGCTGGCTTATCAGAAACGTGCTTAATTTGGAACTGGCCAGGGCTTTCTTTCAGAACATGCTGGTTTCTTTTTATCAAAGCCATGCTGTACTTTCTTCAAGAGCTACTGCCTGTTTGGAGTCTCTGGGTAAGAAAAAGAACTGAGAACTACTTCCTGTAGTGTGCCAGCATTTCTGGCATGTGTTCTCTTGAGGATTACTTGGTACCCTTCTTCTTTGGCATGTTACTCCTTCCCTTATCTTGAAATAGCATTTTATTGGAAACTGTACCATAGTCTAGCCATGAGCTGTCACTAGTGAAAGAATTAAGGCATCTGGAATTGGAATTGATACAATCAGTAAGTGAAAAGTCCAGCTGGCAGGAAAATACCTGACTATCTGTAAACTTTGAAGCTGTAAAAGCAAAAGTAAAGTTTTTTAAATTTTTCTTTAAAAAAAAGAAAAGCCTTCATTGTATTCTGAAATCCAATATACTTGTCTTGAATTATTAGGGTTTAGGTGGCCTTTGTTTGATTCCGTTGAAACTGGTAAGAGTTTGTTTTTATAACCAAATCTTTAATGGTTTTTACAAGACAGAAGGGAATAAAATCTTCTTGGACAAGACTTGAAACAGGAAATGTCACAAAACTGGATCTTTACCTTAGAAGGATAAAAATGTCATTTTTCTTCCAAGCACAGCTAACAAGGCTGTGTAAGAGGCCTTCTTGCTCAACTAGATGCTTATTGAAGATGACTACAGAACGTTTGCTAAAACTCTGATTACTTTCCTACTTTCCATTTGAGCAGTAAAACAAAGATTTATGTATATATTCAACTATTTCATCTGAATTACTGCCACAGCTGGAAAAAAAATGCTGCTTCAAGTCTTCCACGTTTTTAATTAGAAAAAGTTGTATCACTTATGATGATTGTGATGATTTAAAGTAAGCCATGAAAGGAAATACACACCTGTCCAAACAAAGGGTATATTGCCTTATTCCAGCAGTATCAAGTAACAACTCTGTCCTTACTGGGCAGAGCTTCAGATAAAAATAGATCGATTTCCAAATTAGCATATATTTAAAAAAACAAACAACAAACAACACAGCATGTTCTTTATGCCTGAAATAATTCTGCAGTATGAGTGGAAAAAAAAATGTACTGAATTTTTTCAACTTGTCAGTGACTTGTGTAGTTCATGTGGAAATATACAAAACGTAAAGCCATTTTCTCCTGATTATCTACTTTTAGATAAGGTTGGTAAGCATATAGCAATCCTAAAACTGTACTACTTATTGTGTGAGAATTTTCACGATTTAAAGGACTGGAGTTAGGACTTATTGGTTACATAACCTTTTTAGATTTCACTATTGAAAGCTCGGATGGTGATGAAGTTAACAGCAGTAATTAAGAAGGATGCTTTTGCTTTCTATCCTCTGTGGACTTCACTGAGAGACAGCCCTGAAAGACTTGACATTATACCATGTGCTTTTCTGAGAAAGTGCAAATGTAAGCATTAATAGAGGCGTATCAGACTGCGCTAAAGCATTTACAGATACCCACTCCATGCCAAGATCCATTTCGGGGGAGGACTGGACTAGACCATGCACTGCGAATTAACTCTCCAGATGAACAGATTACTTTTTATAAGGTGTTTAAATCAACATATGGAAAACCAAGGCCCCTAAAAGCCATAAAAAATGACACTATGCACTAAAGCAACAATGATGTGGCTGCAGAATTGTGCTGTACGTGGAACCTTCATAAAAGGGACAGGGGCTTTAACAGGTTGACTTTTAGGTTGATAGTTTCTGATAGACATATCCTTGGGGAAGGGAGCATGAGAACAAAAAAATATTGCAGGAGTTTTAGCCTTCCACCTCAAAGGATGAGCAGAACACAAAGGGGGCTCTGCCTTTCGATCAAATGTCCTCACAGAACCAGCCATGAACAAACAGCAACCACTGCACGTGAAAACTGTTCACTCTTTTAGAGCATCCTGTGCACCGACTCTCCTGTGAAGCAATAAAATATAAAGTACTTAAATCAAACTACTGAAATCAGGACTGGAGTGCAGGAAGCAGACTGTGAAGTACTTAATCCTAAATGTCAAGCATTTGAGTTGCTGTTACTTGTCATTTTTAGAGTTGATTTGTTTCAAAGCGGTGTCAGCACAGCGACAGGATGTTCGTTTGCAGAAGCACAAAAAGACTTTCTGTAAACTGACCTACTTCCTGGCCATCATTACCATTTCAGGTAGCTCTGCAGTAAGCTAGCAAAACTAACTTCCTTTTTCTAAAATGGGGAAAGTAGCTGACAGGGAAGCTGCTCAACTACTAGTTTAAACTGGTAAAATGGCAGCAGAAAACAGACAACAGGACACACCGCAGTAAGGTTTAAACTAATGAACCCCTAGCTTTCCTAAAATGCACCTACAGAGAATAAAGCAGTGAGGTTTATAGGGGTGAGAGGTGTGAGGGGAGGAATTAACTTTATTGCTCTTTTGTTTGATTTTCTTTGTTGTTTCCTGAGTGGTTATAAAATGGATACTATAATGAATCTTTACTGCATGTTTCTTTTTCAGAATCCTCACAACCTCGCTTTCTACCTGTGCCAGGCATGGAGCTACTTTAAATTGATGCCAGGTTGCCTGAGCCAGGACATGAAGCAGAACACAGGGCCCAATTTCAAGTGAAATCCCAGCTAGTTTGACAAATAAAATATCTGGACACACGTAGTCCTAAAGGGCCTCCTGCAGGATGCGTCTTCCCTGAAAGTGCTTTGAAAGAAGGCGCAATGAAGCGATGGTTTCCATTGCAGCAGTTCAAATGAAATTTCAGCCAAATGCCAACAGGTTAAAGAATTTTACACTATATCGGATAGATTTCAATAGTGTACTGATGACTACACGTTCTGCTCTGGAATACTTATTTCAAACAATGGTCTAAAACGTTAACGGGCAAAGGGGACCTCTGAGGTTCTCTGTCACAACGAATGTCGCCATAATGAAACTGAAAGCAGCAGTTTAAGAGAGAAATTAAAGCCGGCTCCAAACTCCCAGATCTTTGAAGATCCCCAAGCCTCGACGCCCCGCAGGATTTTAAGAAACGAAACGAGCCCATCTGCACGGCGCAGGGAAGGGAAGGCGGCAGCTCTGCCTTCAGCTACCGCCTGTCGGTGCTCCCCGCTTCGGAGGAGGCTGCCCCGTTCTTTGTGGCAGCTCGGGACTGCCCGTGCGCCGCCAGGAGCGGGAGGCACGACCCGTTCCCCCCCCCCCCTTACACACGCCCCGCTCGGGACCCCCTTGAGCGGCGCAGCCCCGCCGTGAGGGCGCCGCGCTCGGGGGCGGGCGGCCTGCGCCGCCCTGTCACGGCGGCACCAGGGCTGCGGCCCCCGCCCCGCTGCGGCGCCCCCCGGCCTTCCCCCGGTCCCGTTGCGGCCCGGCCCGGCCCGGCCCGGCGCAGCCCCCCCACCTTCTCGTCGTCCGACACCCGCTCCTCCAGGTCCGCCATCTCGGCACCTCTGGGCCCGGCCCGGCGCCGCGCGGAGCATGCCGGGCGCTGAGGCTGGGCGCCGGGCAGGAAGCGCGGCCGGCGCCATCTTGGCTGCGGGCAGACGTCGCGGGGCGGCCATCTTAGGGGCGGGCGGGACGGGCCTTGTGGGGGGGGCGCGGGGGGGGGGGGGAAGGCGGTGAGGGCCGGCCCGGGGCTGGCGGGGCGCGGGGTCTCCGCCCGCGGTCTCCGCCCGCCGCCGGAGCGGGGCCGCGAGGCGCGGGGGGTCCCGGCTGGTGACCGCCGAGCCCCGAGGGCGGACCCCGCCCCGCCCCGTCCCTCTCCCGGCGTCCCCCGGCGGCGGCCATGGCGGACGGCAGCGGGACCGGGACCGGGAGCGGGAGCGGGACAGGCAGCGGGCGGGGGCCGTCGTGCCCCGGGGCGGCCGCGGCGCTGCGGCGCTGGGAGCAGCTGCGGCGGCGGGCGGCGGCGGCGGCGCCCTGGGCCCGCGGGCTCCTGGCCGTGGCCGCCGGGCTCGGGCTGTGTTACGCCGTGCTGCGGGTGCCGCTGCGGCTCCGGGACGGGCTGGCCGCCGGTGAGAGGCGGGGGGGCCCTGCCCGGGGGGGGCCCTGCCCGGCCTCGTTAAGAATTTACACCGATTTTTTTTGGGGGGGGGGGGAGGGGGTCACGTGGAACCCAGTCGGCTGTCACAGTTACGGAAGGACAGTAGCAGACTGAAGGGGTTTTCTGATAAAGTGACGTAACCTGTGAAGTTACGCGGGCTGTGCTGTGTGTTATGTCCGCGTAGTGTTTCACGCAGTGTTTAATAAAAAGCTCTCTGTGTGTTTCAGTTCTGCTCATTAAGTCTTTGTTTTTTTGTGTTTCTTAACAGTGACTGTGTTCTTAAGCACTTTGACTCCAAAATTCTACTTTGCCCTTACAGTGACCTCATCTTTCATATCTGGCCTGATATTTGTAAGTAGTCCACTGTTCTCCTCTCCTTTAACAAATTTAGCACCTCTAAGATTCTTTCATTAAGGGTAAATGCAACAGACTTTTATCAGACTCTAGAGGGTGCCTTTGTACTACGAAGGAGCTTGTTACCGAGTATCTTTTCCGATGTATAATCAGTACTCTTTTCCTATGTGTCTTGTACATTTAGGTGAATCTGGGGAAAATAACTTGAATTTGTTTTAAGGAACTCAGGCTTGTTTTAACTGTCCATTTTGTGCTTTATTATTTGGGATTAATTTTGTAAAGTGAAAAAGCTATATCCATGTTGTGCCTGCATGTGCGATTTCCCTGTACAGCACACTTTAGTGTATAAGATCGAGGCACTTTCTGAAAGGGCTTAGAAGTTATCCTAACAACGTGGGGGGAGAGTAACGTGATTAGACTAAAATTTACTTTTTTTCCAATCTCTTCTATGTTACGGGGGTAATTCCACATGACAAGACAGGCCCGAAACAGATAATTAGTATTAATTTGTATGTAGATAGGTCCTGCCTGTAATAATTTGCAAGGGGATGTCCTTCCTCTGTGCAATTTACTTTTCATCTCTGATGTTTATGTTGGAAGGGTGTTGCCTAAAGAAATTTCTGATGCTTTTTTCTCCCATAACAGGTATTTGAGTGGTGGCATTTCCGAAAATATGGCACATCTTTCATCGAGCAGGTATCTGTGAGTCATCTGAGACCCCTCATTGGAGGTGTGGAAAATAGCCCTCCAGCACCAGCAGCGTTCTCAGTTGGAGAGAATGAGACAAACAGGCAGAATATGCCAGGTGATTGTTAATGTGTCCCAACAGTTTTCATTAAGCTTGCAGGCGACTGGCTCAAATGAGTTGAGTTTTAAATGGCTTTGACTAAGCATTAGTGCTTGTAGTAATTGGGGAAAGGCCTATGCCTTACGATGCGTTTTATTAATATGATAAAAGAAATCAAGTGATAATGTATCTTTGATCTAAAACATTCATTATTAAAAACATCATCTAGAAAATATGTTACACGTTCAGCTAAAACTGTTTAAGTAACACTAGATATTAGCTATTCTAAACATGTGCAAGGTAAAATTGCTTGAATGTAAATGGCAGTGTTTAATCTTTCCCACATGTGCTTTTGTACCACAACAATGGTGGGGAGCCAAAATATTTAAGTGATAGGAGAAATTCAGGGAGATGATAAAGATTGTATGATTGTGCTCAGGTCAAATAAATCTAAGATAAAAACTGCTTTTTAAAGTAAGATTGCATTTGCATTACTGCATTTTAAATCAAGGTGGTAATATTTCTGCTCTTAACTCAGTAAGTACTTTCTTTTCAGAGTGCAAGGTGTGGCGAAATCCTCTTAATCTTTTCAGAGGGGCAGAGTATAGCAGGTATTAACTATCTTACTTTCCATTGCATGTTTTTAAAATTAATTGGGAGCATACACATGACTTCTTTGCAGGGCTTGTACTAGTAATATTGGGAGACAGCTGAAACCTGTGAGATTATAGGGGTGATTGATGCCAATCCTGTGTTTAAAAGGCACCTCTCCAAGCTTTGGCAGTTTCAATGTTAAGAATGCAAATATTATTGTAAACATCATCATTTATTTGAGAGTAAAGTAGGAGAAAAGTATTCCCGGAATTATTTTCATCTTCTTTCAATAACTCTATGAAAGTCATGATCTTACAGCTGTTACAGTTTTATTCAGAGGCTGACACTGATTCAGAATCTTAAATCTCTCTTATTAAACAGATACAACTGTATTTAAGTCTCCTAGTGTTATTTTGTAGAAAAAGCTGCTTCATAGGAAGCTGTTTTTCAAGTTGATTAGGACTTCGGCCTCAGAAAGACTTTCCTTCTGCAGGAAGCCTGCTGGCAAACTGTTAAGATTATGGAACAGGAGTACTTGAAAACTTCTGATTAGTAACTCCAGTGTTTTATTAATAATAACGATAATAAAATCTGCACTAGCTTGTAGTTAAGCACATCAGATACCCTTTTTTGCATCAGCGTTACTATTTACTAGCAACGCATCTTACTGAAATTTCTCCCATTGAAGATACACGTGGGTGACTGGGAAGGAGCCCCTTACATACTATGACATGAATTTGTCTGCTCAAGATCATCAGAACTTTTTCACGTGTGATACAGATGCCCTTCGGCCTTCAGATACAGGTACCAGTGTCATATGCATAAGGTACATAACAGTTGGAATATGTAGAGTGGTTATACACTTCAAGGTAGTACTTCAAGGTAGTACAAGCTGTCATGTCAAATATTTTCTGAAATAGCTTTTCTCTACTATCTAGGAGCTTTAATAGGTGGTGTTAGAGAAAAGATGTTTTTTACTTTGTGCTTTATCTACTAAGACTATCAGGATCCTGACATATTTTAAGATCTCACGCTTTTTAAATAATTAACAACCTGGACTGTATTCTCAAAAACCAATGAAGTGGTCTCATTTGAACTGTAATAATGAATAGTGCAGTCTCCATTATTTTGTCATTGTATTCCAAATGTTTAGTGCAGAATATGCTCTCTACCTGGTTATTGTCAGACTAGGTGTTAGCTATTACCAATTTGTCAAGTTCCGGAAGCATTACTTGTCAGCTAGTTGTGACATGTTTGATATGAATGATGTGTTTTTGTTTCACAAATGGAGTGTATTGTCTCGCTTACTAAGCCAAGACTAATATTTTGTTTCCAAAAGAAAACTCAAACATTTTTCCATGGTGTTCTTGCTGGACAGCAGAAGGTTTTGTTCCAAAAGAAACATGTATAGATTCCTCAATTTTCTTATCATACTTTGAGATAGGCCAGATATGTAATTCCATGAACGTAAGGTTTTGGACTTATTTCAGAACTGTTATTTAGTGTGAAAGCTGTTAGTTCTGCACTGAAAATGGTAGCTATAAGTAAGTTGAGTGTTTTTTGCTAGAAACTGGCTTCCAGTTTGGGATTCCCATTTTTCCCTAATGGAAGAATAGTGGGGAAAGTTTTAGAGATAATTTCACCCATTCTTGTTGCCTCCTGTAATGCTTTCTAATAAGGTGATAATGTAGTGTATATTGAATTGGCTTTGCTGTGTGGCTAAGCTACTCAGAAGTGCTTTGTAAATTTAGAAACAAGCTGTTTAACCCTTTATGATCTGGCAGTTGTCTCAATACTGAAGCATTTTATGCTTATTTCATACTTAAGTATGCCTGTGCAACACAGAGCTTACCTCTATCATTGTTTCTTTGAAGCTCTGTTTGAAAGCTTAAATTAAAATTCTGTGCAGGTCTGTGCAAGAACCTGTGTTTAATGATCGCTCCTGCCAAGCTTTCAACAAGTCTTGGGAAATGTTTCCAAAATCTGTAGCAATTTAGAAATTGTACATCTGTCTGGTTATGTAAGCTGTCTTTGCTTCTCAGTGTAGGAGTTTTTAAATGGTCAGCGAATAATCTTCCTGACGGTGTTGCTATCTTAAGTTAAGTTTCTGACATAATGAGAAGGTACAAGATTCTGCTGCTTTTGGTAGAAACTCTTGCTGAAGTTAAAACATTTATTTACTATTACCTACAACAGTTACACAGAAAACAGGAATTTTCAAAATAGTTGTGAATGTTAATGCAGAATTGACACTTGAGCAGCCAGCATTGCCTCGCCTTTTCTGATTTGCTACCAGGTGTTTCACCAGCCTGTCTGTATCTCACCAGTCTTTAAATGTTTTTGCAACAGTAATGCAGAAAGCATGGCGAGAGAGAAACCCTCAAGCCCGGATTAAAGCAGCGTATCAGGCTTTAGAGTTGAACAATGAGTAAGTTTAGAGTATAAGATCATTTGCTTTGTTTCTAATCTGAAAGAATAAATGGATTCATGTTGAGCACACTGTCAGTGTCTTCTAATAATAATAATTAACAAAGTTCTGCATAGCTGAAGGGGGATTTCTGCGAGCGTGAGAATTACACACATGGCTGTAAGTTACACTCAAGTATTGAACTATAATAAATTTACAAATAGCTTTTGTTCTCCACTTTTATTAGGAAAGATTCCATAGCAATAACAAAGGAGAAATCTTAATCTTATATGAGATTATATGTGTATCAGTGGTGGCATTGTGATAACGCTATATTTGAGGTTCATAGATGCCATTCCTGTAAGGGATTTAAAAATACTCCTACAACACAAATGAAAGAATTCAGTGCACTTCTCTGATCCATTTCTTTATGTACTCTGGTTGTTTTTGTGTAATTAGGTCTATCTACTGGTTTTAAAATGCAAACCAAACAAAAAAAAATCAGCAGAAAATTACCAGTGCATTTTAATATTTCAAGGAAAATAACCTTACTTGCTGTTAGAACTTTCTTTAGTTTTTCTCCTAATGTGTGTGTTTCTGTAAAACTGAAAAGTCTGTTTTCCTGACGCTATTTTAACGTTACTCAGTCAATAATCTGGTAGTTTAATATTGTCGATGTTTAGATACTTAACGTATGTGAAAACTCCCCGTTTCTGATTCTTCTGTACTTATTCAGAAATAGTGAATGTTGTCCCTCAGACTGATCTGTGGCTTTTTTCCTTATTACAGTTGTGCCACTGCGTATGTTCTTCTAGCAGAGGAAGAAGCAACGACTATTGTAGATGCTGAGAAGTACTTTAAGCAGGCTCTGAAAGCAGGAGAAATGATTTACAGGAAGTCTCAGAACTGCCATTCCCAAAGTCCACAGCATGAAGCACAGCTGAGTAAGCACTTTTAAATCAAAAACACTTATTTTTGTGTGAGCAGATACGTACAACTAAATTCATAATTAGTGATTCTAGTTTGATTTTTAATTCAGTGAGGCACTTCCTGCTTTTTTTAGTATGCTTGTGCATGTGCTCTATGATCTTACGTAGTACCCAAATGAATCTAGAAGGTGGCAGGTGTGCTGTGTATTCATCATAGGTTGTCTTGCTGAGGCTGGATGCGTTATTGTCTTGGAAAGCAGGGTAGATAGATAGAGCAGACTAATGGAACAATTAGCATTTGGCCGTAGCATCTTCTGTTTTTACACCACTGATGCGGAAAACAAACTTTTTTTGTCATTTAACCTATTTAAAAGTTTCTGGGATTGGTCTAGACGGGCCTTGGTTGGGACAGCAGTAGTGATTGTTATGCTTTTACATGTGGTTAGGAAGAAGGTTTTGGGATTTTTGGTGTGATTTTGGGAGAGGGAGAGTAAAGGATTAAAACTGGTAGATTATTGTTTTCCTCTTTTTCATCAGGAAGAGACACCAATGTACTGGTGTATGTGAAAAGGAGACTAGCTATGTGTGCAAGAAAACTTGGAAGAATACGAGAAGCAGTCAAAATGATGAGAGATGTAAGTAATAAGGAGTTGCTCCTGTTTTTTTCTGTTGTTTTCAGTCACATCGTTCAAACTGTTGGTTTAAAATCCTTTTGTAGGCATCATAGTAAATCTAATTGAATTATTTCCCAGTGAGATTTGCACATCACACTTTATGATTTTCTTGAGAACAGTTTTTTTTTATTTCTCATATCTGGGGTTCAAATTTTTGTTATATAATGTCGTAAGTTCAAAGCTCTGTTGTCCAGTTTCCTTTGTGCTTGGTGTTGTGGTTTAACCCGGCTGGCAGCCAAACACCACACAGCCGTTCGCTCACCCTCCCCCCTCCCTCCCTGGGATGGGGGGAGAGAAACGGGAAAGTGAAGCCCGTGAGTTGAGATAAAGACAGTTTATCAAGACAGGAAAATAACAACAACAATAATAACAATAATAGTGATAATGGTAATAGTATTAACAATAATAATGTGTAAGAAAACAAGTGATGCACAATGCAATTGCTCACCACCCGCTGACCGATGCCCAGCCTATTCCCGAGCAGCCGGCCCCCCCACCCCGGCCAGCCACCCCTATATATTGTTTAGCATGACGTCAGATGGTATGGAATACCCCTTTGGCCAGTTTGGGTCAGCTGTCCTGGGTCTGTCCCCTCCCAGCTCCTGCTGCACCCCCAGCCTGCTCGCTGGCAGGACAGAGCGAGAAGCCGAAAAGTCCTTGGCCTGGTGTAAACACTGCTCTGCAACAATTAAAACATCAGCATGTTATCAGCGCTCTTCTCATCCTAATCCAAAACATAGCACCCTACCAGCTACTATGAGGGAACATTAACTCTGTCCTAACTGGAACCAGGACAGATATCCACCCCTTATTCCATACCATTTATGTCATGCTCAGGTTACACTCTGTCCAATACATTCTAATTAATCACCATTTTCATCTATGATATATAGCAATCATGGTAGTGATGACATACATTATTATATAATAATTAACATACTACAATTCAACTCATGGGCTATTCTCACCCAGTATCAAATCCCCTTGAGGTACACACCGGACCTCCCCATTCTTTTGCATTACCCACCAAGTGCATCCAGGTCCCTGAGCAAAAGCAATTCCACGAATGGGTTTGCCTTTTCCTGAGGCAGGAGTAGCCCAGACTGTTTTACCCAGCATGTTTCTTACGTGCACTACAGGAACTTTATCCCCTTCTACAGTGCGTAACAGGTTTGATTGGGCAGGTCCAGCTCGGTTGGCAGATCCCCTGGTATTGACTAACCAGGTGGCCTTTGCCAAATGTGTATCCCAATTTTTGAATGTCCCAGCACCCATTGCTTTCAGTGTAGTCTTCAACAGTCCATTGTATCGTTCAACTTTTCCAGAGGCTGGTGCATGATAGGGGATGTGATACACCCACTCAATACCATGTTCTTTGGCCCAAGTGTCTATAAGGTTGTTTCGGAAATGAGTCCCGTTGTCTGACTCAATTCTCTCTGGGGTGCCATGTCGCCATAAGACTTGCTTTTCAAGGCCCAGGATAGTGTTCCGGGCGGTGGCATGGGGCACAGGATATGTTTCCAGCCATCCGGTGGTTGCTTCCACCATTGTAAGTACGTGGCGCTTGCCGTTGCGGGTTTGAGGGAGTGTGATGTAATCAATCTGCCAGGCCTCTCCATATTTATATTTCAGCCATCGTCCTCCATACCAAAGAGGTTTTGACCGTTTGGCTTGCTTGATTGCAGCACATGTTTCACAGTCATGAATAACCTGTGCTATAGTGTCCATGGTCAGGTCCACCCCTCGATCACGAGCCCATCTGTAGGTTGCATCTCTACCTTGATGGCCTGAGGTGTCATGGGCCCATCGGGCTATAAATAATTCACCTTTATGTTGCCAGTCCAGGTCCACCTGAGCCACTTCAATCTTAGCAGCCTGATCCACCTGCTGGTTGTTTTGGTGTTCTTCAGTAGCCCGATTCTTGGGCACATGAGCATCTACATGGCGTACCTTTACAACCAGGTTCTCTACCCGGGCAGCAATATCTTGCCACAATGCCGCAGCCCAGATGGGCTTGCCCCTGCGCTGCCAGTTGTTCTGCTTCCATTGCTGTAACCACCCCCACAGGGCATTTGCTACCATCCATGAATCAGTATAGAGATAGAGAACTGGCCACTTTTCTCGTTCAGCAATATCTAAAGCCAGCTGAATGGCTTTTACTTCTGCAAACTGACTCGATTCACCTTCTCCCTCAGCAGCTTCTGCAACCCGTCGTGTAGGACTCCATACAGCAGCTTTCCATCTCCGATGCTTTCCCACAATACGACAGGACCCGTCAGTGAACAAGGCATATTTCTTCTCATTTTCCGGTAGCTTGTTGTACAGGGGGGCTTCTTCAGCACGAACCACCTCCTCCTCTGGTGATATCCCAAAGTATTTGCCTTCTGGCCAGTCCATAATCACCTCCAAGATTCCTGGGCGACTGGGGTTTCCTATTCGAGCCCGCTGAGTAATCAGTGCAACCCACTTGCTCCATGTAGCATCAGTTGCATGATGCGTAGAGGGGACCCTTCCTTTGAACATCCAGCCTAGTACCGGCAGTCGGGGTGCCAGGAGGAGCTGCGCTTCAGTACCGACCACTTCCGAAGTAGATCGAACTCCTTCATATGCTGCCAATATCTCCTTTTCAGTTGGAGTATAGCGGGCTTCAGATCCTCTGTATCCCCGACTCCAAAACCCCAGGGGTCGACCTCGAGTTTCCCCAGGTTCTTTCTGCCAGAGGCTCCAGGTGGGACCATTCTCTCCGGCTGCGGTGTAGAGCACATTCTTTACATCTGGTCCTGTTCGGACTGGCCCGAGGGCTACTGCATGAACTATTTCCTGCTTAATTTGTTCAAAGGCTTGTCGTTGCTCAGGGCCCCATTCAAAAGCATTCTTCTTACGGGTTACTTGGTAGAGCGGGTTTACAATCAGACTGTAATTTGGAATATGCATTCTCCAAAACCCCACGACACCTAGGAAAGTTTGTGTTTCTTTTTTGCTAGTTGGTGGAGACATAGCTGTTATTTTGTTGATCACATCCATTGGGATTTGACGGCGTCCATCTTGCCATTTTATTCCTAAAAACTGGATCTCTCGTGCAGGTCCTTTAACTTTATTCTGTTTTATGGCAAAACCGGCCTTCAGAAGGATTTGGACTATTTTCTTCCCTTTCTCGAAAACTTCTTCTGCAGTGTCACCCCACACAATGATGTCATCGATGTACTGCAGGTGTTCAGGAGCTTCCCCCTGCTCCAGCGCAGACTGGATCAGTCCATGGCAAATGGTAGGGCTGTGTTTCCACCCCTGGGGCAGCCGATTCCAAGTATATTGGACTCCCCTCCAAGTGAAAGCAAACTGTGGCCTGCACTGTGCTGCTAGAGGGATGGAGAAAAATGCATTAGCGATATCAATTGTGGCATACCACTTGGCTGCCTTTGATTCCAGTTCATACTGGAGTTCTAGCATGTCCGGCACTGCAGCACTCAGTGGTGGCGTGACTTCGTTCAGGCCACGATAGTCCACTGTTAGTCTCCACTCACCATTAGACTTTCGCACTGGCCATATGGGACTATTAAAAGGTGAATGAGTCTTGCTGATCACTCCTTGGCTCTCCAGTTGACGAATTAGCTTATGGATGGGACTCAGGGAGTCTCGGTTGGTGCGATATTGCCGCCGGTGCACAGTTGTGGTAGCGATCGGCACTTGCTGTTCTTCAACCCTCAGCAACCCCACAACAGAAGGGTCCTCTGAGAGACCAGGCAAGGTAGACAACTGTTTAATGTCCTCTGTCTCCAAAGCAGCTATGCCAAAAGCCCAGCGGAACCCTTTTGGGTCCTTGAAATATCCTCTTCTAAGATAGTCTATGCCAAGGATGCACGGAGCATCTGGGCCAGTCACAATACGGTGCTTTTGCCACTCATTACCGGTTAGACTCACTTCAGCCTCCAATACAGTTAACTGCTGGGATCCCCCCGTCACACCATAAATACAGATGGGCTCTGGCCCTTTATAGCTTGATGGCATTAGAGTACATTGTGCACCGGTGTCTACCAAAGCCTTATACTTCTGTGCGTCTGACGTGCCAGGCCATCGAATCCACACAGTCCAATAAACTCGATTGTCCCTTTCCTCCCCCTGGCTGGAGGCAGGGCCCCTCTAGTCCTGGTCAGAATCTTCATTTCTGTGTTTAAAGGACTGCCTGCTGGAAGTTGGAGCAGCAAACCTTTCAGAGAACTCCTTTTTCCCAATTGTTTTCCTTTGCAATTCACGTACCCGTGCCTCTAGGGTCGCAGTAGATTTTCCATCCCATTTTCTCATGTCCTCTCCATGGTCACGTAGGTAAAACCACAGGGTGGCGCGGTGTGTGTGCCCACCATATTGTCTTCCTTGCATAGATGAACGTTTACCCCTAATAGCTGAGACACTGGTTTGTACAGGTGGGGAGGAAAATAAACTCTCTTTAAGTTGGTGGATCTCTTCAGAAAGTTTCTCCAAGGTATTCTCTTTTAGCTGGTGGACACTAGTTCGTTCAGGTGAAGGGGAAGATAATCTTTCTTCAAGTTGGTGGATCTTTTCAGAAAGTTTCTCCAAAGCATTCTCTTTTAGCTGGTGGACACTGGTTCGTTCAGGTGAAGGGGAAGATAATCTTTCTTCAAGTTGGTGGATCTTTTCAGAAAGTTTCTCCAAAGCATTCTCTTTTAGCTGGTGGACACTGGTTCGTTCAGGTGAAGGGGAAGATAATCTTTCTTCAAGTTGGTGGATCTTTTCAGAAAGTTTCTCTAAAGCATTCTCTTTTAGCTGGTGGACACTGGTTCGTTCAGGTGGAGGGGAAGATAAATTCTCTTTAAGTTGGTGGACCTCTTCAGAGAGTTTCTCCACAGCTGAGACACAGGCCTTTAGGGAAGAGGAGAGATTTCCTTCATACTGCCGGAGTATTTTAGTCACTTCATTCACTGTGGGATTCTCCTCCGTTTTCCAGGCTAGTATTGCCAATGAGTTGGCATATGATGATGGGGCACTCCGTACAAACTTCCGCCACATGGGTGGTGTACACTGGACTGCATCTGGATCTGCGGATGTTTGTGCGTCATCTAGGTCCTTATAAATTACTTCCCGTACGGCCAATTCCCTCAGGTACTGAATTCCCTTCTCCATGGTGGTCCATTTGCTTGGTAAACATACAAGTTCTTCCTTGAAGAGATACCTTTCCTTCACAGCTGACAGGAGACGCCTCCAGAGGCTGCGAGATTGTGCTCCATCTCCAATTGCTTTGTCAATGCATGCGTCCCTAGCAAGGGATCCCAGCCGCCTGGCTTCCTTGCCCTCCAATTCCACATAATTGGCTCCCGTGTCCCAGCACCGGAGCAGCCAGGTGACAAGCTGCTCGCCTATACAGCGACCAAAATCTTTTCGCACATCTCGTAGCTCACGCTGGTATAGAGTTCGGGTAATTACTGTTGATTTTTCGACATCCTCATCCTCATCTTCAGTCTTCTGCACCTTTGATGGCCGGTGTAGAGTCCGGGTAGTTACTGTTGATTTTCCGACATCCTCATCCTCATCTTCAGTCTCCTGCACCTTTGATGGCTGGTATGGAGTCCGGGTAGTTACTGTTGATTTTTCGCCATCCTCATCCTCATCTTCAGTCTCCTGCACTTTTGATGGCCCAGCCTCGTCTTCACTTCGCCCAGACTTAGCAGAAGACTGTCTGCGTTTTAAACGACCTGAGCCTCTATACCATTTTTTCACCTTGTCTACAGGGGCAACTTGCACTGCTACAGCTCGTTTCTCTGACCCAGCCACAGGGTCTGCCACAGGGGTTGGAATACCCTCTGCGGGGTCAACTTGCACTGCTACAGCTCGTTTCTCTGACCCAGACACAGGGTCTGCCACAGGGCTTGGAATACACTCTGCGGGGTCAACTTGCACTGCTACAGCTCGTTTCTCTGACCCAGACACAGGGTCTGCCACAGGGGTTGGGATACCCTCTGCGGGGTCAACTTGCACTGCTACAGCTCGTTTCTCTGACCCAGCCACAGGAGTGGGAGCAGCTGCACGAGCTGGGGCAGCTGCAGGAGCTGGGGCAGCTGCAGGAGCTGGGGCAGCTGCAGGGGCTGGAGCTGGAGCGGCTGCAGGAGCCGGAACGGCTGCAGGAGCTGGAGCTGGAGCGGCTGCAGGAGCTGGAGCGGCTGCAGGAGCTGCAGCTGGAGCGGCTGCAGGAGCTGGAACTGGAGCGGCTGCAGGAGCTGGAACTGGAGCGGCTGCAGGAGCTGGAACTGGAGCGGCTGCAGGAGCTGGAACTGGAGCGGCTGCAGGAGCTGGAACTGGAGCGGCTGCAGGAGCTGGAACTGGAGTAGCTGCAGGAGCTGGAACTGGAGCGGCTGCAGGAGCTGGAGCGGCTACAGGAGCTGCAGCTGGAGTAGCTGCAGGAGCTGGAACTGGAGCGGCTGCAGGAGCTGGAGCTGGAGTAGCTGCAGGAGCTGGAACTGGAGCGGCTGCAGGAGCTGGAACTGGAGCGGCTGCAGGAGCTGGAACTGGAGCGGCTGCAGGAGCTGGAACTGGAGCGGCTGCAGGAGCTGCAGCTGGAGCGGCTGCAGGAGCTGGAGCTAGGTTGCTAATAACATCAATTGCAGCTCGATAGGCACAAGCCAGACCCCAGCACGCTACAGTGATTTGTGTCACTTTGGAACTGCCAGAGTCATGACACCTTTTTTTCAAGCATTCTGCCAGCTTTTTAGGATTTTGCAGTTGTTCAGGGGTGAATGTCCAAAACACTGGAGGTGACCACTGCTCTAGAAACCTGCCCATATCCTCCCACACTCCCTGCCACTCGCAACTACCCCGCCTCAAGACAGATCTCCGGATGAGATTCCTAAGTAGTTGTTTAACCCTCCACAAAATCTGAAGCGCATTCAGGAGACATAACAACAAGAGCAGGCTGGTCTGAGTATCCCAAGGATATTCAACATCTCGGAGAACCACCGTAACTAACTCGGGGGATAAGAGAGTGGTGGTGAAGGAGAAAGGGAGAGTGAACAGGTAGGGAAACATGTCTTCCCCTGTCCCCTTCACAGATTGGCTCCCTAACGAAAACAGGCAATAGGTGTAATTGCTAATAGTTTCCGAGATATGGGTTCCAAAGTATAGAGTCGACGTCAGTGCTGAGTATAAATACCAGGTTAAAGTCGTGACCAGATATTTCATCATTTCATAAGCCATTGTTACACCGCACAGTACCATAACAATCTTAAACCAGGGCCCGGAAAGGATAAACAGTGCAACAGGGAGCACATACAGAAAGTAACGCACCATAAAACTCAATTTGGAATACAGGTACAGCAGACTGGAGATTAAGGCAATCAACATCGTGACTAGCAACTATTAAGCAGGTCCAATACTTATACCAATTTTAGTTTAACACACTCTGGTCAGATTTGTCGATATCTCAACCCTTCGGGCCCCACGTTGGGCGCCAAAAAGACTGTTGTGGTTTAACCCGGCTGGCAGCCAAACACCACACAGCCGTTCGCTCACCCTCCCCCCTCCCTCCCTGGGATGGGGGGAGAGAAACGGGAAAGTGAAGCCCGTGAGTTGAGATAAAGACAGTTTATCAAGACAGGAAAATAACAACAACAATAATAACAATAATAGTGATAATGGTAATAGTATTAACAATAATAATGTGTAAGAAAACAAGTGATGCACAATGCAATTGCTCACCACCCGCTGACCGATGCCCAGCCTATTCCCGAGCAGCCGGCCCCCCCACCCCGGCCAGCCACCCCTATATATTGTTTAGCATGACGTCAGATGGTATGGAATACCCCTTTGGCCAGTTTGGGTCAGCTGTCCTGGGTCTGTCCCCTCCCAGCTCCTGCTGCACCCCCAGCCTGCTCGCTGGCAGGACAGAGCGAGAAGCCGAAAAGTCCTTGGCCTGGTGTAAACACTGCTCTGCAACAATTAAAACATCAGCATGTTATCAGCGCTCTTCTCATCCTAATCCAAAACATAGCACCCTACCAGCTACTATGAGGGAACATTAACTCTGTCCTAACTGGAACCAGGACACTTGGCTTAACAACTAACCTGTCAAAACAGCCAGCTTTATACCTCCTCCTAATTTTTCTTTCACTTGCCAAAGGTTTATCATAGGCTGTTTTTACATGGGAAAGTATTACTGACCAAATCAACCCACTGTGGGAGATATGCAAATCTGGGCTGAGAGCATGTTTTGTGAACCTCAGTATATGTATTTTCTAGTAGGTGAACAGAGGAAAAATGTGATGACTTTAAGATAGGAATAATGCGATACTTTTCATGTTGCTTACGTGCCAGTTTCGAATGCTAGAAGAGAAAAGAACATTGAAAAGAACAGCTTAAATTATGCTGATTTCTATTAAATATTTCTGGGATTCAAGTGAAAATCTATATGTGCCTAATATATTTCTTTTTACTGATTTGTAGTTAATGAAAGAGTTTCCACTTCTCAGCATGCTGAATATTCACGAAAACCTCCTGGAGGCGCTACTGGAGTTACAGGCTTATGCAGATGTCCAGGCAGTTTTAGCAAAGTATGATGGTAAGCGATGTATACTGGGAAATACTGGTGGTTTTGTATAAGTGCATAGGTGAACTGGGCAAGGCTTGCCTATCCGAAAGCAGATGTCTAACCAGTATCTCAGCTTTTTGACTTAGATTCCCTTCATCAGCAACAAGTAGGTATTTCCAGAGCGTGGGTTGTTTCTTTTATTTTGAATTGTGAGCTCAAATTTAGGCGACCTATAACCCATGCACACCTTTTATGTTAAGTTAACACTAATTCGTAAAGATATCTTGGAGCTCACTTTGCCTCAGCTCAAGGATTATTTTAATTCTTAATCTCTTCTGCATCCATGGTTATGCCTAATTTCATCAGCCTTTCTCTGTTAGCTCATGGCCTCCTAAGTAATTGATGTAAATAGGCTGAAAAAGGTTGTCTTCCCCTCTCTTGTGTTCCAGTCTTGGCCTCAAGATTCTGTAATAGCGAGGCTGCTTGCCAGAGATTAGTGACATACAAGCATGCTGCTTGCCAGAGATTAGTGGTATACAAGCTTTCGTTCATTAAGTGGCAGTGGTTTGCTTTCACTTTGCATCTGAAGTAATACATTTCAGGTGTTATACGAGTCTAGAAAAAGGCTAATAAAGTATATCCTTACTTTCTTACTGTCCTCAGAGTTTTGCCACCTAGATAATGCCCACATCATTAGTGTACAAAGTGCTGCTGTCAAATCTGTCCATTAAATCATCTCTAAAATGGAGGAACATGGAAGGAGGATGTTTTTGGCAATTGTTCAATGCCCTTGAGGAGTCGATATGTCCTCTTTTGTGTTTCTGTTCTTTATAGCTTCAGGGAATAAAAAAAAAATGTTCTTGTCAAAATCCTGTGCCCATTTTCTGTGGTCACTCTAGCTCCCAGTTTCTTTTATTTGATCATCTGTGTTCTTCTGTGTGGGTTTTTATTAATTTAACAAAAACATTTGCTTTTTTCCTGGTACTTCTTTATCTTAGAATCAAAAATTGTGACATTTTCTTAAGAAAAGGTTTCTGATTTTTTTCTAAGCATCTGGAAAAATGAGTATGAACTTCAAACTCTCCATAGCCTCCCTGTGTTTTGCTTGACACGACAGCCAGACTTCTAGTAAGTGATGGACAAGCCCAGGATAGGATTTACAAAAAAAGCAAGAGCCATCTGACTATACACAACATGGTACTTGGGAATTAGACCCCAGACTTTGTCTGCTTTTAAAGTAAACTTGTACTGTGGAGTGCTAACATTCTAATCTATAATTGTCAGCTCAAACTTGGCCTCAGATGTTCTATAAAACCTACAACTAATAGAATTTTTTCCTATGCACCTGGAAAAGAATGGAAATTGTGTTCTCATTAAAATTTGTCTACCTGTCTGTAATGTAATATATTTTTGGTCAGCTTCTAGTAGGTCTCAGTATTTTGTAAAACTCCGTGTTAATGTTGCAAAATTAGGTAAAGATTGGAAGCTTATTTTAAACCTTTGTGGGTTAATACAGGACAAGCACACTGTTCTTAAGAGTATATTTATACACGCATTTCTCTTTGAATTCAGTTTCGGTGTTTTGGCTTGTTTTAGTCTCTTTACCATCTAACTACAACTCTGAGTTTTTAATCTGACGCTGACTGGTGACCAGAAAGAAGACTTGTGCACAGAAATTCAAAGTTTCTAATCAAAGTTGAAATGTTTCAGATGTTACGGTTATTGTATGGTGTACCAAAATAAAAATCTCTAAGCTCAAAGGAAATGGGTTTGAAAATGTCTTGCCTAAAAATCTTACAGCCTTATTATTTTATTTTATCGTAGATATTAGTCTTCCAAAATCAGCAGCAATATGTTACACAGCAGCCCTGTTAAAAGCCAGAGCTGTTTCAGAAAGGTAAGCAAGCACAACTGTGAAAACAGTGGTTTGTTGCTAATCTTGGGTCATGCTGTAAAATATGACTTTAAAAGGTCTAAATCCAATGTGTAATATTTATATTTCTAAGATCAAGTTATGCATATTTTAATATGCATATATTTATGTATAATAATTAGCTGTATAGTTTTGTATAGTTAAGCATAATTTAAGGTTTATTTTAAGCATCCATAGAGTTAATACAGATGAAAGTATTTTTTTGAAGGCCAATGTACATGTATGCCTTTGTATAAATCTTGTTTTCAGTATCTTGCTTGTGGCGTTCATCAGTTCTTTAATTTGTGGATTGGGTGATAGGTAATTGTGGTGGATTTTATGGCATTTCACTTTCATTCTGATCCATTTATGCAGCTGATTTCAGCTTTAACTCATGCTAGCTGATATTCTATCAATCTTATGAAAGACTTGGGCACTCAATCACTTGGGTGATTGACATGAAATTTCAAGAAGTTTAACATATCTTTGTTGTATGGGCTTGGATGACAGTCAAGATACCTAAATTAGCATGAACATTTGTCTCCTGGAAGCATTTATCTATCTTGATAAATCAGTCAAATTTTAATGAACTCTAAGCTTATAAAGAAAATAAACATCTGGATAGCTTTTATTATTTATTACTTTTGTTCAGTATGAATTTTCCTCTTTAGGTTCTCCCCAGAAACTGCCTCCAAAAGAGGGCTTAGTACAGCAGAAATAAATGCCGTGGAAGCAATTCACAGAGCTGTGGAATTTAACCCTCATGTTCCAAAGGTAAGAGTATTTTATTTGCTATTGGACCACTTTATTGTTTTCTAAAAGAAGTCATGTTATGTTGATGTCTGTTTTGAGCCTTTTTAGCCCCATGTTTTCCTGAAGTTGATTATAACTCTTGAGTTATTAAACCGTCTAGTATTTATATCATAAAGGTTTGGTTGCCAGAATTAGTTTTTTGTAATAGCTTATGTTCTAGTAGCGTTGCTACAAAAAAAAATTAAATTTATCTAACTTGTTGGAAAATCCAGTAATGTGTTACTGAAGGCCTTCTGTTGGGTAAGGATAAATATTAACAAATATAAATTTAGATATTTAAAATCCCTGAAGCCAAGTTAAGTTCACCAAACAATGACCACTCGCAGTATTTCAAAATACTTTGTTATGCTTAGAAGCAAGGCTGTGGTACTCTGGTTAGTGGTAGATCTGTCACTTGCTCTCTTCGTTTTTAAACAAGAATAAGAATCAATACTTCTACATTTAACGCCTGTCATTACGTGAAGTGGCCAAGGTGTGGATTCCACTGAGCATGGTGTGAAAATAAAATTCTATGTGGCTTTTTACTGTACTAGCATTAGTGATGTGTTCAGTTTGAAACCTTGAATGCAGAAGGTTGGCTTAGTTCTGGACCTAATCCTCTGCAAATGATCGTGGAGTCCGGATGACTATTGCTATGAAGGCTCGAATTATCCAACCACTCTATTCTGTCTGCCTGTCCAATCTAATAGAATGTGCACTGGGGAAGCTAATTGCTGGGAGAAATTGCTGCTTGTTTGCATGACTGATCAAGAGCGTAGCAAGTTCATTTCAGACAGTCTCAGACAGATTTTTCTTTTGCCTCTGCCTTTAGGGGAAGAAGATTATAACGCATTATCATCGTCTAAAAGTTTTTTTTTAAGTTTTGTTTGTCCTTCAGTTATTTCAGGAGTCTCGTATACCTTTTTAAAGAAGTTAGATATAATTTCAAACAGACTGTTTGCAAAATATGCTCAGTAGTTTTACAAACAATTGTGGAAACTGAATCCAGGTTTCAGTAACTTGATCTTCCTTTCTAATTGTATCTGTCCAGTTTTCTTGGTGAGTTTTTTATTACAATGTTACCTTGAAACACTACTTTATTAGACTGCATGTCAGAATTTTATTGAGAACTCCACAGAGTTCTGAAATTCTTGTAGTCAAATAATAAAAATAATAAAAAGGAGGAGAGGAAGGTTACAAACAAGTGTAATAGCATACCTAGAGGATTGCAGTGGACTATTGGCGAAGACAAACTGGTTTTTGAATTTGCAATCTGTTCTGATCCATAGGCTGAAAATAAATGAATTTAGAAAGTAGAAATCCCTTTGCTCTGGTATCTGATGAAAGTGGTTTTCTTTACACGTAACGTTTTGCATAAGGAAAAGAATGTCTTTTTCTCTTTGTTCTCAGTTATGCTTTTACAAGGATGGGTTTTGTTTGGAAAGTAAGGAAAGCATTTTATAGTTCTAGAAAAATGGTACTCTAAAGCCATTTCAAATTAGAGATCTGTAACTGCATTACGATAATGTATGAAATATTCATTTCCAATGATCTTCTGAATATTTTCTAAATTTTTATTGGGTAGAATGACTTTCTGAAATCTGCAAAAAACCAACATTTTCAGTGCTAATACCTTGCCTGCTTTATGGTTAAGTATGGACATTAAACCCTTCCGTATTCTGGAATTTTGCTGTTTATGTAGTAACATATGGGTGTTATATACGACCACCAAAACATAGAGTTTAACATCGGGATGTTGTGGCAATACTTGCAGTGGGGTTTCGTCACGACTTTGTATTCCCTTAAAGTGGTTAGGGCTATTGAAAACTGGGCACTGGGGAGAGCATGAGGAGTCAGGTCAAAGGGCAGATATTTGAGACCATTTTCCCACAGCAGCCCTGTGTGAGTGATCCTTTACTGTGTTAAAAAAAAATGAAGAAGATTAGAGGGGATTAGCAAGAATATTACCCTCCAGAGTGTGGGCCCAAGGCACTAAGAGAAAAACCTAGCCAGGCAGTAAATGTGCTTTATTTGGCCAGGGCACAACCCCTACTACATTCCTTCAAGAATCTGAATGGGAAAAGTTAAGTCCTCAAAATGGATTAGTAAATAATCTCATAGTTTGTGGCATCTGCTGAAATAAATCGGTGAGTTAGCTGCATTCTTACACTTTGGGAGACAGTCAAAGGAATTGCCAGCTACATTGATCAAAGATGTGGATTAGCTTTGGCTGTTACTGAATGAGACACTGTATGCTAGGAGAGACCAACTCACAGGTACATACTAGAGCTGAAACCGTCACTTAATTCTTTTAAAAATACTCATCTGATTTTTAAATTGAAGTTCAAAAGGAATAACTCTTTTTTAATATAACACGAAGAAGCAAAATTGCATGTCTTATGTTTCAAGGAAAATGGAAAATTATTAATCCTTGTGTTTTTTAACCCTTCTGTGCATCGCATTCTGCTGATGTAGGGAGAAGGTTGAAACAGGAAAAAACTGAAATCAGAGATTCTTTGTGATAGCACTGAAAAACCACGTTAAAATAAGACTGTGGGTTTAGTTTTTTATTCTTCCTTTGGTTAGCATACTGATACTTTCTGATTTGCTGCTGATACTTGGGAGCTAACAAACATTTATCCTCCTACATTGAAAATTGCGCTGCTGAAATGATCAGCAAAAATATGATTTTTTATTAGCCTAAACTTGTAGTTCATTGCTATTGTACATGTGGCATTATACTTTGTGTATATTCCACAAGATATTTTTTTTTTGCCTTGCCATAGGTGCTTTTTTCTGATATTGTATGTGTGAAAACCCCAGTTTGAGCCTACACTGATGGGACTTGCTGCTTTTCACTTGCTGTAAAAATGAGTGCTGCCTAACCTGTCAGGATTGAGCTGTGTTAGCAGCAGGTAGAAGCTGGTCTCTGTGTGGTGCTCAACTATGCCTCAAGCGATCCTGTTTAACAGTTAGTAAGGATTTTGGAATATCCTATGTAACCAGGTGTGCTTTTTTCTTTTTTTTTTTTTTTTTTTACTTTCAGTACTTACTAGAAATGAAAAGTTTGGTTCTACCTCCAGAGCATATCCTGAAACGAGGGGACAGTGAGGCAGTAGCATATGCTTTTTTTCATCTCCAGCACTGGAAGAGAATAGAAGGGGCTCTAAATCTGCTGCACTGTACATGGGAGGGCAGTAAGTATCTCTCCTTTTTTTTTCTGTACAATAGGCTAATCTCTGCCTCTATTCACCTCAGTCACAATTGGTTTTGTTTGTGAGAATCTGATCACTTGATTCAGATACAGATCTAATGTCATTCATTCTTTTTCAGCATTTAGGATGATCCCGTACCCATTAGAGAAAGGTCATCTTTTCTATCCCTATCCAAGTTGCACAGAAACAGCAGACAGAGAACTGTTGCCAAGTAAGTGGTTTATAAGCGGTAACGATAATAAAACATAACTTAAGGACATGTTCAATTTGTGCTGTTCTTTATTTACCTTACAATGTTTTTTAGTTAAGAGCTTCCCTTGAAGGGGATTCAGCTATTTGTTGATGTCCCTCCCAAACGATCCTTAAGCATATCACAGGTGTGTAGGCCAAACATTAGCTCGATTCTGTAAAAACATAATGGCTTCTTCAAATATAAAGTTTGTGTGTGGTACCTTCAGCCTGCGTTTGACAATTTTTGACAGCAACTAAATGGACCAGTTCTTTAAATTATTATAAAATCCATGACTTCTTTTAAAACTGTTGTAGAGTTGTTTCCTTTTAGCAAGGAAGGAATGCATGTTTTCAGTCCTGCATTCAAGTACCTAGCAGAATGTGTTTGTGATCGTACAGAGAATCTTCACAGAATGTATTTTGGTTTCTGTCACTAATTCAGTGATACATATTAATCTGTTGGACACTATGCTGCTTGGAAATTTTTATCCATTTAGATCATCTTGTAGATTTATGTTAACGCTTGACACTGAAAAGTAAGTCTTCTCCAAATGTCCAGTACTTTGAGATTACTTCATGGAAGTATGAACCTACAAGTTTTATTGCTTTGGTAAGGCAACCTGAAAATAAACCATTAATGCCCGTGCTCATCATACTTAGGAAAATAGCATTAATTTAAATTAGAATTGGACTCTTTATTGTACATGTTAATAGAATTCCTTTTGTGAAGAAACACAAGTCCCGCAGGACTGGAAAGAGCTACTGCAAAAGCACCATCAGACCCACTGAGACCACAGCTGTGGAAAGCAAAACTGCACATACGTGTTTCTATTTAAAAAAACTGAAGTTATATTTAAAATGTGTAATTTAAATTTGCCCCCAGACTGCTTTAAATTACTCGTTTCTCACTTACGCAGGATATTGCAGAAGGAATTCCTCGGTTAGTGACTAACCCTAACTTGTAGACTTCTCAGCATAATTAAACACCAACACATGCAGATATTTCAACACGATCATTCACGCATTCCTGTTATGTTTTAAATATAAAACTACCCATAAATAAAATCATCTTAACACTTTTATTGCAGTACTTCCTCAAGGAATCTTGATACTTTACTTTAAATAGATAAATTTAAAACAAATTATGTTGGCCATATTAATAATGCAGAAATCCTGGATTGATCTGACTAGTGACAATTCCCAAATGGCTGTGAACATATGGAATTGCCTTTTGTTGTCCTTACCTATTTTGGATTTGATTGTAGCTAACGAATGTAGGAAAAACTAGTGCAAAAAGAATCTTTCCATCTTAGGTTATCGCTTTCTTTACATAATATATCTCTGCGTTTTAAAAATCAAGTGAGATTCTACATTCTATGAGAGCATGACATTTATTCCTTAGTAGACGAAGTAGTTTCTTTGATTTTTCAAGTAGAGACTGTGTTTCTGTCGTACTGTATCATGGCATAGCAGGGCTGATTGTCTGTTAATGAGTGACCTGATAATCTCTGGGATATCATTAAACATCTCTGACTAGATGGAACTCAAATGCTTTGCCTAGTTGTGCTCCAAAATTATACACTTAAAAGCAAAACAAAACCCAAATACTCTGCCTCTGAATTGCAATAGCACAAGTCACTTTTGTTGGGCTTGCTTTTATAATAATTTCCCTTACGTGCCAACATTCAGAAACAGTAACTGAGGATTCGTCTTCAGACTTCAGTCTGTTGCATATCAAAACCCTACAAGTACAAAATGTAAAACAAATACAGTGAGAATTAGTGCAATTATATTTTTGTATTTTCCAAAAAGGTATACTTAAATTTCAAAGCTTTTGTTAGATTTTAAAACGAGCTTGTGAAGAAATATGCAGCCCTTTCATAATTGCTTATGTCTGTAGAAAGGTTTTTCTTCATTTGAAAACCATTCAAAATCATTGGTTAAAAGTCAGAGCTGCAGGTATTCACAGCCGGTAAGTAATTGCAAATTCACCAAACAGGTCCTCAGCTAGCAACCAGTTGTAGTGTCTTGAGTGCTGAAAGCTCCATATGCCAGCCCCTTAGCCTTTCTAATCACCTTCTTGTGATTTTGTTACCGTAGATTGGAAATTGCAAGAAACTGCTATGTGGAGAATTTATAACCTCGTCCTGGTACTGTTTTCTTTGAGGTCTACTCTGTCAGCTGCTCTGAAAAATTTACTGTAGTCTACCAACCAGAAATCTTTGAAAAGTATTAAGGAGCTACTTTGCATTTATATATAACATGATGGTTGTTTTGTACATGCTGTGCATTTGATCTTACAGGAAGGGCAGATAACAGAATTAATGCTTCAGGTGGTTGAAAACACCTGAATTGCTTAAAAATGATCTCTGTAATTTTGACAGCTTGTGGATTTTGTAACTCTTCCCTGTGTCCTGTTAAAAGAGTACCAAAATCTACGGCTGATGAAATGCTTCAGAAGTAAATGCCATGCAAGTGAAAAAGATGGTTGGGAAGTGTACTGACTATCAATAAGTAAGATGAGCCTTTGATATGGGGGGAAGATTTTTGAGAAGTTTGAATAAAGTACTGGGACTTAATATGGGGTGCTGCACAATAGTCTTGACACTGAATTTATGCATTCTGTAAGTCTGGAATTAAGCATAAAACTATGTAAATAATTCAGAAAACTGTCTTTGATTATCAAATGTCAATATTCTTATTTTTTTTCCTTTTCAGCATTTCACGAAGTCTCCGTTTACCCACAGAAGGAACTTCCCTTTTTCATCCACTTCACAGCAGGCCTGTGTTCCTTTTCGGCAATGCTTGCACTCCTTACACACCAGTTTCCTGAGCTGATGGTCATTTTTGCTAAAGCTGTAAGTATTGGCTCTCATTTCTATTTTACCAACATTTCCCACGTGTTTGTATTTTAAAAGTCAAAGATGCCAGCTTCCATATAGCAGACGTTTGCTATGTTTCACTACGTCTGCTAAGGGCTTGGTATAGGACTTTTTAGCATGCTTCCTGCTGCATTATTACTGTTGGTTAAAAAAAAAAAGGAGGAGCTGCTTGGACAGCTACTATGCCTTTAGGTTCCTACTAAAGGAAGGTCTTGTTAATGCTAAGTTGAATTCTTGGGCAAATCTGCAAAGAGAATAATTCATACAATTCAATAAAATGTTACTGAGGTCTGCCTCGTTTCTGGATTTTTTTTATGCCTCCCTTAAAGAACCTAGCTACAAATGATTGGACAACAGCAAACAGCGGAATACATAAGTGTACATATGGGTGGGTTAGAAAGCAGTGATTTAATTGCAATAGCGGTTATGAAATATTGAAGTTGGTAGAAAGCGAAAATGATCTTTGCTGCTTTAAATATACTTAATTGTGTCTTCTATGAGCTTTTTCTTCACGTGAACGGTTTCTGTGCACCTCTCTTTTTTCCTTCTTTCTGCCCTATTCTTTATGGGTTTTCTTTTCGCTGCTTACCTGTTAATATTGGTACTGGCTCTAATCTTAGAATCTTTTCCTGGACTCTGAAAGGTGTACTGTCGTACTTCAACAAGGAGGAAAAAACTGTATAGGCAGCTTCCCTTACCCACAGACTCAACTGTGTAATATATTAGGCCTTTATTGAGCTATGGATCTCATGCAGTGAAGTGGAGTTACAACTCAAGAGCACTGAACTATCAGTGAATTGTTATTTCAAACTTTGCTAGTCAAAATAGAAAGTGAAAGAGGTTTTGCTTTCTTGCTGTTTTAATACATCAGGTAATGGAGACCCAAAAGGTAAGCCCTTTTTCTTAAGAATACGTTGCTCCTGAAAGTGTTGGCTTTGCTAATAATTCCAGTGTACAACATCCAAATCATGCAGGTCTGAGAGTGGGGCCCCGTCTCCACGTTTCTGTTGATCTTTATGTTAGAAAATGTAGTTGGACGTGCCAGTGACAAATTTCAGTGCTGCTCATAATTGGCCGGATCCCTAGTAACTAGGGTCTAACTATCTGCTTGATTAATTCTGTAAGGACTGCATTAGCAAAGTTGTGTGATTTCCAAAGAGATACAAGGTCAAATGTTATGCTAACAAAGAATTGCTTGGTGAAGTTCTCTGCTAGGTTTCTTGAACCAAAAAAAGACTTTGTACAAGTTAGTTGGCTTTATATAACGGCATTTTGAACGTCAATTTACATGTCCAAATGTGGGGAAAAAATCACAAGGTTTGGTCATTTGGCAGTGTATTTATTTAACATTCTGTAGGAAAGGATGGATAGTGCTTGCTCAGCAGGAAAAGATGATCAAGAAGCATTGATATTGCTGCATAATTCCACCGAGCAATTGATAGAGATGACAGGCACAGATGAAGGGGTTCTTGCCACTCACTGTTCTTGTTTCATACTGGCAAAAGTGGAAATTACATTGTTAGATAAACAGAAAAGGAGTGAATTCTGTATTGATCTATTGAGATTGGCTGCTGGGAAGGACATCGTCTTCCAGTATTCTGCTATTTTAGAAAGAATTAATGTTAATTTTTGTTCATACTCTGACTAATAGTCTTCCTTATCTTAATTATTAGATTATTGTACTCTTGATCCTATTCTTGTTTTCAGAACCATTCAGAAAACTTGTAAGAAACAATGATATTCAGTATCAAACTCACACTTTCAATTTTATTCCTGAATTGCCTCAGATCCTTTGCAAGTTGTTTCTGTATTTTAACTATAGATAGTGCTGTGGTGAATGCTGTGTTGAACACTTCATAAAACATTCTCTCTTGTGCTTTGGAGGTATGCGGCATCTAGATGAATTTTGATAGAATCATCTAGGTTGGAAAAGACCTAGATCATGAGCTCCAGCCATCATCCTGACTTACTGAATCCCATCACTAAATCGTGTCCCTTAGTGCCACATCCATGTCCCTTTAATACCTCCAGGGATGGGGACTCCGCCACTTCCCTGGGCAGCCCATTCCAATGTTGACCACTGTCTGTGAAGAAATTCTTCCTAAAAATAATTTTGTACTGAAAATGGAAACTTATGTTTAATGACACCCCCCCCCCCCCCCCCCCCAAAAGAGTACTGGGATAAAAATGTGCTGTATCTAGTGTTATACCTGCAGGTAATTTCAGTGCTTTAAACTTTCTAAATAAGATAAAAAAACCTGTGTTTTTCATGATTTCAAGTGCTATTTCATGATACTACGTTTTAACTTATTAAATATAATCATTTGAGATAATAAAGTTCTGGACGGTAGATACTTGGAATGCTTTGACCTTAGTGAGAAAGTGGTACAAAACAGATTTCTAGCAAATTGCTGGAATTGTTGAATTTCAAGCAAATCTAAAGCACGGTTTTAAGAATGACAATTGAAAAGTATTGTGCATATGGATTTTTTCACTATAACTAAGTGATTTAAATACGACTACTTAGATTATATTTCAGTTGCTTCTTAAACTGTTGTTTCCAACAATTGAATCTAGTCAACTGCATGCCTCTAAACAGCTTTAAGAAGTTGAATACCTTTCTATTGACTTTAAAAGTCTGAGTTTACATATTTTCATTTGTTAGTGCTTGAGTTTGTTTCCTCCGTAATAAATCACAGGGTAAACCTTGGCAAATTGCTAAAAGTATTCCAAGTGGCCAAAAATCACAATGAAGCATTTGCTAGTTCCAATGTATACAACCTAATACACCATCAACAAAAGACTTTAGCACTGGCACCTACCCGATTCAGCTCCCTCTGAAACTGATGGCAGTCTTTCCATTGTAGTCACTGGCCCTGGGATCAGGCGCCGGCGGGATTTTGGTTATGTTTTATGCAGGTGGAAGGGTTTGCAGGCACTAGGGACTGATGCTCGCAGAAGTGCTTAGCATTTACTAATCTGGTTAGAGCCAACCGTGGCTTTACTAGTTCTCTTGCAACTCGAGTTTTGAGACGCGTCAACTATAGGAGTAGGGGAAGATGTGCCACGTGAGTCATTTGGGTGATGACGGGGCAGAGAACCCATGATCTGCAAAAGGACTGCAGGGGCTTCAGAGGGTGCTGTGGGTAAGGGCTCAGCCTTGCTGTTTGGTTCAGCTAAATTTCTGATCTCTGAGAGTCACTGTTACTGATAACCTGAGGTTTGTGGCTGTTCGGAATTCTCTTGGTAAGTGGCAGAAGGGAGGAGGTACAGGAATGGATGACAGTAGTTTGTACAGCTCACTGAGCAAGCTGAAAAATATCTTCTGTCAAAACGAGACAAAAGGATCTTGTTTCCATTCAGTATGAATTTTTATTTTTGAATAATTATGTAGGTGGAGGACTGGGTAGCTGTCTAGGATCTTGCAAAGGTGATGTTGCAAAGTTCCTTTTTGCAAAGTTCCTATTTACAAACTGTGACAAAGATGCTGAGAAGTCTGCTTTCAAGAATACTGCAGACGCAGCGTGACAGAGGGCACCGTAAAGAGTCTTGTCAGAAGTTCCCGAGACCAACTAACATGCTTAACTTAAGAACAAGTCAGTCCCGTTTTTTTTAAGTCCTAACCTTTTTTCCAATATACGCTACTGGAATAGACCAGTGTTAGTTCATTTTGAAGTATTGAAAAAATACAGCAGTGTTCCCGTATCCTACTGAAAACACGTTTCTGTTCAGGGAATTGGACAAAATCCTAAGACAATACATGTTCCAAAGTATTTTGATATGGATTGCTTGATATTTTCACAACAAAAAGAAGTCATGGGACTTAAATTAAGAATTGGCTAATTTTTATGATTGCAAGATAAGGAGAAAACATATTTCATTCTGGTTGTGCTGTAGCTCCCCATTAGAGGATTCCTTGCCCTTCTCCTGATAGCAGCCAGCTAGAGACAGAATATAGGACTAAACAGACCCCAGTCTGTCAAGTCCTGTTTTCTGTGACAATCTGCTTTACTTTCTGAACAAATCCCCCTACCACTTTCCCCAAAGCTCATTAAGTGAGACTGGAGAATTAACTTTTTAGCCAGCTGCTGAACTTTTCATATTTATAAACACTTGAGTCTTTTGCTTATCTAAGAGAAAATGTGTATAGTTTGGAGATGTGCACTTCCCTGCCAATGTGTAATGAGTGGTTCTACACTTCATAGAAAAAAAGCCTGAAGTTTCCTGTCACAGCTGAGTGTCGATGCCAAGGGCAAAGGTTTCTTGCCTTGCTAATCTACATCTTAACTCATGCACTTAATGTGAAGGTGCCACACGCACGCAGGCAGGGAAGAAGCTAGCTGCAATGAAAAGCTCCTGCGCTGTTGTGAATGTTATGTTTTAAAAGCCTTTTTAATGTAATATTTGAGGTTATGATAGAAGCCAGGAGGGCCAAAGTAAAACCCTCAAAGTAAATGAGTCCTGTCACTGCTGCCTCATGAAAAGAGGGTTTGTGTGAGGATAACACAAGTCCCGGTGGAACGGTCGGGGGGATGGGTTGAGAAGGTGCAGGGGAGTGTGCACCATTTGTTTTAGCTTAATCTTTATTTCTGGAACTGTTTAGATGGCATCTAGAATATGGATCCTGTCTGGAAGAAGGGGCTGGTCTCGCTGGGTTGTCTGTTCAGTTTTTACACGTTTGAATCGATGACCTATATATAATCCATGCCTGAATATACGAGAAAATGCACTACCCTCCTTTCCATCTGGTTAACTGACGGTGTGAGCGCGGAGCTGCTGGCGGGGTTGCAGCACAGAAACGCCATCCTAACGCGTCCTGCTTGTGCCTAGGTGCTGCGAGTGCTTTGGCCCGTGAGTGCTCCCAGCGTGCTGGCCTCCGGCTGAGCCCTGGACGTCCCCTGGGTGAGTTGTGCTCGGAGCCGCGGCTTTCTGGAGAGGTTTCTCTTTTTTTTTTTTTTTTTTTTGGTCTTGGTTTTAAAGTCAGACACTTGTCTGCAGCAACACACTGTAAGATAGAGGTTTTCTTTGTTCATACCTTGAGCCTATGGAAGGAAATTGTTTTTTGAACTTGAGCTCATTTATTGCTGTGATCTGTTTTTTGTTTTCCAGTTCTTTGGGACTGTCCTTTTACCCTTCGCTATGGAATCGCTATGGAAAACACTGAGGTCCTCGTGCTGTCCAGTCTGTGGCATCAGCTGACTCCAGTTTGACCGGAGCATGCTTTCCACGATGCTTCGATTTCATTGTTCCCACAGGCGTCTCTGCTAGCACCAGCTGGGCATGGTTAGCTGACACCAAGGGGGGAAGGCAACAAAGAAAGGTGTGCTCTTCAAACCGGTGTCTTTCACAGGCTTCCATGTTGGTAATGGTGCTTTATGTATGAAGTTCTTCTTTGGCCTTGGCGTCTGTAGTCATCTAAGAAAATAGTTTTTGTTGAGCAATAATCTCATTGCTCTCTTAATCGCTTGTACAACAGGAAGCTAATACTTCCTCCGTAAGAAATGAGAGAACACAAATTGAGCAGATGTTTTGAGTATTGACACTTCTTTCTCAGCTGGAGACGCACCAGATAACTGGCTTAGATTTAATTTTGTAAGCCTTTTTCAAAATATTTGTTAAGAGCAAAGTATGGCTCTGCTTTCTTTATTAAAAGGTTACTTCTTAACGCATTGAGTTTCATTGAATTCATAAGCTGCTGTTTTAATACAGATTATAGCGTACAAACAAAGATTTGTTTCTTCTGTATCCTGTAAGCTTGCATTACACAAGGAAATTGTGGTACAAGCTCCTCTATTTCATATTGTTATTTCTTTAGATTTAATTGTACATCTTTTGTCTTTCAAATCCCTTTGCGTTGAAAAGCAGGATGATTTCTGAAACTGCCAAAAGCGATTGTGGTATCTGCACGGGAGTCTGCTTGGGAGACCCGAACTTTCAAGTGTTAGTCCAAAGAAAAAGTACTATCATTGTTGATATCAAGTCTTGAAGAGAACTGAGGTGTGGAGCACTCTTCAAAGGAATTACTTCACATATGGACCAGCCACAAGGGTCTGTTTACTGCAAAGGTGAAAAGATAGCTCTGGCAGCCAAGTGCTTTGAGGTAATTGGTGTGACCTCCATTTCCACTCTTCCCCCATTAGAGAAAATGTCAACTCTTTAACATTCGGGTCTGCTGCTCAGTATTGAGGAAGCAGACTCATGTTAGACAAGGTGTCTTAAAATGTGGAAGTGGCAAAAATAGCACGGGCTTGTGGATAAATGCTAACTCTGAGCACATGAAGTTGCCCATCTTCATACATTTCACAGATATACACATACAGTTATCCATAGTAAATAGGGAGATTTTACATGCTTAATCTACACTGAATCTTTGTGAAAGATTGATGTAAGCTGTGACCTCGATGGCTTCTTTGAAAGGTGTCATAAATTATTCTAGTTTTTAAATCCTGAATGGAGGAAGCTTGCTGTAGCCTACACTATTTTCTGAAGTAGTACCTAAATCAATCAGCAGATGTTTTTTTTTTCCATCCTGAAGTTATTTGATTCTTTAACATAAGCAGGACTCCTATGAAAGAGGGGATATTTTAATTAGTACAGATGAAGCATTCCTTAATTCTGATTCTCTAAAAGTCTTCTTTCAGCACAGTTACAGCTTCTAGTACTCTCTGTTCTGCAGAGCCCCCTGCCAAAGGTCTGGTTGGCACGTGCAAATAGTAGAGTTGTCATTCCAGCTTTTGGCAGAATATAAAATGAAAGTACGCAATGTGTATTATCCTAGACCATTTGAATTGACTTATAATCTACCTTAATGCAGAAGGCTGAGTTTTTCAAATTCTTTACCTTGTAAACAAAGGACTGTAAAACGGATGGTCACCTATGTGTCTCCTGTTTGCAAGCGTGGCTGAGAGGATGCACACATGTTTAGGTAGAAATGCCATTGTTATTCTCCACTGTATATTTGTATTGACTGGGCTTTAATCCAAGCTAAACACTTGAATTCATTGAGGAGTCACAAGAGGAGCCCTACAGAAAGGTGCTACCAAGATGTTTTTGAGTTGCCTTACTACTAGTAGGTGATTTTCTCAACTCTCTTTCCAGTTGAGTGTGAGCCATTGGGGTTGTTTCTCACTGTGGAATCGTTGTGGTGATTAATAGATACGCTGTGTTCATGCAGTTTCACTTCTTGGTCCACAGGGGCCCATAAGGTAACCAATCTAATGCTTTTTAAAGTTGAACATTTTCCAGCATTTGTGTGGGGTTATAAATGAAGCAGTGCCTCCCATGTATCATCCCAAGAGCTGCTTTCTTTCACTGTCCTCCCCTGACATAACAGTAACAGAAAGGGGATGGGCTTAGGCTGAAAGTATAGCTGGCAACAGTCTATGTAATGAAAATCTTCCTGTCTTTCTAGAAGTGCCAGTAATTCTTGAGGAAGGAGGAGCTCTCTGTATGATTTCCTAGCAGGACCGTTCATGCTTTATAGCAACATTCCTTAGCCACTTAGGAGCAGGGACTTACCACCTGATGCATACCATAGCAATACCATATCAATCCATGTGCAGTTAGGTTGCTTTTATATATATATGTAACAAGACAGTTATGACTGAGGACAGATAAACATTGATTGTTTTCCCTGAAACATGTGCTATGGTAACCTTACAGACACTGGGATGCCAAAAACCTTTTTTGTAGGTTGTATGTAATGTAGACTTCTCCAATTTTCATTTGGAGTAGCCAGTGAAGCAGCATAATTGTAGTCTCTTTGATTCATACTGGCAGGATTTGAATTTGCATGTGTGTTTTTTTGTTGTTGCTCAAAGTGTCTTAAAGCATCTCACACCAGAGTAATTTTTGGTCAGAATGTCTAGGTAGAGGAACGTTGCATTTCTTCCTGCTAACCTCTTTTGTGTAAGTGATCTCCAAAGAGGACAGGAAGGAAGGAAAGAGGGAAATATTATTGTAGGTAGTAAAGCTATTGAAGCAGTTAGGCAACTAAATTCTCATGTGAATTTGCCCAGTTTTACCACTGATTTTAATGAAAAGTATCTAAATATGTTTGTGGACAGGGCCTTTATTGCATATGCATCTAGAGAGATCACACAAACATGACTTGTTTTCTTACTGAAGCAGAACTTTGTAATATTGGCTTACTTCAGATGAAGTCTTTGGAAGTTCAACACCCAAATACTATTTGATATTTGATGTAATTTAGATATGCTAATCCTTTAAGCCTGACAAATGTCCATCAGGTATATTATTCCTATAAGCATACTTTATCTGAGGAATTAATAAGCTCTGTAACTCTGCCCTGTTGTACAAGGAGGAGTGTTCCAACCCAGTCCGTAACAGGTATGGTGGTTCCTACCAAGGATCTACGGTGGCCCGTGCCAGTTGCCTGGGAAGGATGTGAGAGCGAGCCAGGCATGTGACAGTGCCTCCAGAGCACTCTTCAGACACTTGCACTGCAGGGTCGTCTCCTCCAGAGGTGGTGACTTTGTGCTGAACAGCTTTCAAGGGGTAAAACTTTCCACTGTTTTATAATATTAACATAATCAAGCTCTTAAAGCAGTGGTGAGGCAGGTTAGGCTAATAAATATTTCTGGTTGACAGAGTCAGCCTGAAGCAGCTCTAGTTTGGTTGTGCTAATAAACCACATCAGAATTATCCTCTAGGTAGCGAGCTCTCTTACACTTGTATACTCTGAAGTGAGTCCTTCGTTCCCGAAACCAGGGGGGGACACATGCACTGCTAGCTTGTGTGCAGGCATGTTTGTGGCAACAGGACTTCCCATCCTGTCCAAAACCGCAGTCACCAAAATTGTGTCGACAAATGTGTGCTGGAGGTGGCCCCCTCTTAGCCCTGGCTGCCGCGTTGGAGCGGTTCCTGGCCCAGGCTTCCCATTCTCTGCTTTTCCTTGCCACATCTCCTCCAGCATCGGCCAGGCCTGTTTAGTTCCTGCCTCCTTGTCCTGGAATTGTTGTGAGGGTGCCAAGGCTTGTAGATCCATGACTCTGAGCAAGGCAGGGTTTAAAGGTCATAGTCAAGACCATTAATAACAAGGTGCAAACGGCTGGTTTATATGTAATGTGAAGCTTTTTACTTATTTCATTTTTGCACTTTGAGGGCTCTGTTTGCTTATGGAGCACTTGGTGTCTGGTACCTATTTAGGCTGAGAGCAGGCAATTGGGTTCCTTCAGGCCTTCAGAGGAATGCAGAAAATTGTTCTCTGGTGTTGTAATTCTGCTGGGATAACTGGAGCTTATTTGTCTCACTGCTTATTAAATGCATACTTGTCTTGAGGTCCTCTTTTTTTTTCTGAAAAACGTTGGGTGAATCCCAAGGACCACAAGTGAGAGGAAGATTCCAGGGGGAGGGGGGCGAGTGAAGTGCCTGCACCTCTACGAACTGCATCAGCAGCCTCCTGTGCCAGCAGGCTGGAGAGGCTAAATATGAGAGCGAACTCGAGAGAGAAAAGGAGATGTACATGTGGGGGTCTTACAGACATAGATTAGTTTTGCCCTTCCCCCCTGCCCAGAGATGACAGGCTGAGGGGAGATGCACCTCCCAGACTCCTAATATATGGGGTGTGTGGTTGGGAGCCACATGAAGCTGCACTGAGACTTCAGACCAGGACCAGCTGTGGAGGTAGAGAGCAGATGTGCGCTGGTGCTGTGCTGTTAGCAGAGGACGGTGTTGGTAGCAAGGGCAGCGAGAGCAGATGGGATTGATATTCTGCCAGCCTCAGAGCAGTACCTGCGTCCCCGTGTTTTGCTGATAAAAGGAACGAGCAGGCTCCTTGTTTCTTTCTTCTGCAGTTGAAGGCTGCATGGCTGCATCGGTGATGTGCCTGCTGTTCTGGTCTGTGTATGGTGGGAAAACGTCCCCTAAACATCAGGTTACATTGACAGTAGCAGTAGCAGTGGGCTTCTGTGTTCAGTCTTCTGTGGTCTGAATTCCACCCAATTTTAACAAAGGTGGTAGAGAGGAAAGGCAACTTCAAACTCTGCCTCTTGCCTCCTGGCTCCCTTTTCCCTTTCTTGAGCCTCAGAAGCGAGGCGTGCTCTGCACGCCCCAGCCCTTAGCGCTGCAGGAAGAAGACAGTGATCTGGGATGCTGCTCATGTGCTTGGAATTTTCCTCTTCTTTTCCAGCTTCGATTGTTGTGTCTTACTTTTTGGTAGGCTCTTAGGTGAGTCTGATCTTTGGGGAATGCTCAGTAACACACCCACATTATTGCATCAGTAAGGGTGCTTCCGTGAAGATGAATACAGTTCTCTGTTGGGGATCTTCTTGCTTTGGTTATGTCTGGTCAATGACATTTTCCTTTTACTCTGGATGCATCGAATTGTGCAATCGCACTGTAGCCCCATCAGCTCAGATTCTTCTCTTAAGAACCTCTTGATTTCTTTTCTAATCTGGCTGCAGGCTATCATCAGTTACAGAAGTGTGACAGTATGTGACTATTGCATTCTCCTACAGTGACTCATCAGCTGCGATTTCAGAGCAGTAATCCCCTGCTGCTAGTTGGAGCAGCCCTTCATGACTCGTGTTCAGTAATGAGGGATATGAAAGCTCCCACACAGATCTTGACAGGTTATGCAAATGTTAGTCAAAATGCCCCAACAAATCTGTCCCCGAGACTTGGACCTGTTACAGGCTGTGTGGCTGTTCGGATAACCCCCGTGCAGCTCGCTCTCGCTGGAGGAAGCAGATGTTGGCACAGGTACGTGAGCAGAGGCCTTTGTGTAGGCGTGGATGTGGTGGTGAACAGGAAGGGTCTATGGCTGTGACGAGGGGTTTTTAGGACTAGGGTGTAACTGAGCAGTGTGTGCACTCTGGATTGCTGTAGGTCAAAAATCAAATCCATCTTTTCAGTGCGCCCATCCAGAAGCATGGTGGTGGTGCCTGGGCTAAGGCCCTCTCTCACCTGTGTGTGGCTTAGTAGAGAGAATGCCCTGTGTTTGTATAGGTCCTGTGGGTTTGATGTCTTCTGCCTCCTCCTCCTCCTGTGTGTCCTGTCCAGCTTCTTCAGAGAAGGTAATTTGTTCAGGAGCTCATTTAGCCATTTCTTCTCCTTGTTTCTGAGTTCAGCCATGCTTTTGACTGGGAGATAATTAGAACATGATCTTCCATAAAAGGTTCCCTGTATGTTTTAGATTACTTAAGAGGGGCTTGTGAGTGGAACCGAGTATTCCCTGACAAGACTGCAGCCTTCATAAACTTTTATAGATGGAAAACATCTGCTTTCTGAAGATGAGTGCACTGAAGGGGAGTTTCGGGAGGCCTCATATGCAAGAAGACATCCAGCAGTCTGAATTACATTCAGCCTGCAATAGGCCGTCTTCCTGCGCAAGCACTGGAAGTTAGTTCTAGTTAACCGGCGTTCTGACTCCTGGGCATCGTGCTTTTCGTGCTTTTGCTAATCGCTTGTTAATAAACAAGAAACGAGCACGGTCGCACATAGCCCTCTGCAGAAGAACCTCACGCCTCTTCTGCCTGATAGACTCGAGCTACTGGGCTATCCCCGCAGCTGCTTCAGGTGCTTCTGTAATCCTCGTGCCTGTTGTGAAGTAGTTTTGCTCTTCTGATGTGGGGGCAGAAGAGCAAAAGGGGAAGGCAGTGAGGCCACGGAGTTCAGTCATGCCAGTGGAAACAGGTATGGGTATGGAGGGTTGCCTTCTCAGCTGTGGCTGTTCATTAAAGTGACAAAGGCATCCAGTTCTAGTATCTTGGTGCTGATACAGGAAGGGGGAGAGCCAATAAAGGCAAGACAACCTGTCCTCAAGAGCTCTTTCTCCTTTGTTTTACAACATTGAATATCTGCAAAGGGAAGAAATCTGTTAGCAGCAGACAAGATGGAGGTATCATTCATCAGGTGGGCCTACAGATCTGCTCAGAAGCAGTGTTTCTGCTGGGGGAGAACTCCCAGAAGTGCTGGGGAAGAAGAAATGTTGATCGGCAGCCGACCCCAGGTCCCAGGGCACTGGGGTCCCTCCCAGCTTGCGCTGCTCTGGGAGCTCGAGGGGGGAGAGGCCTGGATTGATTGCAGAGGGGGCAGCATTTTTTTAAAGCCTGTCGTAAATTGATGGTAGGTGGAGCAGTAATGAAGATAAATGAGAGCGCTCTTCCCAGTAGATTTGCCTGCACGCTCGTGAACGCTGCTGCAGCGGGCTTGAAATGCCTTTGGCCTGGCTCAGCCCTCCTCCCGCTCACCTGCCAGCATTCCTGACACAGCTTAGAGACGGAACAAATCTTGGTGAAAAGCTAAACATCAGCTTGAACGCAGGTCTGCGTGAGCAGCGAGGGGAAGAAGAGTGCTGCTGAGCCCTCTTGTGCGTAATCAGTGCAGGACTCAGCAGGGAGATGGAGCTGGTTTAATTCTGCAAGAAGCACAGCCGGGCAGTGGAGAGATGGGATCCTCGTGTCTTTTACTAGTTCTGTTAAAGGTCACCTTTCTGCTCGTCTGAGGCTCTGCTGAAGGGCCTTTTCCTGCATAAGCACCCTCCGTGGTCTGGCCGGCTGGGAGCGGGGTGCTGTCGCCTGGCCCCATGGCAGGCTGGTTAAATTCTTTGAGCACTTCCCATCAAAGCAGTTCTCAACGTGGTTTCCTCTCACCACTCAGGCTAGTATTTCCTAGGGCCCTTGGGTAAAATGCTCACTCAGATGGCTCTTCATGCGGTGGCCAGTGGGTGGCTTAGGAACTGAATAATCTTCTTTGCTTTAATCCCATCCTGCTCTTTGACCCTTCCTTCCAGCATTAGTGCTGTGCAGACAGGGAGCTGGGCAGCCACATCTCGCTGCTGACAGGAGAAAACCTTCCGTCCTTGCAGAGACACGACAGCCTTTCTAGAGGCAGCTGCGGTACAAAATCAGACCCGAGCTGAAGTATTTACAGATGAGTGGCACCGCTGGCTTGTCCTTTCCTGTTGTTGTAAGCTTACAGCATTCATGAAAACATGCTTCGAGTATCTCCTGACATGCAAGAAATGTTGTTACTGCCATTCAGCACGGCGATGACGAATATGCAGAAAACCAGTACCATTTTGACTCAGACGTGAGGAAGCGCACCCTGCCCTGCTGAGCTCTGAGAGGGAAGTGCAGAGGTGCCCCCAGCAGTTAGGGCTAGTGCACTCATTAGTCCAGTGGCTAATTAGCCACTGCAGCCCTAGACCCTGCCGAGGTGAGCAGATAAGAGTACGGCCGTGTCACAGGACATTACACTTCCTAAGCTCCAGGATACGCTCAGGAACTGCCATGGATTGGGTAAATTTGGGGATGGATCAATTTGGTTAGTGGGTTCAGCTCTCTTGTACATTGGCTGCTTGCGTGGATTGGTAACTTCTGGTCAGACTCTAAAGCATCTCTGTACTAAACAAAGCATCTCTGTAATCAGTGCTTGCCTGAGCTGGGGGAAAAGAGGAAATTTCTAGAGATAGAGGGGTTAATCTCCGTAACGCATCCACTTACTGCTCTGCTGCTCCCTGCCCCTCCTCTCATCAGCTGCAATTCTAAGTGATAGCTTTTGACTTTGGGTGGTGGGTGGGTGTGGTTTTTTTTTTTTTTTTTTTAAGGGAAAGATTTGGAAGCTAATCTGGTGCCTCCTGCTTGACCCAGTGTTATGTCAGGAGATGTCCTGGAGCGTGCTGCTGCTTGTGAGGATTCCCCTGGGGGATTTGCATGCTGGATGCCACGGCTCTGCCGTGTGAGAAACAAGGGGGTAATTCCTGGGGTGGGGAGGTCCCTGCTTTAGGGTGGCAGGAGCTGCGGACAAGCAGGTAGGAAGAACTGCAGGCGGAGTCCCACTTGGGAGGAAGCACACAGCTGGGTATGCAGAAATTCAAAAAGCAAAAACGTCATTTTCTGATACAGGTTTATAATGAATTTTGACTTAAAATAATAAGCAGTATACACAACATACAAGTGAGTTTTACAGAGAGATGCTGTTGTACCCATCAACTTCTGAACCTACCAGTAAGTTCACAGATTCTGTTTGCTTTCTCTAGCCCTTTGTGTCTGCAAACGTCTATGGATAGCCTTTGTCTTCTTGCAGTCATTCAGGCTTCAGTTGACAGTTCACAACTCTGCTCGTCATCCTCACTGGGGAGATGGGAGAAGACTCTGCAGGAGTTGTTCTCGTTCAGCGAGCGTCAGTAGTGCAGCTGGGGTCAGTAATGCCAGGTCTGCTCGAGGGAAACATGGAGATCTTGAACTTAAGAATTTGCAACACCCTTCCTCTGGCCTTGCAAAAAAAAAAAAAAAAAAAAAGTAAAAGCAAGAGTGCTTTCTGCAGGAGTTTATTATTCTGAACTAGTGTTGTTTTGCTGGTGAAACTTCACTGTACATTCTCTGGCGAGATGCAGCATTCCTCAGGCATTGCATCCTGACGATGGGTTCTCCAAGTCTGTCAGGTGCACTGTCCCTTTGCAGAGATAACAACAGGCAACAGAAGTTTCACAGTTGAAGCAAGGATTGCGGACTCCTCCTAGGGAAGGGATTAGTTTTGCTGAGCAATGAGAAGGGTCCACAGTACCTCCTGGGAAATGTAGTCCTTTCTTTAGTGCTTTGCAGAATCAATTAAATAAAAGCCATGCAGTCGAACTACAGCTCCCAGAATGCCATGGCCCACGGGGCACAGGTGTTTTAGAAAATTGGAAAGGTTGTGGGGGGCTTTGCAGCTGACTCTTCCCTCTGCTGCTCTCGTCTTTTCAGGTCTGGTCCAACCACTCAGCCCGTTTTGGTGCTTTACACGTGTGCACGTCCACAGTGTCCTCGCACTCCTTGCAGCGCACGGCGCAGCACCAGTGGAACTTGCACTCGCACTTGGTGACGCGAGTGACGCGCGTGGTGTCGTACCCCCGCCCGCAGCACATCACCTCGCAGCCGTCTGTCCCGCGGGACATCTTGTTGCACACGCGACCTGCGGTGCCCAGGGAGCCTAGAGGAGGGAAGCGAGAGTCGGTCAGGCCCTTCCTCCTCTGCCTCCCTCGAGTGCTTCCTCCAGCCCCCCACCCGCAGCCGATATTTACCAGCTGAGCCCTCCACAGGGCTCTTCTCTCAGCAGATGAAATCTCCCTGTTTCTGGTAGAGCACACCCGGGTGCGGGTGCGCTGCGGTGTGCTGCTACACGAGGGGGCTGGGGGTGGTTGTGCAGCGTGTGCTTGCTCTGCTTTTGCAGCGTGGGTCGCACGCCTGGCCCGCGCTACCCTGGCACACGGCGCTGCCTGCAGCAGGCAGGGCGGGCTCTGCCCCGCGCTGCCCTCCGTGCCTGGAGAAGGCCGGGGCTCAGCGTGTGCCCAGGAACAGGCCGACTGTGGCTGGGAAAGCCAAAATGCCTCCTTCGTGTGGGCCTGCAGCTCGTTTTAGCAGGGCTGGAGCAAGCGGCTGCCTTCCCTGCCGAGCGCCTTTGTGCCGGCTGCCATGGGAACTGGGGAGCATCCCTGGCCCCAGCCGTGCTCTGGGCTCCGACAGCCATTGATCCTCCTTGCAGGGGCTGAGCAGAGACACTGCCTGCCCTGCCCCTCATCCCCGCCTCAGGCTGCGCTCAGAGATGCACCAGGCTGGCCCACCAACAGGCATTTAATTTAAGGGATCTTCGCTCAGCAGAAGAAAGGCTCTGTGATGCATTAACTACAAGAGGCCTACAAGGGTCGGGTCTTTGGTGTAAAGCCTGGGGATTTTGGGCAAATCCCTTCCTGCTCTGTGCAGATGTGCACACCTCGGTGTGCTGTGGGGACGTGGCACAGTGACCACCAGCACCCCTCAGGGCCCTGGGGGTGCCCAGCCCCTGCTGCCCAGGCTTGGCTTGGGAGCTGACATCCCAGAGGGGTCTTGCCAGGCTGGACTGTTTGGGAGTTGCAGGCCTGCCAGGAGGGGAGGAAGAGCTGTTTTTAGGCATCATGGGTGCTTTCTTTTTTTTTACCTGCTGACTTGTCCATCACGCAGTAATCAGGTGAGTTCTCAAAATAGACCAGGTCAGTCTTTGTGGGCTTCCTGAAGTTCTTGTTGGCCACGGTGAAGCCGGTGCCGTCCTGGTTCATTATCACTTGGATGGCCCCGTTGTATTTCTTCCTTAGGTAATCCCCTGTTTTCCGAAAATCTGACATGGCCAGCCAGCAAGTCCTTAGTGTGCAGGAGCCGCTGACTCCGTGGCATTTGCACTCCAGCTTCAGGAAGCGTTTCACAGCCTGCGAGAAGAGGGAGGCCGTGAGGAGCGGCGGTCACCCCGCATCATCGCCCCCAGCCCTGCAGAACTCCTCAGCTCGGGGCTGCCCCGCTTCGGGCTCCCCGGTGCACGAGGGCAGCCTGCTCCCAGCCCCCTCCTTCAAACAGGCCACAGAGAGCCTGGGAAACTGCCATTTTGGCTACTGGTGGGGCCCCGGGGGCAGTGAGCTCTAGGAATCGGGCTTGGCAAAGGTGGGAGGGCTGCTGGCAGTGCAAGCCCTGCCTCTGACCACTGCGGGCCGAGGAGCGGTCCCAGGGTCACTGATGCCAGCTGGAGCCTGCGGAGAGGTGCTGGCGGGTGGGTGCCCTGTCTGACATGGCCTGTCCCCCCCCAGCCACCCCCCACCACCCACGGAGCAAGGAGCATCTCCCGGCGGCACTGCCGGGCAGTCCCCGTGGTGCGGAGGTGTCCCCGGCAGCGCCGCACTCACCATCCTCCCGCAGCGGTTGTTGTGCAGGTTCATCAGCGCCCGGGCGTCCTTCACTTTCTTCTCCTTGGCGTCCACGAAGGCTTTGGCGAAGCGGATCCCGTAGTTGATGTTGTCGCTGCAGCCGCCCCAGTCGAACTCCCCGCGCTCGTCCTTGGCGCGGCCCCGCTTGAGGGGGTCGCAGCCGCAGGCCTTCAGGTCCCCTTGGCTGCAGGCCCGCGTGATGGCGTACACCACCCCCGCCGAGGAGATGGCGTAGACGAAGGCGGCCTCCCTGCTGCCTGAAGTGCGGAGAGAGGGGACAGGGAGTGAGGGACGGGCTCATCCTGGGCATGGGCAGCCCTGGGGAAGGGGGCGCGGAACTGGCAGCACCTTCGGTAAAGATAAACTGAGTCCTACCCGTCCCTGCTGCCCGCACCGCTCAGCTCCGGCTTCCCCAGCACCCAGCCCAAGGGAAATTTTGTGCTGAGCTCACAGAGCAGCTGGGGGGGCTGAGCTGTGCTACTGAGCCGCTGCTTTGTTCCCTTACCCCATCCCCTCTCCCCCCAGCAGCAGCTCCCGCTGGGTGCTGGCACCAGGCTGCTGACAGGGCTGCCGGCCCTGCCCCCAATGGCCCTGGCTCAGCCGGGCCCATGGGTGCTGAGGCCAACGGCCTGGAGGCTGCTGAGCACGGGCGGTGGCAGAGCCGGAGCACGCGGGGACAGGCGGCTCCCATGGGTGCTGCTGTCCCCGCAGACGGGGCGGCTGCCACGGGGCTCCCCGCGCAGCCCAGAGTGCTGCCTGGCGCTCTGCATCTCTGCTTTGAGTTCGCAGCTGTTTTTATAATGTTGTAAAAGAAGCTGCAAATCAAAACCATGTTAGTCTTCATTTTGAGAGCCTTTGAAAGCAACTTCAAAGGGAACAGAGCTCTCTCTGGGCCTGGCAGGATGGGGCTACGGAGAGGAGCTTTCATCATCCCCTGTCCTCAGCATCCAGGAGGGGATGTGGGGCTGGAGCGGGGATGTGGGGCTGGAGCGGCGGTGGGACGCGGGGGCTGAGGCCGAGCAGGTCGCAGCGTGGCGGGGTGAGCGCCGCGGCCTGGTGCTCACAGCTCCCCCCTGCCAGCTCCGCTCTGGGGCTGCTCCGGGCCTGCCCTGCCCACGCTGCCCCCGGCCTGCCCCGCTCGCCAGCCCCCGCCAGCTGGGAGCGAGCCCCCGGCGCCCTCCCCGCTCACGTGTCCTCCAGATGAGCAGCTCCCGGTGCGTCAAAGCTGTTCCTGCTCCCAGCCGCGTTTGATTTGGGGCGGCGTGGCTGGATGTGCCCCGGCCCATCACGTCCTGGGGAGCAGCATCTGCGCTGCAGCGGGGCACCACGCGCGCTCCCCGCACTCCTGCTCACTGCGGGAGCCCTCACAGTGAACAGCGGGAGCCACGTGGTGATTTCTGCTCTGGGAGTGCTCCCCTCCCCATTCCTGCCCCCATTGTGCCCTTCCTTTTCATTCCTTGGGTACAGCCCTGCTTTTGTAGAACAAAACATGCCCCGTGGTCTGGAATGGGAAATACAGATGGGCAATACCCAGTCCATGGGTATCCTTTAGCAAGCACCAGTGGAACTTGCTCTTGGTGATGCGAGTGATGCGCGTGGTGTCGTACCCCCGCCCGCAGCACATCACCTCGCAGCCGTCTGTCCTGCGGGACATCTTGTTGCACACGCGACCCGCTGTGCTTTAGCAAGCATACCTCATGATTCCCCACCCAGCCCCTGACTGAGTCCCACCTGGTGAATTTTGACGCCAGGGACTTGGAGCTGAGCCTGGCTCAGCGAGCGAGGTCCCAGCCTGCAGACGGGGACGGGCGGGTGGCCCCAGGGTCTGCAGCGGGGCTGCTGGCGCCTTAAGCGCCCCGCTCCACCTTCAGTGCTTCGCGGGCACCGTGTCGGTGTCCCTGTCCTCACCTGGAACCGGGAGGGACCCTCCTGGTCCCTGCCCTCCCTGCAGCGCTGGCGTCTGCCCCGTGGCCGCCGTCCTTCTGCAGGTCGAAGCCCGAAGCAGTGGCTGGAGCCTGAGCTCTGCCTTGCCTCCCTTGCCATGCAAGGGAACAGCGAGTTCCCACGTGAACTGCTGATTCCTGGCCAACACTGCTCTCCAAATATTTATATATCCCATTACTGTTTACATATGAGCCTGTTCTCCGGAGGTGTCTCCTCCTTCCCCCTTCTCCCCCAGTGCTCCCCCTGCTCCATCTCATCTGGTGCAGCTATTTCAAAAGCAGTGGTCTGCTCCCATTACTGCTTGATTAATTTACAGGGAAAGGCAAAGCTCTCCTCCGGCAGTAACCCAAGCCACCGGGCACGGCAGCGAGCGGGAGCAGAGATGCTCCCAGCCACACACTGAGGCCAGGCACGGTCCCCAGGCCTCCAAGCGGGTGGCAGCGGGAGCGGGGACAGCGTGCGGCACTGCAGCTGGGTGCCTGCGGGGCCCTCCCCAGGGACGAAGAACTTTTATCCCACCATGGAAGAACTTTTATCCCACCCCCCCTTTTTTGAGACATTTTCAAAATGTTACTGCTAAACAAGTGGCGTCCGTAGCCACCTGTATCTGCATTTCCCGTCACGGCGCAGACGTCCCCGGCTGGGGGCAGAGGGCACGGGGCAGCACCTACTTCGCAGCATGACCCTGCCGAAGACGGTGTGGTCCCGGTCCAGGGTGCTGCAGTTCCAGCGGTGGTGGCGGAATTGGTGCTGGCACTCCCGGATCCACTCCTTGGCTCCCTCCCCGACCGACTGCATGATGTCGGGGTACCTCTGGCACAGCTGCCGCTGCTTGTTCACCAGCCCGGGGATGTTGTCGCAGATCACCCTCGCGCCCAGTGCCCCGATGTACCTGCAGGAGAGACGGGGCCGGCGTTAGCGCCTTGTGCTCGGGGGCTGGAGGTGCGGGGTCTGGGGATGTTCTGCGAAGGGGAGTCCCCAGGGGCAGCGAGGAACTCTCCCAGCCTCCGTCCCTCCATCCCAGCCCCGCGCTGCAGCCCGGCCCTGCTGAGCACAGCGGGATGGAGCCGAGCTGGGGCCGGCAGGGCCAGCACTGGAGCGGCTCCGTGATGCCGCCCGCCTTCCCCTCCGGCTGGGGCACTGTGCGGGGACGGGGGTCCATGGCACCAGCAGATGATGGACACCACTGAAGATGGACATCCAGGGCTAGGCTGCATCCCCCCTCCTGCCTGCGTGCTGCCTGCATCTCGGCCTCCTGCCGTGCAGCAGGGGGGTGGGCAGGGGTTTGGTGCAGAAAGACAATGTGCAAACACGGCCTGGTGCGGCTCGCTGAGCCCAATGGGCAGCCTTCCATGGAACTGAGGGGGATCCTGACTTCTTCCGCACCCAGCAGCCCTCGCTGCTGCCTCGGGCCAGCACGGACAATGGAGGCGAGGTGGAATTTTCCATCCCCATCCAGCCCCTGCCTCCGCCGCCTGCTCACCCCAGCCAGCCGCAAGGCTGCTTTGTGCCGGAGAATGATTTTTGCCACATACCATGGAGCTGTGCTTCTGGCTGGAAGGGAAGAGGTTTGGGTGGGATTCAAATGTTTCAAACCCCCAGTATGGAAATAAGACCCTCCCTTTAATAATAATAAAAAGCAATAAACTTGGGCAATATTTCATTGTCTCTCTCTCTCTCTCTGGCTATGTTCTATCATTTCTATCAGCCTCACAGATAGCTCAGGAAAGCCCTGTGAACACAGAAAGCAATGGGATCTTTTCCCTTTTTTAAAATATTTTGTTTAAATGCTGGCAGAAGCACAAGGTCATCTCAGGCTGGAGCTGAGGATAACAAACCCAGCTCCCCATGGCTTTGTGAGCCACAGCGCCGAGGGCCAGCGAATGTTACTTCTGCAGCCCTGCCCGCCAGCCTCTCCTCGCGCAGCAGTGGTGGTGGGTCCCTCACGGCCCTCCCCAGTGTCCTTTGCCCACCAGCAGTGGGGGCTCCCCGTGGCAGAGGAGGAGGAGGAGGAGGGTTGGAGGCCGCATGCGCCTGGTGCGATGGCGGGGGCACTGCGGGATCTTGGCCGTGCCTGGCCCAGCTCAGCCTGCTTAGTCCCAGGTGGGGACAGGGACGTGCATATGTCCCTGCCGGGGATGGAGATGTGCACGTGGCCCTGCTGGAGCTGCCGGGGCTGGGGGCTGGTGGGGGGGGCTGCAGTGGGTGCAGCGGTGCTCTGGGGGGAGGCTGTGACAGAAGCCGCAGCTCATCCTCACTGGGGGGAGAAGAGATGCAGGGAAAGCTGGAGGAGGTGAAAGGCTCCTCGATGGGGCCCTCCCCATCAGTTGGCGCAGGGGGGACGTCAGCAGGGGCTCTGCCTGATGCCGGGCAGGGGAGGGGGTTCCACTCCACTCCAGGGATCCTGGGGACACGGCGGTGCCGAGCACCACCCCAGGGACCCAGACCCAGGGAAACCTTCCAGAAAAGGTAAACACCAGGCATTCCCCTTTTTACACACTGAGCTAATTACTTCTCCTGTTATTAATTCTTCTGCCAAATATCCAGATCCAAGCAAATGCTATCAGCAAGAAAGTGGAAGGAGGGCACAGGCGGAGGGCAGAGACACCTGCCTGCAGCAAGCACCTCGCTACTGTCCACAGGGCAGACATCCGCCTGTTCTGCTCTGGTTGTGGCTGCACACCACTGGCAGATGATCTGCAGCGGTACCTGCAGGCCTTCGCCTGCAATTATGTACTGAAACCCTTCCCAGAATGGCTGTGGCACTGGAAAGTGGCATGGCACAAGGGGAGACAATTCCTCTTTTGTCTTGGAAAGCCCACGGTTATAGCGGCGAGCCCTAGCTCTTCCATTTCGTGGGAAAGTCTCCAGTGGGGTTCGGTTACTCTGAAATAGAGCGAGACAAGAACATCGAAAAATTTCCTGCCAAGCGGAATTCTGGGAGGGAAAAAAAACACAACAAACATTTGTTTTGGATTGATTAAAGCATCCCTTCTGATCTTACTTCTAAAAATCTATGACATTTCAAAAACATTGAAATAGGAAATAAAAAGGATGTTCTGAAAAGTCCCCAGCTGCCTTATCAGAATGGTCTGCTTCATTTTTTAGAAATGAAGTTGTGCTGGAAATGGCAAATTTCTGTGAAGTGTTTTACTCTTGGGGAATCTGCATTTTACAGCCGGAAAAAACTACCCCAAACTTCAGAAACAGCTGCGAGAGCAAAGTGCTGCTACGTCCTCGGGGACTGCTCGGTCCTGGGCTTCTGGGTGCGGAGAAGCACAGGTGATGGAGAGAGGCAGGGCATGTCCCCGTGGGCATCCTGCAGTAAGGAGGGGCCAGGGCACAGGGTGGGAATGGTTAATTATGTGCAGGTGGGGATAAGGAGCCCTGCAGTGTCTGCAGAGCCCCTTGCTACAGACAGAGGGGTTTGCTCAGCTCAGGCCTGGGGGCTGGCACCGATCCCTCTGATGGCCTGATATCATGCTGTGTGCTGCGTTTCCCGTTTGCTCCTGGAGCTCAGCTCCCAGTGGTGCTGGGAGGTGGGTGCGGAGCGGTGCAGGGAGCGCTGTGCTGCTCCTCGCCCTGCTGCACCTCCGCGCCGCCCGCTCGGCGTCGGTTCCTGCAAGGAGCGACCCGCGCAGCACCAGCACGGACCGGACTTGGTGCTCCACAGGCAAGTGCTTCCTGAGCCTGGGTGGAGAGGAGGTAAAGTGGTCCCAGCTTCCTGCTATCTTTTCTCTTCTCTGCAAGTAAATCTGCTGCACGCAGGCAGCCGGCGATGCAGCTGAGGCGAGCCGAGCTCTTTCTCAATAGCCTGCAAGCGCTGGCTGCTGCGGTGCATTGCGAGAACAGGAGACAACTGTCACATGTTGGCTCCCAGTTGTTTTTCTTACTCTAAGAGTCTGCTGACTTCTACTCTTGTAAACAAGGAGAAACCTAAATTGCTTCTAAGATAAACATGCAAATCGGAGGCAGACGCATCTATTTACTTGGCAGCATGCATTTTGTGCTAACCCCCTCCCAATGCTTGCCCCTGCGTTGTGTGCGCTCTGCTTCCGCGCTTCCCGTGACAGCGTGTTGGCTCCCCAAAGGGCTCGTGGGCTCCTTGGGGTGCTGTCGCGGAGCTGTGTGGCCAACGCCACTTCTCTGCCCCCAGTTAAGGCTGCTCTGGTGCAAAGTCTCAGCAGCTCAGAGTTCTCCTACCCGCTGCTGCTCCCCTCCCTGCAGGGTAAGGGGGCATTTGTGCCACTGCGCGCTGGCTGCAAGGTCCGGGGATGTGCTGCACAGTGTCCCCGGGACCAGAGGTCCATATGCCTTGCTCTGACTTCATCTGCCTGGTGTTTGGAAACCTCTTTCTGGATCGATAAATTGTGCTTTTGGCACCAGCCCCCTGTTGTTGAGCTCTTTAGCGAGAAAGACCAGAAGTCTGAGGAGAAGGGCTGGCTCCCAGGCGTGGCAGCGCGCAGACCGAGAGCTCCGCCAGAGTCCAAGGCACCCGGCAATAGGCGGCTGGGAACCTCTCCCGCTGGAGCGAGCGAAGCTCTGCCTCAGCCTGTTCCATTGCCGCACAACCCTTTTGGTAAGGAAATTTCTCCTAATTTTACTTAATTCCTAATCGCTCCCCACCAAGGCAACAGCAACAGTGCGAGCCTGCTCTGTGCTCCCAGTGAGGGCGAGGGGCTCCTGCGGGGTCATGCCTTTGTCTGGACCCCGCAGCAGGTATCTGGTGGGAAATGGCTCCTGGAAAACGAGTTCTGAAGAAAGAAAATGCTTCATGGGAATGGGTAAATTTCAGAGGACCCAGAACTTGCTACAGTTTGTAACATCTCTGTAAGGTCAAGGTGCTGTTGAGAAATATGAGTGCTCTAATTCAATTTCTAATGAAAATAATATTAGACACTGCTGTATCTAATGTTTTATATGGCACTAAAAAACAAACAAAAAAACCACGCTATTTGAGCTTTACTTAGTTTCAAGAGGGAAAGTTTTGGAATTGTCATTCTAAGGCAAATCTCAAATTTTATTTTTTTGTGCTCTGCTTTATAATTAAAGCAACTGTTGAAATGTTGGGAGTTCCCACTGTGGGGAATCAGGGTTGCACCAACACCATTTAAGGCACAATTCTGAATTAGAATAATCATAGGTTAAATCTACCCTGAGAGAGGGATGCCCACGTGAGCAAGTTTGACGATGCAGGAGAAGAGGATGCTCAGAGGATCCCCACCGCTCCTCGGGGCAGCTCGGGGAGATCCTAAGCGAGGGCAGCGGCTGCTGCTGCCTGCTTTGACATGCAGGGAGCTGAGGCATGAGGCTTTTTCTTTGTCGTTTGTTAATGCAGAGAGAGTTAATGGCTGAAAAATGATGGCGGGTTAATGTTTCCTCCTGAGGATCCCGAAACACCTTGCAAAGTATTTGTAGCTGCTGTGCAGGGTGGGAACAGAAGTGCCCGGGGGCAGACACGGCAGCACAAAGCCTGCTCCTGACAGTCGCAGCCAGCTCTGTGGCTCTGAAATCGTGGAGAGATGCTGCTCCGACCTGGAGGAGCTGGGAGCAGGGTCTCCAGGCAGGAGGCAGGCTCGGCTCCTCCATCCCATCTAACAGCCTCTGACCTGAGGAGCTGCCACTCGTGGCCTGGCCTCTCCCACCAAACACAGGGCGCTCGCCGCTTGCTTAAGACAGTCGGGTCAGCTTAAACCCCAGGACCCCCTGCTACCAAAGTTGCTCCCCGTGCTTTCCTGCAGGCTCCCTCCCTGTCCCTGCAGGGACACGGGCAGCTGCACGCTGCTGCGGAGCAGTGCTCAGGGCTCTCCATTTGCCAGACCACGTTTAAAACAACAACAACCACCAAAAAAAGCAAGCGAGGCAGCCGAGGAATTGTTCCCAGCCACGTGTTAGGCATGCCTCTGAACCTGATATCCCCGATGGCCAGCGGGTGGGCGCCCGCTGCTGTGCCCTTGCCTGGGCTCTGCCCCTGCAGGCGGGGGCCAGGAGGTGCCTGGCACAGGGTGGCTCTGCTGCTGCCCTCTGCTCCCGGGGCACCGCTGCTGATGGGGAGCTGAAAGCACCGCCTGGCTCGTCTGGGCTCTCGAGTGCTGCTGGAGTCCTTCCCCTGGGGAAGCCAATTCATTTCCCCACTGCTCTCGTGAGCACGCTGGTAGTCCTGAAAGATCGACTTGGGAGCCAAGCTCTGTTGGCTTCTGTTCTCTTACCTTCCCAAGGAGTCGATACGAAATGTGTGTTTTGGTGGGAGGATGGAGAGCCCTAGGCAGCTCTCAGTTGGGAGACAAACCTTCCAGATAGGATCAAATCCAACATCCCTGTCTCTCTATCTGATAAAGAGCAAATTCCGGAGAGCCTGACAACATTTCGCCTCCCCAAGTGCTTTGCATACTTCCCATGGAGATTGTGCTTTCCTTCCCCTGCTCTCCGTGGCTGTGGGTGGACAATTTATAGCCAATTGCAAAGCACTTTGGGTTGCAAGGTGCTATAGACATTTGAGATATTATTTTATTATTGTAAACTCTGAGTATTTTATTAAGCCCCACTGGGAACAGGGCCATCCTGGCCTGCTGGAATTGTTAACGCCTTGGAATGATTAATAGTCCTAATTTCCTCACTTAGAGCCACTACTCCGTATGTTGAGAGCGTTAGTCTCACTTGAATGGTTTTTAATATCATAATGCTGGGCCACTACCAGTGCCATTCAAGTACTTCTCATTTTCTGCGTTGTGATCTCTTTTCTTGTGTGCCACCCTTCTTCCCTGTCGTGTGCCTTCAGTTCCTTGCCGGGGTCCCTGCCCTGGGACCTCCTCATGCAGGCGAGCAGCCGGGGACGAGGCTGCCCTGGGGGCGGTGGGACACGGGGGGTGCTGGGTGCGCCTGTGGAGCTGGTGGGGGGGAAATTAGGAAAGCTGAGGGAGAAAAGGGCCCCGGTGCCTTCTGAAATAACGGCCGCAACCTAGCACTGTGGTGGGGGAAAGCTGTTCCTCTGACAGATGCCAGCTGACGCAGGAACACAATCCAAAGTGCTCATCAAAATTATGCTTTATCCTTTCAAGTAACAACTTCTTTTTTCCCCTCCCCAAATCCCAAAGTGCTTTGCCAAGAAGTGCAGAGGCAATGCAGTTGCTGGTGGCAAAGAAGCTTCTCTTGTCCTTGGCGTATCGCGTGTGCTGGGGCGAAGGCTGCTCGGAGCAGGGGATGCCTGTTTTAGCAGGCCCGGCACGGTCTCACCTCACGGTGGTCTGTAGGTGCTGCTGAAATTGGTATTAGTAATAGTAAAAGCTAACGAGTTTGGAAAAGCAGAAGGATTCTTTTTTCTTGTGCGTTTCTTTTTTAAGACACACTTCCTATAGGTGAAAGTGACCCTAATGAAAAATGAACTAAGAAATACAATTAGGATTATTATAACTAAGTGGAGTGACTGAGAGAACCCATCTGTTCCAATATACTCTCAACGCAGAACACCAGGACTACTACAGAGGCCACGGAGTTCATTCTCCATCAGTCTGATGTTACTCTAAAACTTATTTTTCAAAGCGAGGGCTCCCTGGATGGCTGGGGCTACGAAGCACTTGGGGATAAAGACTTCCTGGTTGCTGACCTCCCGCTGTTAATACCGAGCAGAGCACTTTGCCAGGATGAGCGCTGGGCCCCCCCAGACCCCTGTGCGCTGCTCGCCCTCCCTGGGATGGCAGCTCCCGTCCCAGGAACGCGCCTGGGACAGCCCCGGAGCTGAGCCCATGGGACGGAGCTGTGCTGCCGCAGGAGCAGTGTCGGAGGGAAGCAGCTGGTGCAGGGCAGCATCGGGGCCTCCGGAGCCACCGGCCTCCGAGCCACTGCCGCAGCCTCCGCCGGCGAGGCCCGGAGAGGTTGCTGAGGGTCTGCCCGCCCGAGGCTGGCACCGAGGGGAGCCGGCAGTGCCCGCGCTCCCCCAAAGGGTTACGCCGGCTGCCTGGGAGGCTCGTGCATGCAGCTGTCTTTCCCTTGGCTTAATTTCAAACATTCCTATTGATGCTATTTCCCCTCCCACACACCTCAGTGTGATGCCTGTTTAAACGAGCGCCTCGCTCGTATATCCGATAACCGCGCCGACACGTGGCTCCATTTCTCCATCACTCTTTGTGCCCATCCACGGCACCTGGACCAGGACCCAGCACTGGTGCTGGGACTGAAACGCACGGCAAGCTCTGGAGATGAGCAGCAGCAGAAACCACTGCTGCTGCCTCCCTGCTGCGGGGACGGCGTCCCCGTCCCCACGTACTGTGCCTGTGGCTTCGTCACGCACTGGGCAAGGGCTGGGCACCCGCTCCTGGGGCTACTCCAGCACGGAGAACATAATGCATGCTTTCTCCACAAAGTGTTTTTTTTTCTGCCCTCGGCACGTTTTTCCCTGCCTGTGATCCCCGGGCCCCTTGGCAGGCCAAGGCAGGGAGCCGACACGTGGCGCTGGCTGCCTGGCGGGACAGAACATCCCCCATGACGCCCGCCTGGGTACCGTGCCCCGTGCCCAAACGCCGTGCTCCAGGCCCTGACCTGCCCCAATCCCAGCAGAGCCCCGTGCGCGGCCAGATCCTGCGCGCTGCTCGGCCCCAGCGCAAACTCGCGCCGCTCTTCCTTCCCCAGATTTGTTTTATCTCTTTGGGAGCCTGATGCCTCCCATCTGCTCCAATGCCAGATGAAATTAAATATTTGTAGTTTCCAAGGGCTGTGGTTAGCAATAAACAAGTTAGCTAACGAGGATTTGGTGTGTCTGGGAGGTGGGGGGGATTCATGTGGGTTTGCAGGCAAGCGGGTACGTGTGAGGGTGGGGTGCGCGGGGTGTGTGTGTATACAGCTTTGTGTACATTCTTCGTTAACCAAACCTTCGGTCTGAAATGGCTTTCCACACTAGAGCAACCAGCGGGGCTCTCAATAGCGAGTAAACTCTACTTAGTTATTTACACCGAGTTTGTTTATTGCACAGTTTATGTTTATAAGCAACATTTGTCTAATCTTCCAAATCTTTCGGAAGGAATTTTGGAGGCCGCTTTTGGGGCCTGACGCTGCCTCGCAGTGCGACCGGGCCTGTGCTGGGCACGGCTCCCTGCCGCCCGGCCCCACGCCGCGGGTGATGCTGCGCTCCCTACCCTTGGACGCACTCAAGTGTAAACGGGATTTAGGGATTTTCCCGTTGCATTCCTTTTTAATTTCTGTCTGTGTTTCAGCTGGTATTTGGTTGCTAAGTAACGTTTTATAGTTTGGGAGCTTTCTGCATGGATGCTGCTCCCCCAGCCACGTCCGTCCCAAGGCCGCTGGTGGTCCTGGCAGCGCCGCCCCGGCACCCGCCCCAGCCCTCGCCCCCGCTCCTCTCTCCCGCTACGAGCCCGAGCACACGCACGTCCACGGACACTTTTTCTAGCACCAAAGTTCACCAATTCCTGAAGTTTTTTGTGAGGTGGCGGGGGCCGTGCCTGACGTCACCAAAAATTAATAATTTGCAGTTGTTTAGAAGAAACATTTGGTTGATATTTCCTTTCCATGTACTCTGATCAGAAGTGACCCAGTTTTTTCTATTAATCTACTTTAAAACTTGACTCTGAAAATGAGAAGCATTTCCTCTATTTCCACAAGTTTATTGTGTGTGAATCCCTAGAAGAATTTGGCAATAATAATAAAAATAAGGAACGATGATGCACCACCAAATGTATTTACTGTAATATCAGTAGTGCTAAAGATGTGCTTGGAAACCTATGCAAATCACTGAACAACTTTTTCCCAAACCACAGCTGGTTGAAGCCATTTTCAGCAAAACACAATTTCATCTAAACACGCTGTTTGATCAGAACCGACATGTACAGCAGGCAAGCATTTGTTTCAATGAAGGTTTTCAGAGGAATGCTCTGGTCTAAAAAAAAAAAAAAAAAAAGAGAGAGAGAGAAAGTACAACCAAACATGTGAACTTCTGAGTTTAACATATTTGGTTTAAATTAAAAAAAAAAAAACACTCATATTTAAGGACACTGGGACCGATTCTGCTTTATGGAAGAGGTCCAAAGAAGTGTGCTGGGCTCCTCCATGGCTTAAGGAGCCCGCCGGGCTGGGTGGGGGCACTGCCCTGCTCCCCGGCTGAGCCCCTGCCCCCATCACCAGGTTGCCCCGGCTCCTCTTTCTCCCTCAAATGAGAGGCTGCCAACCGGGGAGTCAGCCTGCAAGCTGAGAACACGAACTGCTGTGCGAGCTAAATCTAGCTTCCTACAAATAAGCCACAGCTACCGAGGCTTAAAGCGTGGCTGGTTTTGCTCCCGCTTGCTGGGGAGAGGCGCGCATTTGGAGCTGGGGCCCACACCATGGTCATCGTGGGGAGAAGTGGGGTACAAAAGCAAGGAAAATGTTTTTTGTGCTGTCCCTAAAGAAAGGCTTTACTCTTGTGAGCTGGTATGGGGGTGCCTTAGCAGAACTGTTCAGCTCTGGGCAGAGGGCTTTGTGACCGTGCCGTAGTCTTTTTCCAGTTGCTTTACCCTGCGCACCTACTCCTGCGCTCCAGCAGCTTCCCTCTCCTTCTCCTGCCTCCTTGGTAATGAAGAGAAATATTTCAACTTCCCCGCTACCCTAAGACTCTTCCTTCCTCAGCTTTTAGCATATCAGCAACATCACCTTCCGCGCAGATGTTGTCCTGCCTTCGCCAGCCCTGATGGGTGGGGGCGGACAGCGGCTGGAAGCCAGGCCAGTCCTGTATCAACCTGATCCCCGCGGCCGGTGACTCGTTTTTCTCAGCCGGTGATTTCGGTTCCACGGGGGCCGATCGTGCTGCAGGAGGTCTCCCGGGGCAGTGCCGGGAATGGCACCCCTGCCGCCAGCTGGGCTCCGGGCTGCCCCTGCTGCGCCGCTCCCTTCCCCTTCCCCTTCCCCTCCTCTCCCCCTTCCCTTTCCCCTTTTCCCCTCTCCCCGTCCCGGGAAGCTCTCGCCGAGAGCCTCGGAGCGCTCCCAGCCCCGGGCCGTGCTCAGCGGCACTTAACGAGCTCCAGAACCACCGGTCCCCCCTCGGTGTCAGATGGATTGAATTTGATTAAATTCGGCTTCATCCACCGCAATGTGCTAATGATGATGGGATTGGCGCGTAGATTGGTGTTTCGCACAGGGTTAGAGAGGGCTGTTACAGGACAGGAGGGTACCGAGAACTTTTCTGCAGCAAAGGTGGTTTTTTTCCTCCCCCCTTGAGTGTTACTGAGCTGTTGAAGCGGCACAGGCTTACTTGAAAAACTTCCCATTCCCAGTTTTCCTAATTACTCTCGCTCTGCAGACATGAATTTTCATTGTTACAGGAATTCGGACAGAAGGAGATTAATTTCTAGGAGGCTGCGTGGCTCCTCTCGCCACAGCTCCTCTGGCATTTTCTATGGCATCACTTCCAGCTGTCACGGAGCCTTATCGCCTTCCAGTGAGGGAGAGCAGTGCCCCGGGAGCCCACGAGCAGCCACCGTGCAAGTGCCGGGGCGACAGTGCGGCCCGGAGGGGCTCGGGAGAGCCAGGCTGCTCTCGGCCCGCAGCGGGTTAAGCGGGGCAGCCCCATCTCCCCCTGCCCGCGCTGCTTCCCAGCTGCAGCCCGTGCCGAGGGGACCGATCCTGCTCTGCCCTCGCTGCCTTTGAAAGGGCCGGGCGGCGGAGCGGGCTCCCGGTGCTCGGCTCCCCGGCAGACCCCGCGGGGTTCTCCCCGAGGGCCGCGCAGGTGGCGGCGCGGAGCCCGGCGGGACCGGACCCGTCCTGCGTGGGACCCCCGGGGGAGCCGGGGCTGCCCGGCCCGGCCCGGTCCCGCAGCGCTGCCCGGGGCCCCGCGGCCGCTTCCCGGCCCCCGGCCCGGCTCCCCCCGAGCGCCGCGGCTCGGCTCCGCTGCCGCCCGTCGGGGCGGCCGGGGCCGGGCTCTCCCGTGCCGGCGGGACACTCACCACCACGAGGAGTCGGCGCGGGGCGGCAGGGCGAGCAGGATGAGGACGAAGGGCAGGTAAATCCGCGGGGCCGCGCCCGCCGTCCGAGGGAAGGCTCCGCACTCCGCACGCCCGGGGGCCACGGCAATCCCAGGAGGCGCTTCCAGGCGGTTTGTGCTCAGCATATCTCTGCGCGGCGCGCTCCGGCCGGAGGAACGAGCGGGGCCGGGGGCCCGCCCGCGCTCCCCTCGGGCGACGGCGGTGCGGGCGCCGAGCCGTGCCCGTCACTGCCCCGGTGCGCGGCTCCCGGCTCCGCGCGGCTGAGCGAGCCCCGGCTGCGCCCCCGCGCCCGGGAGCATGCTGCTGCTGCTGCGGGGGTGGGCGGCGGGGCTCCTCGGGGGGGGGCGGGGGGTTCCCGGGGCTCAGCGCCCCCCGAGCGGAGCGGGGCGGGCGGCGGGGCCGGGCCGGGCCATGGAGGGCTGCGCGCGGAGGGCGAGGACGCACTGGGGATGGGAGCGCGGGGGCCGCGGCCAAATATTGACAGCTCGCGGCGGGCTGCGGGCTCTCATTGGGCAGAGTCAGAAGCGCGGAGCCGCGGCTCCGGCCGGACCGACCCCCGCCTCCCCGAGGGCACGGCGGACAGCCCCCTGCGGGCCCCTGCCCACCGCCCGCCGCCCCGCGGGGCAGCTCCGGCCGCCGCGCCCCCCGCCCGCGCTCCCGCGGCCGCCCCGTCGGGGTCCGCCCGGGGCAGGGGCGCAGCGGCCGGGCGGGATGCTCGGGGCCGCCGCCGGCTCCTGCCGCGCTCGCCCCCGCCAGGTGTCACTGCAGGGTGGGAAACGGCCGCCCGGACCCCGCTCCGCGCCTCTCCGCGCCCGCGGGGCGGGTCCGGGACAGCGCCGTGCCCGCGGCTTCCCCGGGCCCCCGCGCTCTGGAGCGGGGCCGGGTGCGCGCCGGGGGCCGGGGCAGGGCGCAGCCCCCGCGGGGACGCGCAGCCCCCGGGCAGCGCCGCTCGCCCTCCCCGTGCGCGGGCACCGCCGGCCCCCGGCTGCAGCCCGCCCCGTCGGGCCGCGTTTGGCGGCTGCGTGCGCCCGGCGGGCCTCTGCCCCCCGGGGGGGGGTCTCCCATCTCTGCTGGGTCCCTGGGACTGCGGGACAGGGAGGGCTGGCGGAGGAGCTGCCCTTGACTCTAAACTCTCCTTCCTCCCCGGGTGTCTGGTAGCTTGTGAGGGCCGAGGCTGGGAGCTCCCCTTTCCCTTGTGGCCCCTGGCAGGCCGGTCCTTCCACACCCTGGTGGTGAAGGCATTAGTCTCACACGGGTAACCTCTCTCTCGTTGCTGGCACTTCCCTAGATGCCTAATTTTTCACTGGGACCACAGCCCCCAATATCTGCTGAAGTCCTTTCAGCATTGCCGGAGCTCTCAGCCCTCCCCTCCCCTCTGCCCCGCGAGCTTTCTGCTCCTTCCTTCCGACTCCTGTTGTTACAGATCAGAGCGGCTTTGCTGGCCCGGGAGAAACTGGGATAGAAACTCGCGCTTGGTTATAATCCAATTATACTTCTGAAAACTGCAGCAGCAGAAAGCGAGTGCTGGTAGGGTGCCGTCCTTTTGTCTGCGAGCCTAAATGAAATATTGCCTTACAGCTTGTTCGCGAAGCCGTTGCACTGAAAAGGCTGATATTTATAGAGTATTGTGGAAGGCTGTGCATTTGTTTAGAAGACCCATCAGAGCAGATAGCGTGCTGGGGTCTCTGGTGCTTCTAATGAAGATTGTGGCTGCTGCGGGACAGCACGAGCGTCTGCCTGATGGGCAGAGCCAGGCCCTCGGTGCCGTGGCACTTTGCAGCAAGGCGGTGCAGAGCTGTTACTCGCTGTTGGCATCTCGTGGGCTGTTCTCCGTTACTCGGTTGGTTTTCATTCAAAGAGAAGAGACCGAGTTCTCTGCATTCCCCTGTTGTGGGGAAGAGGAGAGCAGATTTGGCAGGTGGCACATTCCCAGGTGCTCATTTGGCTGCGTGGATCTCAGCTGCATCGTGGCACTGGGCAGAACTTGGGCCCAGGCTGCAGCAGCTCCAGCTTGGGAGGGGAGGGTGCTGCTGGGGGGCTTGCAGCTGAACGTAGGTGCTGGGGTGGTGCCCTTAGGCCCGAATTCACAGAGCTTTACTTCCAACGGGTGGCATTTCTGTCAGCCTGGTTCCTGACTGTACTCAGCAGGGTCTGGCTGACAGCCCAGGCCATCGCCCTGCCTCCCCATTTTGTATCGGGCTCTCCCTTCCCTGCCTGCATCCCATGGAGACTCGGTGCAGCGGGGCCAGCCCTCGCTCTTCCATCGGCCGTGGCTTGGCTGGGCAGGAGGCTCGCATTTGATCTTTCACTCAAATTAGCAGTGCGCTCGGGATGTGTGTGTGCTTCAGCCACATGAGCTGCCCGGAGTAAATAAACAAGGCTCTGCTTTCAAAGGCTTTCACGATTCATTAACTTCAAAGGACCGAGCTCTCTGTTTTCCTTGCAGGTCGGTCGCTCTGGGGCTTGCTCCCGGGTGCTGGAGGTGCAGTGCTGCAGGGTCTGGTGCTGGTTCGTGCCTTGTGTTGGCCACCACTGAGCACCTGCTGCACACACGGTGCTGTGGCCAGGGACAGAGGGGCAGTCCCCTTGCTCGTGCTGCCCCTGGAAAAGGGAGCAGCATGTGGGAACGTGCAGGCAGGGAGAGCCTTGGGCATTCCCACCCCATGAGCTGCCCCGTAGCTGGTGTCCAGCCTGTGCAGTGCTTGGGCACTGGCTGGGGAAAAGTTTGCGAGCTGGGGGCACGTACCTGACCCTGCTCTGCAGCAGTCTCCCCGTCCCCTTCCAGAGGTGAGGGCGGCATGCTCTTGCCTGCCCGTGCCACCTTCCCGCGGGTGATGGCAGCTGTGCTCCGGCCTGCGAGCAGGGCTCGCTCTGGTGCGTGAGCGGAGAGGTCGCCCTTGCGCCCCAGCTGTCTCCCCGCGGCAGCGCTGGATTCCTGCTTTGATTGTGCAGGCACAGGTGCTGGTGCTGTGCCAGGAGCACACAGAGCTAGCGGGGATTGCAGAGGGATTGCTGCACCTCCAAAATGCCCGCGCTGGGCACAGCTAGGAAGCTCACCTTACATGTGGCAGCCCCAGGAATAACTCGGAGCCTTGCATAATCGCACCGCCTGGAACCCCAATGGGGAAAATCGCTGTCCCAGGATAACCCTCAGTGCCAAGCCTGCTGACCTCATGTGAAACCCATTTTCTGAGGCAAGAAAGCCCTGTTATGAGCATGTTTTTTGGGAACTTATTTGGAGATGGACTTTGTTTTGGGGATCATAGGGTGGGGACCGTTTGCTCCTGTGCTGGTCGGTGCCCAGCCCCTGCCTGCCACACAGGGCAGCTCCCCTGTGCTCGTGGCGGTGCGGCTGCACCCAGGGCTCCTCTGCTCACCCTGTGTTAGGCGGCAGGGGGACGGGCATGGAGAGCTGCGGACACTGGTGTGCCCTGGGATGGGTCACGGTGTTGTCCTTGCAGTGTCCTGAGCAAATGGCATGAGATGCGTGACGCTGCCTTCCCGGAGCGGCTCGTGCTGCAGTGCCCATTTGCTTCCCCTCCACCCCGTGGCTCCATGGCCATCATTGCCCTCCTCCAGCCCCAGTGGCTGGGATGGTGTTTGGGCAGCAAGCTGAACTGCAAGCAGGCATAAAGCTTGGCTAGTGGCATTAAAAAAACCCTGCGTGCTGTCAGATGCGGCTTTCCACCCAGGAGACTTTTTTTTGCCTTCCTGGAGGCAAATAGATCTATCTGGTTGCCAGATCTGGTGCTCTGGGAAGAGCCGAGCTCACCCGCAGGAGCGGTCCCAGTGCAGCTCGGTCCGTGCCCTCCCCACCTGCTCCTCGCCCCGCTGAGCCGCGGCTCCGTGTGTGCGAGCAGCCAGGTTCAGGCGGCTTGCTGCAAACCCAGTCGCGTTAATCACAGAAGTCACCAAAGGCCAGAAATGGCGCAATATGCCTAAAAATACCCCGGCTGCGCCAAGCAGCCCCGATTTTCCGTTGTCTTGCAGAGGCATCTGTGTATTGTGTGTGCGGCGGAGAGCGAAGGCGAGCATGCCGAGGAGAAAGGCGGCCATAAATCCTGCCGGCCTCCGCGCTCGGCTGCTCCCCTCCCACAGACCGCAGCGTCCCGGTGCTGTCTGGCAGGCGCGAGCCCCGTCTGTCATCGGCAGATCAGACAGGGCTGAAATTTGACAGGCCTGTGGAAAAACATGGGGTGACATCACGCAGAGACACCAGCCCACTGATTAATCTCCAGGGTCAGTGGCTGCTTTATTTATAACCAGGCCAGTGTTTGAGTTGGGTTTTTGCAGCGAGGAGCGCTCATGGCGAGCGGTGCGTGAGCCTGTCCCGTGCCGCCGGGCACTGCGGTGTCCCCAGAGCTGGGGCAGCCCTGGCGGGGACACCCCCACCCCGGCCACCACTGGAGAGGTCAAAATGGGGGTGTAGGAGCCCGCGGCAGAGCCCGGGGCAGCGCGGGAGGCCAGGGCCTGGCTGCAGGGGCCGGTACCGCCGCGGCACCGTGCGCCTTGCCTTTCCTTCCAGCCGCTGTCTCTGCTCCTGTGGCTGTTCCTCGCCCCGCTCCGGGCTCTGCAGGGGGTTCCTGTTGTTCACCCCAGCACCCGCTCCCAGCACGGTGCTGCTCTCCAGGCGGCCACTCAGCTCCACGGCCCTGTCATGGTGCAGGCAGCCTCGCCAGGAGGGACGGTTTGATCCCCAGAAACGCAGCACAGCCAGCTTGAAATGTTTTGTGAAACTCTGTCAGGCTTTAGGGGAAAAGGAACGCGGTCTTAAGGGCACAAATGTTCCATTTCTCCACTTCCAAAACAATCCTCTCCATTTCCAAAGCCTGTTGGTTCTGTGGTTGTTAAGATCTTTGTTCTACTTTATAATGCAAAACAAAATCATAGTTAAAATAATATATTTAGAGTTTATCAGTTGAAGCACTTCAAGCCATCCATTTCTCTGGGCTTTCTTTCACAGATAACCTGGAAAGCTTCTGGGGGTGGGGGGGGGGGGTGACTCTGAATTGGAACAGAAACAGGTTTTGAAATATTTTGCAAAGCCAGAACTTCATCTCTGCTGCCAAGTGGTAAGTGGCCAAGGGAAAAAAACCTATCAGGTATGTCTCTAACATTGTTTCTTGTGATTAATAAAACGGGAAATAGGGCCAAATCCTGCACATACTTTGACTGTAGTGCTTGCACAAACATGCTGGTCAGGTTTTGGCTGGTAGGATCAGATGTAATTAGCTGCCTCGTACCTAGGGATGTGGGCTGTCGCTGTCAGTGAAAGTGAGGATTTATGTTTCCTTTTTCCTCAGGAATATGATCGGTGCCCAAGTATTAAGAATAATCATTTCATTAATGTAGAGGGAATTTCTTATCCCGTGCAGCTGATAGCAGCGGTGGATGCAGCAGAGCTCTGGATGCGGTATGGTTTGGTACATGCCAGTGAAGGCAATTCCCTGCTTTTGTCGTCATCCTGGATTCGGTGCTCGCTCCTTCTGGGGCTCTGAAACCTGGACTTCAAGTTAGCCCTGGTGCCCGTGAGGAACCCGACGAGTTTCACCTTGCCCAAAGGTATGCAGCGTTTACAGCCTTGTTTTACACAAGGGACGTGACGTGACACAGCCCTCCTTGGCACGATGTCGGATAAGCGGCTTGGCCAGCGCAGACTCGGCAGTGGGTGCACGCCGTTACCTTCTCTGTTACTTCATGACCTTGTTCTGCTGCCAGCGTGGCGCAAAGACCTGCGAGCTCAATCCATCTGTGCTCACCCGGGCTGGCTCTGTCCCAGAGGCATCTCCAAGCATCCCCAAGCTCTTGTGGAGACGTGTGTCGTGGGCTGGTGGCAGCATTGCAGCTGGCTTTCGTGGTCCAAGTCCCCGCTCTTTGTTCTGCCCTTCCACGCGAGTGCTTTCCTTACCCGGTGGCCAGCACAGGGCACAGAGGAGTCGGCTGCGCGCTGCCGGCTGTGCCCTGGGAATCGTCACCGGCTGGTGGCTTCCACGGCCCCACTCACAGATGTGTAGCTCGGTGCGGTGGGGAACGGGGATGAAAGGGGAAGGTGGAATAAGCAAGGAAGTGTGGATAGCCCGAGCATAACTCCAAACTAGGGAAGGAAACGTACGGCACATAGTTCTAACCTTATCGTCAAGGATGGACTTTAAGTGCTTCTTCAGTGACTCATAGTCCCCGAATGGGCTCGAAGGACTGTCCACTGAAGTGAAAGGCCAGAGAAACCCAGATCAGATAGCAGATTATTACAAAGCCTGCGTGCCTGCCTAGCTCGGTATATCTGCCAAGTCAGCCCCGAGGCTGCTTGGCCCTGGTGTGGAGGCAAGGCAAGAAATCATCTTTTCCAGTGTCACTGGGGGTGAGCAGGGGTGCCAGAGGCCCGGCCGCAGCACGGGCAGCACCTCCAGCTGCTGGGGGCTGTGCTGGGAAGGTGCGGGCACTGCCCGGGCTGGGGCTGCCCCTTACACCTGCTGTGCAGCAGGTGCTGCTCGCTGGAGCTGATTCCTGCTGCGCTGTGCTGGCGAGGAGCCGCTGCGAGCTGCGCCCGTCCTGGGCCAGGCGCTGCACGGAGCTGGTGGCGGTGCCAGGGACGAGGGCTGCTGATGAAGCACGGGGCATTTGTGAGGTACAAGGGCTCATGCAGGAGCCAGCAGGAAGGGCTGCGGTCGAACACAGGGCTGGGGGCTTAACTTGGCCCTCAACAACCTCACCAGCTTCCTTCCACGGTGCCTGTGCACAGCCTGGCAGGGCATGCATGGGGACAGGGTGGGAGCACGTGCTCTGTGCTCTGCGGGGTCCAGGCTACTGCTGCTGGGGGGTGTCCTACCTGAGCCTCGTCTGGGGTGGACCCGACCTACCCAGAGCTGCTCCCTGAGGGCAGGCGGTGAGCAGGAGAGCAGCCAGCGTCGGGGCTGCTCCGGCCGCAAATCCAGCGCGCTCTGCAGGTGGGACCGCCGGAGTCCTCGCTGCTCTCCGGCCTGGGGCTGCGCCTCCTGTCCCAAAGCCTCTGCAGGAGACAGCGTCGCCCTTTATTTCTCTTCTGAATTGTTGGGGTCCCCTTCTGATGGGTGGTAGAAACGGCTGTTACACATAACCAGAATGCTAATTGTTGTTAGAGTGCTGAGAGCTGGTAAAGAGTGTGCATGTGTGCATACACACACATGTACATTCTGAAAATTTATATGTGCTGGAACCTCTGTAGCATGAGAGTTGTGAGTCTTAATGAATCTTTGTTGCTGCAAGGGCAACATTCTTGGGTCTGGGGGAGCAGGGACCTCTTTCTCCTCGTGTTTATCCTCAGTACTGGTCAATCTCCTACAGGTCTCACTGGGACCATGCTCCACCAGCGTGGGTGCGAATGCGTTTCCCCCCAGGGATCGTGGGTTGGCCCCAAGCTCAAAGGCTCAAAGTTGGCATCTCTGGTTCTCGCCTCTGTTTGCTGTGCATGGGGAAGGCTGGTGTCCCTTGTTCCCCCTCTCCAGGAGGTGAGGACGAGGGCAAACAGAAACCATCTAGAATATATGTGTTACCAAGCTAGACTTGCTTTAAGAAGCCCTCTCTATATGGTGCCTTATATGAAAGATGCTGTATGGTTCAGAGGTTAACTTTTATCTCAAGCTCAGCTAGAAGCTGAAGAGTTTTAGCATTTTTTTAAAAGTACCAGGAAAAAAATAATATATATATCTAAAAGAGAGGATAAATTCCGATCTCTGTTACGGTGGTGTTAATGGAGAGAAATTTAATGGAAGTCTGCAGAAGCTTCTGATTTACTCTCATGTAGAATTGGACAGAAATAGCCCAAAGAACCTCATTGCTGCTGCCCAGATTCGTCTGCACAGCAGTGAGCTATTAATGCTGTTTCCTCGCCTTTGGTCAATACATCTTGCAAGGCAGGAGGAAGCTGGATTATGTCTGCAAGTGGCCCAATGTCATGCTATGTTGGATAATGAACTGTGGCTAAATTGGATGTGCTTTCAGTTGCCAGCCCCTGTGAAGTCTGACAAGGAGTCAGGGGAGCAAGCTGTGCTTTCAGCCCCAGTGTGCCAGGAACAGAGGCATTTGCTCTGATAGCCTGCATGCTGATGTGTCAAGAGCCAGTGCCAGGTAACGTTAGCTACTGTGGAGATTGGACGCTGAAGCAGGTGAAATCCATTGTTATCCTGAAAACTGTACAGCACTATTTTGCTTGGTGCTTCCCCGTGCCTTAAAAATGTCTGGTCTGGTGCAAATCTGCTGTTCAAGGAAATGAAGATGTCACAGAAAGCAGCATCTCATTGAGCTGTATTGATGATTTGCATTTGACCTGATTATTCAGTTAATCCTCACATGTGAGGAGCGTGTTTGGGAAGCATCCAGGCCGTCTGGAGGAACGCAGTGGAGACCCTTATGTTGGACACCTGAAGGTTTGTGCTTCCCTGGAAATTGAGGGTTTGAGCCAGAGATCCCAAAGAATGTGGGAAGACCCCCTTGATACTGGGGGTATCATGTCAAACTTTGAAGTGGAGAAAGCTTGTTGGCACGCTTGGTGCTGCCTCGTTGCGTGGGATGCCCCTTGCAGCACCCAGCATTTTGCGGTGGGTGTGCTGCCAGGAATGCTGCTCAGCTGCTGCTGCTCACCCCGGCCCTGCAGGGGCCTCCCAGAGGAGGGGGGATCCCAGCTCTGCAGCCCTGCCCTGTGGGACCACGTCTGTGGTGTGCAGGCTGGGGCTTGCGAGGGTTTCGGCAAGGTCTCGGTGTTGCGGTGCAGGAGGCTGGGGCAGCTGCTCAGCCCCACGTCCCGGTGCTGCCTGGTGGGATGCCAGAGGTCAAAGCCCCTCTGGGTGGTGGAAGTGGAGCCTGGTCCCTGGGCTCACCCGGTGTCAAGGGTTCGGCCCGGGCCTCTATTGTGATGTTTCAAACAAAAGGCGAGTGCACCTCGCAGCCCAGGGATGTGGTGGGGGCTCTGCGAGCAGGGCTGCGGCAGCGCCGGTGGCTGCGCTTCACTGGCGGTCCCCGGGGCGTAATCCTATTAGCGGCCGAGCTCTGATTCAGCTGCCCGGCTGTACAGCTAACCCTGCCAGCAGGAGTGAGCATTATCCCCTTCCCGAGGGAGGTGTCTCCGGCCCCTGCGGGCACAGCCTGTGTCTGGAACACTTCGCGATTTCCCCATGCCTCTGCGAGTCTTGTGCTGCTGCAGAGGAGGTGGGGGAAGCCCACGGCTCCGTGTGCAGCAGCCCTGCTTTCGCCCAGGCCGTCTGCTCTGAGAACTTTTGCTCTTCAGTATGGTCAGGGCGTCGTGAGAGATGCCGAACCGATCCCCCTCAGTGCTGCACTAGAAGTCCTGGTCTGCTGTAAGGGGCTGGTGCTCGCTCTGCTTCCGCAGGCTGGAGGTGCGGGATGGGGCTCTGTCCTCGTGGCTCTCCTCCTTCCTGCCAGGGGCTCCCTGCAGCTGCCGGGGGGTCTCCCCATGGGAGGTTTTGCTCTGTTGCCATCTTTCCCTCCCCACAGGTTCCCTGCAGCCCCCAGCTCCTCTCGCTCCATCCTCGTCCCTCCGCTCCTTCTGCTGGGCAGATGAAGCGCTCGGCTGCGCAGGCCGGGCGCTGCTCTGCAGGGAGATGCTAATCAGTGCCATCGGCCGCTGCTTTGATCTGGGGGCAGAGCAGGGTAAGCGGGGCCGTGGCTGTGCTAAACAGATGGAAGGGGCTCTCCGTGTTCCTGTCTGCCTTCTTTTTGATGTCTAATCCCCCCTTGAGTGCCGGAATCCTGCCTGCTGGTGCCGGGCTGTGCTGCGGCAGGGCTGCAGCAGGCGATGCTCTTGTGGCTGGTGCTGGGTGCGGAGCCCTCTGACGGCGAGGTCAGCTGCGGAGCGCTGGAGGGGCTGCGAGGACAGAGAGATGCTGGAAAGGCCTCTGCCGAGTGGTGCACGTTCACCAGGGTCACCCCATGGCTCCGGGGTTCCCGTGTCCATCACAAGGCCGAGGCTGTGCCACATTTGCCAGTGCCGGGTGACATCCAAATGACCCGAGGGAGTGCGCCCGCTGCTGGGACCTAGCCCTTGGCTCCCCACCAGCACACCTCCTCGTAACGTTGCCTAAATGCACTGCAAATCAGCCAGCAAACAATTTATCCCCGAAGTATTTTGGAGATGTCACTCCGAGAATGTTAATGGTGCGTGATTCACGGGGTCCTGCATGCTGAGAAGTGTGTGGCCGTGCAGCGGGCTCCCGCGGGAGGGCTGCCGGGACAGCGTGCGGGGGGCCGGTGATTTATGAGCGATGGGTCGCCTTGGCTCTTGGACCCTGCTTCCCTCTAGTGCAGCACAGCAAGCTGGGGGAGAGACTGAGGCATTAAGCTGGCAAGGATATCGTGCTTGAAACTTGTTATTTTTGGATAGAGTTTCTGAGCCTCCTCTCCCCCCACGGTATTAAACACGGTTGTTTATTGGAGCTGACAGCAGAAACACAAGCGGTTGTCGGTCGCTTCTGCAAAAGCAGCATCTACCGGTGGTGGGGTGAGCGTAACAGAGCCGATGACTAATGCAGCTTTGAATTTTATATGCATCTAGCTAACGGGTCCCATATGTTGCCCCTTTGCAGCCTGAGGGAGGGTGGTTTGCTGGGTGCAGGACAGCCCTGGGGCAGTTGTGCTGCTTGCCCTGGGACCTGGTGGCAGCAGCAGCCGGGCCCTGCGGTGCCCTGGGGCCGTGAGCCCGTGGGCAGTGCAGCCGCGCCCGGCAGCACCGCAGCGCGTCTGGTGGATTTACAGAGATCGGAAAGTCTCAGACCTGCCCCGGCTAACCTGGGTCTCTCTGTGAGAGATCAGTGGGGTCAAATTTATTCCTTTTGCTTGGAATTCTCTCTTTCAGCAGGCTGGGGGGGACTAAGCAGTGCTGCAAGTGGGGTTTTCTCAGCAAGCTGCCTTGTCGTTAAAGTAACCCAGTGTTGCTGTTAAGGGTGCATTTTGGCTTGTTGCAGTTACTCAGTCAAAAATCGTCCCTGTGCCGTGCTGGTGTCGACGGCTGCTCTGCCCACCACGAGGCATGTTCCTGAGGGACTGGCACTGGGGCCAGCTCCCCGGACAGGAGGGGTTTGGCATCCCAGCCGCTGAGAAGTGCGGTGTGGTCATGCTGGGAGCTGGTCCCACTGACTGAGACACGAGGGCCTTGCCGTGCCCTGGTCTCTGCTGGACCCGTCCCCATTTAAAGCCGCTGCCTGCGGGCAGAGGCAGCAGGGGCAGCGGCGTGCCCAGCGGGTGAACGGGCAGCTGGGCTGCGCAGGGTGAGCCCCGCTGCAGTGTCTCCGGCTAGTTCCCATCTGTTATTTTCCTCACTTGATTTATCTGCTGAAGAAATTCCTGGTATAAACACAGCATTATCAGAATTTTACTCCAGACTTGCCCTCCGGATTCCCTGCCAGCTTTTGCTGGTATTGCACTTCTGCTACAGCAACTGTTCGGTGAAAACAGGCCCCTGCGGAAAGTCACCGAGGCCACGGACAGGGCTGGGGAGGCAGGGGTGCTCTGAGTCAGCCCACAGGAAAGGCTGCTGGTGTGATCCTACAGGGATCAGCTGTTTGCATCTCAGCTGGGAGGCAGCGTGGAGGGCTGGGGGACAGCTTGGCGTGCTGCAGCACGCCAGGAGGAGAATCTCTTGCAAAATGTGACCGTATTTCCCTTTCCTGGAGGTACAGATCTCCTCGTGCTTCAAGCTGCCTTCACCATCACGGACACGAGGGCTGATCCAGCAGAGGGCACGGGGCACAGCGTTGTGCTGCGAGGCGGGAGCTGCTCGGGAGGTTCTGCAGGAGGGTGAGTCTGCAGCCCCGCGTGCACAGGGGCATGCTGTGTCTTCCTGCCCACGCCATTGCATACATGCCTGCATCTTACTGCCCTGACCAGAGATTTTGGAGTGTCCAGAAAGGACTCTGCATGTGTTTGCAGGCAGACCTGCAACTGCCCATGGGTCCTGATCACATTCCCGTTAACAGCTGGTCCAGGAGACGTGCACCAGCAAGGAGCTGCATTTAATCACGTTCCCTGTTAGCACGAGGGCAGAGGCTCTTCCTTCCAAGGCTGAAGGTCACTGGATTGCTCTCGGTCTTGGTGGCTGTAGGACAGCCCAGGCCAGCAGTGCGGGAATCACAAACGCCCCATTCCTGGTTCAGGTCTAGGAAGCAATGCCAGTTCTCCCAGGGCGGCTTTGAAAAGTTTGGCTTTGAAGTTTTTTTTAGTGGGATGAAACAAGAGGCAGAGCCCCTCTTTTCCTCCCTGAGGGAGGTGATGTGGGGAAAGGGAAAGCCATTCCCTGCTCGCTTCTGGCCTTGCCATCCCCAGCCCTGCGCCTCCCTTGGCTGTCCCTTCCAGGCTGGACGGTCCCAGGCCCTCTCTGAGCATGGGAGCTCCTCACAGCACTCGTGCTCCTTGCTGCTTACCCGGAGCCTGGAGCCTGTTCTGAGACAGGCGGTGGGCCCAGGCTGCTGGTGGCAGCAGGACGGCCGCGGAGCAGTTTTGCATTTGGTGTCGGCTCTGTGCAGTGGTTAGGGTTGTTCTCCCCCCAGCCCTGCTCCTTCCCTCTGGAGCTAGTGCAGATCGAGCCCGTTCGTTAAGAGGAGGAATCCGATCCTGCCGTTGGGGAAGGAGCGCTCCCGAGCTGTCCCTAGCTCGCCGGGAGCCGTGTGAGGGGCAGGCCTGGTTTCACGGCACCCCGGAGCTGGCACACGGCAGGGGGCTGCGGGGAGCTCCCGGCGCCCCCGGAATCGTTCTCGTTATCTGAGGGGGGGGGGGTCGGGAGGAAGGGCAGGGTTCGTCTTGTGCTGCTCCGGTGTCACCGAGTGCTGCGGGGCAGCGCTGCGGGATGGGGGGGGGGGGCTCGGGGCCGCGGCCGGGCGCGGAGCCGCAGCGCTACCTGCCGGCGGGCACGGCCCGGCACGGCTCGGCACGGCCCGGCACGGCCCGGCACGGCCCGGCACGGCCCGGCACGGCCCGGCACGGCCCGGCACGGCCCGGCACGGCCCGGCACGGCCCGGCACGGCCCGGCACGGCTCGGCACGGCTCGGTACGGCCCGGCACGGCCCGGCACGGCCCGGCACGGCTCGGTACGGCTCGGTACGGCCCGGCACGGCTCGGTACGGCCCGGCCCCCCCCGGTCCCGCAGCCCCGCGCCGCCGGCGGGCAGCCGGGGCAGGATGCGCCCCGCGGGGCTGGGGGTGCTGGGGGGGGGGGGGGGGGGGGCGCTGGGGGCTCCCCCCGCGTTCCGCCGCCGCCCTGCACCCCCCCGTTGGGGCTGGCCGAGGGGTGCAGGCGGGTGCCGGGGGCCCCGTGCCCGCCCGGGGCTCCCCTCCGGGCCGGGTGGGTCTGGGGCAGGCAGGAGGGGCTGGCACAAGGCTGCTGGGGCAGGTGCCGGCGGCGGGGGGGGCCTGGGCTCAGCCCCCAGCCCCGGCTCGGGCGGGTGCTGCGAGCCCGGTGCTGGCGGGTGCCGCAGGAATGTCCCACCGCAGGATTTACTGCAAGGTGTGCTCCGAGGTGGTGAGGCTTGTGCGTGCGCTCGGCGCCGCACGAAGGAGCGAATGCCCGTAACAAAAGTGGTCCCGGTGTTTTATTTCTGTCTTGCACCTCCTGGCCCCTTCTCTGGTAGGGGCAAAGCTGCAGCTTGTCCCGTCGCAGGCTCTGTGCTGAGTGTGTTGGCTTTGTTCCCCCACTGGGATGAGTATGCTCAAGGGATGGCTCAGCTCTCCCATGCAAGGTATTTTTCAAAAACAGGCCTTTTTTTTTTTCTTCTAGAGCAGCTGTGGGACATTTCAATGTATAGACGATTTTTTTTTTTTTTCCTGGGTATTCTGGCAAAGAAGGAAAGGTTTTGAAATAGATTCCCTTCAAAACTTTAAAGAGCTTTTCTCTCTCTTTTTTTTTTTCCTCCTTTCTGTGGGAGCAAGAGTCGCTCCCCGCTCTCGTGCTGGGTCCTTTGAGCAGCCTTCCAGCTGGGATGGCTCTCCCACACCCAGCTTCATCCCGCTGTCAGTGCACTGTCCTCTGCTTGATCTTCTTGGAGCCTTTCAGAGCCATAATCTGTGTTTATTCAGCGGTGCACCGTTAACCGTTCCTTTCTGGTAGTCTAATGTCTGCAGGAGATAAAAGCGTGCCCGTGCCCCGCGATGGCACACGTGGACGCCCACGGCAGGGCCAGCCCAAGGAGCATCCCCATGGGACGGGGTCTGCTGCGGGTCGGGTGGGGGCTTCCTCTCCTGCCCCTGCCCCTTGGGCCGGAGGGATGGGTTCATGGCCTGGGCACAGTGGCAAGGATGCGTGCCCTGCTCACCCCCCCGGCAGACAGGCACCGGGGGCACTGGGGCAGGGGCGGCCCCGGGGTCCGCTGCGGGGCAGGATCCCACCGCCCGCCGGGGCGGCACGACAGTCCGCAGCCATCACTCGCGAGCGCGAGCTCTGTGTTTGTTTTTGTAATCCCCCTTTTTTTTAATTGTGATTTTAGTGGTGGTGAAAGGTGCTGGATTGACAAGTCATGGAGACGGAAAGGCCTCTGGACTCCACTGAAGTTTACATTTACAAAGGACACAGAGAATAAATAGAAGACAGTGTTTAGAGTCCTCTGTAGACACTTCAGACTTGCTTATAATTCTGCAGCAATTCCATCACCTCTGAAGTGATTGATGCTCTCTATAAAGTCTTGCCTTAAAACATTTTCCTACGTGTCAGGGGAAGAAGTTTATTACACTTTACCGAAAGGGCAGGATTTGTATTGTGTTGAAGGCTGAGTCCTTCCCAGCCCCATCCTCAGGAGAAAAAAATAACAGGAGTGCTGAAAAGAGAGAGACCGACCCAAACTACGTAGCTGGGTGTTGAATGTTAGAGCTGGCTGAGATAGTTTTCCGTGGGAGCTACAAGCAGGGCTGGTTTAACAGTTTTTCATCAAACTGCTGTTTTTTTTTTTTTCTTCCAAAAGCATACATTTTCATTTGGTGGAACCATGAAATGCATCTGCTTTCAACAAAAAGGAAATCAGATTTTTCATTAAATCACCGAATATATTGAAAAGAGGCTGCTTCAGGACAGAGCTGCTTGTGTGCTGATCAAAATAGAACCGATCACAGGCTTTAAGTCTAAGTTTCTACAAAAAAAACAAAGTTCATATTTTTCCTCTAATATGGGAAGTTCAGGGCAAGGTTATCCTTCTCCTCCCGGTGGAAGGGTGTCCACGGGGCGCTGCGGGGAGCTTGCTGCCCCCAGTTCCTTGCCGTGAGGCCGTGCGAGCGGTGTCGGGACGGCTCTGTGGGAGCTGTGGCGTGCCCAGAGCTTTTGGCTGGGGAAAGCTCTCCCTCCTGGCCCCGCATGTGGGGTGCTCAGCGCCGCAGGGGGGCCTCACCCCCACCCAGCCCCTGCCTTGGGAGGGGAAGGCAGGCTCAGGATGAGGTCCCTTGGTGGTGAATAAACCCAGGTGGACGCGGCGTAGTCGCCGATTTCACCTCTGCAAACGCTGGGATTCTTTGGGGACGTTAATTTTATAGAACATCTGAAAGCAGCTCACATCTCCCCCTGACACTGGCTCTCAGCCGACCCAGGAGTTTGCCCGGTGTGACAGGAGACGTGTCAAGAGCAATGAAGAAAAATAGCGCAGCGTGTAGAGCCTGTCAGAGGACATAAATCTTCCCGCTGTGTCCCTGCCTGGTGCTCGCCGCAGGAGGCGCGGGGCTGACAGAGGCAGGGCCGGCACCCGCGGGCAGCCTCCGGTCCCCTCGGGGAGTCCCCAGGAGCAGGATGCGGCCCCGGGCCGGGGCTGCCACCTCCTCGGTGCTGTGATGATGTGAAGCTGACTCTGGTGTGGGAAATTATTTTTGTTGATGTACGTAAAATTTGCAGAGTGTGGTGAACGTGATGAACGCGTATTTCGATGCTAATGGGGTTGTTAGGCAGGGCGAGCAGGCGAGGGGCTCCCTGCCTCTCGTTTCCTTCTGTAAGGGGAACTTGGGACCAACCCAAGACTGCTGATTTCTACAGACTCATAAAACTCTTAGGAAGGGCAAAAAATCTGCTTTTGGGGCAGATCAGATTGCTGTAAGCATTGGATACCCTTTTCTTTCTTCTCCGCCCAGCGGTTTCTCAGTAAAGGACGTGCCCTCCTCCAAAGCCAGAACCTAAATATACACTGCCTTGCCCTATCAGTGCACTCTGTGTGTATCTTAGCAGTAAACATTTCCAGTCAAGCATGCTCCTCGTGCTCGTCCGCCAAGTGGTGTCGCCTACTCTGTTGGCTTTGCAGGGCTGTGAGAAGTGGGCTCTTTGTTTAAAGCGGGGAGAAGCGGTGGGGAGGTTTCCTGGGCGCAGTCTGGGCTCCAGAAGGGCTGAGGCCTTGGTGCCTCAAAGGGCTGAGGTGCAGGGGCTGCTGCAGGCACCTCCACCGGGGCTCGGTGAGCTGCCTTTTCTGTGCTTTGTGCCCTTGCTGCTGCTCTGCGACGTCTGGCTAAGAGCAAGGGCTCACCCAGCCAGGGTGGGACCCTGCATTTGGGGCCAGAGCCAAGCCTGGCTGTGGTCCACTGGGGTCTGTCGTGGGCTCCAGGCTCCTGTCTGCGGATGCCCATGGGTGTTGTGTGGGGCCGGCGGGGCCGATGGATGCAGGGGTGCCCAGAGGCTGTGGTGATGGCCAGCGGGATGCGCTCTTGCCCTTGCACAGCTGGTTCCTGCGTGTGGGTCTGAAGTGTCATAATTTGTGCTGGGATGTCCACCTGCTGACGTGCTCTGTCCCCAGGGATCAGAGCAGCCTGCTCATCCCTCTGATGGGTCAGAGCAATGGTCCTGGCCCCCGGGAGCTTGTGTGTTAAAGGAAAACCCCGGAGCATGAGACCGGGTGGGTTCCCGTTGGTGCTGTCCCACCTCAGGCAGGAGCGGAGCTCACAGACTGGGAAGTCATCCCCAAACTGCACTGTTGTGGCTTAGGGCCTTTTCCTCTTTGTGTGTGGGCTTTCCTCTTTGTTTTTGGTTTGGTGGTTTGGTTTGTTTGTTTGGAAGCGTCTGCAAATCCCCTAGCCTGGATGCCCCGCGGGCTGCCCGGCTGGCTGGCGCTGCCAGGGAGCTGCCCGGTATCACGAGCAGGGAAAACGGAGCCCAGGCTGGGGAGGAAGAAGGGAGCCCCGTGGGTCTGAGCGGGCTGGCAGCGGCTGTGGAAGGGGCTGTGGGGATGCGGGTGAGCCCTGGCTGTGCAGCAGAGCCGGGCTGATCCCGGCAGGCCGGGTGCCTGTGGTGGTGTTGCTGAGCGCTGCCTCTTGCACAACAGCTGTGGAGCGCAGGGGAGCAGCAGGGCGGGGGCACCACCAGCACAGCGTGTGTGCGGCGTGCTGCGGGAGCAGGCACGGAGGTGGGGCACGGTCCTGTGCGGGGACCCTGCTGGGGGTCCCACAAGGACAGTGCGGGTGCCCTGGTGGGCGTTTGTCCTGCTTTGTACACCGTGCACCAAGGTATCAACTTGAAATGGCTGCTGAGCAGCAGCTGGGGCTGCTCGAGGAGAGCTGCCCCTCTGGTGGGGCCACTGTGGCCCCCATAGGGGACGGAGGGACGTGGGCTGCACGACGGGGCAGCGTCCCCGGGCTGGGCTTGGAGCTTGGTGCTGCCACAGGAGCCGACAGCGTGACCCCACACAAAAGCATCTGCATCTCCCTTGGTGTGCAGGGGTGCACGAAGGGTCCTGAGCCATGTGCATGAGCTGAGGGAGGGGGTGAGGTGGGCGCTCGAGGGTGGCCTTGGAGCAGGGGTCACTTTGCTGCTTTGCCAGGCACTGATGCTGCCGTGAGCGCCGGCTCGCCCTTGGTGCGCAGGCAGCGCCTCGGCCGCTCAGTGGGCACGTGGCGAGGCGCGGTGGTGCGAGCAGCAGTGATGCTGACTAACCTGGGCTTTCCAGCGGCTTGTTTGCTGTTAATGGAGCAGTTGATAAAATACCGGTTTTCTTTAAGTATTTGTACAACAAAGTCAACCCAAAACACAAAGCCCTCTGTCGCTGGCGCTGGAAATGAGGAACAGATGCTTTGAAGACTTGTTTTTTAGTTGAGTTGCACGAAGCGACAAACGCCCCGTGACTCGTGGCGGTGGCACTGGCACGCTGCTCTGCCGGCCGGTGGGCTCTGCTGGCCTTGGCATTGACTTCGCTCCTTGGCCTTGGTGAGCAAAGCAAGGGTGTGCAGAGCCGCTGCCTGCCCCGATGCCATGCTGGCGGTGCTGTTGGGAGCTGGGTCTCTCCTGCCCGGCTCCCACCCCAAAATGTCCCGCGGGGCCGCAGGGCTTGCATGTGCCTCTCGGCATCCTTCTGCCAGGCAGCCGCAGGCACGGGCGATGATTTATTGCTGGACCCACTGGTGAGGAATTAGCTGTCTGCCTACATTTAATCTCCGTTGTAATGTTTTAGGGAGAACCTGATGTTGGTTCAGCTAATTGTCTGCTAAAGACTCTGTTCATTCCCTGCTTTCGTGCTGGATTCACCTTTTTTTCTTTCCTTTCTACAATGCCCTCAGGTAAAAGACAAATTGCAACGTATAAAAAATGACCCCAGTCACTTAATTTGAACCAGAGAAGATAATAACAGTCTGAACGTAGAGCTGGATTTATGCTTTTCTCTCCAAAGGAGCCCCCTCCTCCAATGATGGCTTTTGAATGGTGAGAGTAGCATCTGAAGCAAATCGAGGGTAACCTTTTGTACCGCACAGATCTTCCAGCAGGGTTTGCCGTTCCCAGGGACATCTGCAGGCCGCATGTTGGATTTTGGCAGCTGCTTCGCCCATTGTCAGCCAGTTCCATTGCATTAGCTGGTAATGAATATAAATAAGTCTGCCAAGCCAGCCCGTGCACGTGGAGCCGCGTGCGGACGGGAGCATCCCCGCCCTGCTCTGCCATGGCCCTCGGCACGGGGATGGCGCTCGGGCAGCTCCGGGGTGGGGGTGCAGGGGGAGTACGGGGAAAGGTGAAAACGGAGCTGGAAGGGGGCTTGACAAAGGCGCAGGAGTGGGAGGAGGAAGGAGATGCGAATGAATGAACGGCTCAGGATGCTGTAACTGCTTTGGTTTAAGGGCTGTGAGACGGAGCGGGAGCGCTGGTTCCCCTTCAAGAGCCCTTCGGCTGCAGCGAGCTGCGAGCTGCCATCGGCTTCCTCGGGGCTCTGCTGAAGGCAGCGGTGAGAGCAGCTTTACTCTGGTGGGCTGGATGTGGCTCAGCGCGAATTGCACTAGGGTGAGGGTACTTTCAGATGTGTTTTGCTGTCTGTTCGCCTGCCCCAAGATGCGGCTCCTGTTCTTGTCTCGCCTGTTGAACTCCTGGGCTGGCTGCGTGCGCGGGTCCCTGGGCAGCGAGCTGGACCTGACCTGGGGAGGAGCTGGGAAAGCAATTAGAGTCTCTCCCTGCCTGCTAATTCAAAGGGATTTTTTTTTCTTTTTTCTTTTTGATTGTGTCCAACAACATGGAAAAATGTGAATGATGCGGATCAAAAAGAGGAACCGGGAAGCTTAACCTCTGGCTTGTGAGCTGTCGGACCAGTGGCTCGGGAGGGAGAAGCCAAATGTCAGACACATGATGCCTGTACTGCTGCATTTAGGGGTTTGTTGTTATTATTATTATTTCTTTAATGGACAGGAAATAATAATAGCACTTAAATCACAAGATCCTTTAAGCTTTCACGGTGACCTTTTCCAGTGCCCTGTGTCACTGGTAGGGGCACAAGTGCCAGCAGGAGGCTCTGCCACTGCAGCTGGGAAGGGAGAGGGGCTCCTCCCTTGTGGCAGCCCCTCATCGCACCATGGCTCTTTCCTGGGGAGGGGAAGGTGCCTGGGGACGGTGCTGGGACCACGTAGCAGTCACCCCAAGGTCACCGCATCACCCCTTACAGCCCCTGCCCTGGCGCTGCAGCCCCCTAGCTGGCAGAGCGGAGACCATTTTACTTCCAGGGTAACATGAGAGGCGGCGTTCCCATGCTGGCTGTGCCTCTGCCTGTTAGCACGCAGCCCTGTATCTCTATTTCTGACTGGCCCTTCACAGTTGGGAGGATGCAGTTCAGACTTTTGCAATTAGCTCTTGGCCAGCTCTGCGGGCTGCTGTGCCGTCCCTGGTAAACACCGGCCGTCTGCTGCTCCTTCCAGGGAGCTCTTGCGAGGAAGCATTCTGCAGTCTTAAATCAACCCATAAATCATGCACTTCACTGCGGCTTCCTTTCTACCCCTTGATGTTCACCTCTCTTCTCTTGGCCAACGTTTCCCCCTCTGCCCCGCTCAGCCGGGTGCCCGTGGCAGGGCTGGTCCCTCTGTCCTCCCTCATCGCCGCCGTGCCGGCTGCCGCAGCGCCATGGCACAGTGGGGCCCGTGCTGATGGGAGATGTGCTGGGGGTGCCCAGCCTGCACCAGGCACACGTCCCCAACACAGGCAGCACCCGGCTGGCACCGGCTGTGCGGCGTTTCTCAAAGCAGGAGCATCGAGGCTGCGTTTAGGGCTGCGGCTGCAGAATAGATGCAAGCGAGTGCCACGGGAGAACGGGGGTACCCACGTCTCTGCTCTTCCTTTTGTTGCCCTCCTGGCCTTCCCAATTTCCTTTCAGTTCTCTAACTCCAGCTTATTTTCTGATTTATGATCAAAATTATACAGTGACCGAGGAGTGAAATCAGGACACTTTATAAAACATTTAATTGCATTTCATAACCTCTTTCCATAAACCATCCACGGCATGTTTATAAACTTCCCATATCTTGTTTCCTGACTCTCACAGCAAACGTCCTGGCAGCGCCGCGTGCTGCAGAGCAGCGGCTGCGGTACCTGGGGCAGCACAAAACGGAGCTGCAGCGATGAGGGAGCTTGGGCTGCTGCACTGAGCTCGGAGCAGAGAAGGGCTTTCCTGGGGATGGGAGGGGATTGGAATTTGGGAACTTGGATGAAAAGTAACAACGTTTTCTCAGGCTAAATTCCTGTTTTCCAAAGATATAGATCAAGATGAAATAACCCTCTGTGAACTGCGGAGGCATCGACATCGTTGCAGCCAAATGGTGCTCCTGGGAGGATCTGCGGAGAGCTGCTCTGGGCAAGGTCAGTGCACACAACCTGACGGCTTCCGCGCGCGCCTGGGCTCTGCTCAGGCCCATGGCCGTCGTCCTCACGCTTCGGCTGGTGGCGAGGGCAGGGCCGTGGGGGGCCAGCCCCATCCCCAACCGCGGGGCCGCAGCCGCAGTGGCTGAAGCGCGAGGGCACGGGCGTGCCGGAGGAGTGCCATCAGTCTGCTCAGCAGCCTCGCTGAAGTCGTGCCGTGTCACACATGAGGCCTTGATAAATCCCTACTGTTTTTTGCTGTTTAGAGGATTGCTGTAGCTATCCAATTTCACTGCTTGTTTGTTTGTTTTTAGCTCAATATAAGCAAACTGGAGATTGCAACGTCCTCAGCAAAGCGCCTGACTCACATGGAGGAGTTTTTCCACACAAAAAGTAATGGTTTCATGCCCCAGGATGTGAAATGTGGACAGAAAAATTTTATCCAGAAGGTCAACAACTTTTAACTTTCAGCAGTTCACATTCAAGCCGCTTTCCCAGGAAGTTCAGCTCCTGCCGCGCCAGGGCGGCTGCAGCCTTCACAGCACCAGGGTTTGGCTCTGCACGACGGGGGCTGCCGCGGCTGCCTCTGCCTGGAGCCCAGCCTCGCCCCCGTGAGTGGTGCTGGTGCAGGGCCGGGTGGGCGGCTGTAGGGGGACAGCCTCGGGTCTGGGTCCTGGCTGCCCACGGTGCCGGGCACGGCTTGGCCAGGGCAGCTCGAGCACCGCGCTGCGCCGACAGCGCTGCGGTAAGGCTGTAACATTATCACCAGCAAATGGCCCTCAGTGTGTTACTTATAGGAAACAGAAAAAACAAACAAACCCTGAATAATAGCCCAAACATCTTTTGTGGGACTTACAGCTTTCTAACTTTATTTAAAAAAAGAAGGAAAAAAGTAAATTTTCCCTGTCGGAGAATTGCTATCATCACGCAATGGCACTTAGGAATATTATAAACAACTGTGTCAGTTTATAAGGCTAAAGACATTTTTTCTGGGGCTCACACAAGCTTTCCTTTCCACAGCAGATCATCGTCACCGGGGGTTGCGAAGCCTGGTGGATGGCACGTCCGCGGGCCCCGCTGGGCGCAGGGTCGCGTTCCACCCGCTGACAGCCCTTCGCCCCGTGACCTGCAAGTAACGGATTGTTGGAGGATTTTGTTCTGGCACCAGTGCTTCCCGCTGGTGCTACAGTTCCTCCCAGAGCTCCTTGTGCAGCCAGCTCTTGCAGTCCCCAGACGGGACGTGTCAGTCTGTGTCCCTTCCTCCACGGCGCCCATGGGTGCGGGTGGCTGCGGTGGGCTGGCTCCTCACCAGGACCCCAGAGCTGCGGCTCTGCCCCTGGGACACCGCAGCAAACCCCTCGTTCTCTCCCCAGGCTGGTCCCCACTTTCTCCCAGGTCAGCTCTTTCTCTGCTGTAGCCCCGTCACAGGGCAGCTGTAAATCAAAGCCCAGGCCCACGTGGCCAGGCTTCGCGCAGCCGGAGGGGCAGAGCCCTGCGCGTTGCTCTTGTTGTCGGCCTTCCTGCTGTCTCCTTATGGCTCCCTGTGCAGGCACAGCTGCTGGCGAGGGCCTGCTCCCCACCGCAGCGCACGGCACCGTGCCGCCAGCACACGAGGAGCGCCCGTCCGAGGGCAGGAGGGCTCCGGGCACCTCTCGGCATGGGGCATCCTCCCGGCTCCGTGTGTGCTGCGCTCGGGGGGGAACCCGCCGGCTCCAGGGCTGCGGGAGGACCCCCCCAATTTTATGTCTTGTTTCGCAGCCCTGGACACACAAAATATGTGCTCTAGCTGGGTTACTGGCGCTTGCTTTCACCTCTGCAGCCCCTCACCTGGCAGCCGGAGCGTGTAAGGCGCACCCTGCACCCTCGCTGTAGCTGCAGAAGATTTATAAGAGCGGTACGTGACTGACAGATAAGGGACTCCCACAGAGCGAAGACGAGAGCGAGGGAACCAGAAAGCTGTATGTTTGGACTTGATTCAAGGAATTCGGAGCCCCTCTTGTTCAGGCAGGTTCGAATAGAAAATTTGCCAAATCAACCTAACACCATAAAAATGTTTCTTGAGAAAAGGCTGGGGCAGAGCTGGGTTTTAAAAAAACCCCACTACCCAAAGCTCTGTGTCCCACCCTGGTATTTATGACATGCACATGGATGCTGTTGATAGCAGAGATGTTTTTGTAAGTCAATAAAACGGAAAAAGATTCCACTTTGTTAAGAGGAGTGGTTACTTTGAACAAATTGAGAGCAATGAAGGAGATCATTCCATTGTTTTAAGATTTCCATAACTCACTGTGCTTAAGCGCATAAAAATGTAGACATTTTGGCAATAAAGTTTGGGTAATTTTTGACAATGAATCAAAAATCTCTCCCTCTTGCTGCCCTCCCCCTTTTCCCTTTTGTTGTTCCTGAAGGCAGCTGCCCCCCTCCCACCCCCCCCATGTTCCACCCTCTCCACCCCATGTCCTCATGAACGGAAAAATGTCTTCAGCAGAAACCTCCCAGCTTTTAATTTTCTAATCTGCAGCATCTGTGCCCAGCCCCTTGGCTCCCACGGTCTGTGGGGTTGTGTTTGCCGGGAGGTCACGCACAAGGCTACGGGCAGGTTCTGCGCTGCTCCAGGGGCAAAGCCGCGGCACGGCCACCCCTGCGCTCCCGTGCGGCCGGGTCCCTGAGCGTCGGACCCCGACTGCTGCTGCCCGCTGAGGGCTGGGGGCAGCCAGGGTGCCGGGAGCTGGAGGCGAAGCGATGCTGCTGCGGTTGGCAAGGGGGCACAGCTCCCTGTGCCGGCACCGCTGCTGCACTGCGGCCGCCTGCCCCCCTTGGTGTCCTTAACCCGTGCACAGAGCTGGCAGGGGGACCAGGCTGGTGTTCTGACTCGGAGAGATCAGGTTTTGGTGGTGGTGCTCTTTGGTGTTTTCTTGTTTTTCTTTGTTTGTTTGTTTTGTTACTTTGTTGTGGTTTGTGGGTGGGTTTGGTTTGGGTTTGTTGGCTTGTTTTTTTTATTTTTTTGTTTTAAATGTTGCAGGGATGAACTACCTGAGCCCTGTGCTCTATGCAGTCACGGGGGGGGGGGGGGGGGGGGGGGGGGGGGGGGGGGGGGGTCTCCCTAAACTATGTAACCATGCAGGAAGCCCCGGCCTCATCCTGGGCAGCCTGGGGGCAGCAGCAGGAGGCACCCAGCAGCTTGCGGGCCATCCGCTACCCCCGGTGCAGGGCGCGGGTCCTGCAGTGGCCCCATTCCCCATGCTGCAGTTGGTGTGGGCGGCCCTGGTCCTGTCCCTGTCCTCACCTCTGCCTGTGGAGGCCTTGCACTGCAGGGGAGCTCCTACAGGTGCCGGGGGTGTCTCGTGTCTGTCCTGGTCCGAGGTGGGATACCACGCAGTGCCAGCACCGCACCTCTGCTGCGTGTCTGTGCCTCTGCTGGCACTCCTGGGCCGGCTCCTCCCCGCTGTTTGTGTGAGGGGCCACGTTTTGAGTGCAAATATTTTCCATGAAGAGCAGAACTGTTTAGGTGAATAAACATTGTTTTGTCAACATCTAATTTTCGCTGGGAAACCAGTTTCCTGGACGGGTTGGGGGGGGGGGGGGGGTGGCACTGCGTGTCCCGGGAGCCGCCCACAGCCCCAGCACCAGTGAGCGGGTGGGGGGGGGGGGGGGGGGAGCTGCCTGCTGCCATGGGCTGGTGGCCCTGCACTGTACCGTGACACAGCACAGCACCCCACGTCAAACCCTACTGCACTGCTCCGCACCAAACTGCCCCGCATTGCAATAACCCAACCCGCATTGCGCCGCGTCACACCAAACGGCGCCGTGCCACTTCAGCCTGCACCAGGCCGCACCGCCTCAGCCCGCAGTGCACTGCCGCTCACCAAAGGGCACTGTACCACACTGTGCCAACCTGCAGCCCACCAAACAGCACCACATCCCACCAACCAGCGCCACATGACACCAAACGGCACTGCGCCACACCTCAATGCACTGGATCGCACCAAACTGCATCGCATCGCACTGGATGACACCGCCCTGCCGCAGAGCTCAGCAAATTGCACTGCAGTGCAGCAGCTCACACCGCGCTTCACCAGCTTGCACCAAATGTCACCACATTGCATCAGATCGCACCAAACTGTACCATCTCTCACCAAACTTTACCGCACTTCACCACATCTCACCGAACTGCACCGGATCTCACCGAACTTTGCCAGATTGCACCAAACTTTGCTGCATTGCACCAGATCTCACCAAACTGCACCGCATTGCACCGGATCTCACCAAGCTGCACCGGATCTCACCAAACTGCACTGCATTGCACCGGATCTCACCAAACTTTGCCGGATCACACCAAACTGCACCACACTTCACCAAACTGCACCAAATCGGACGGCACTGCAGCAGCTCTCACCATGCGGCGCCGCGTCACACAGCTGGCTGTGCGAGTGCACTGGTGCCAGCGTTTGTACGCAAACCAGCAAGGTTGCCAAAAGCCACCTGGCTGTGACCAAGTGCCACCGCCACAGGACTGACGTGCAACGCAGCTGAAAAGGCTGGAGCATGTTTGTTAGTGTTAATCATGACTGACATTACGAGAACCAGATGATGGTGGAGCCAGGAATGCACTCGCCCATTAGTCACTTCAGATAAATACAGTCATCTGTTTTAGCAATATGAGGGCTTCAGAGATTAGCCAAGAAGCGCAGGCACACACGCTCGCACTCGTCAGGAAAATTGCAGTAACCTGGGCTGGACACAGGGCAGGCAATACAAGGCCAAGTGTGACGTGCACGTGTTGGGCCATGGTTACAGCTCGTGTTGTGCTTTTACTTGGTGCTCAGGCTGCCCCTGCGGGACGGTGGCCACAGCGCTGCCCCCGCTGCACCCAGCGCCCAGCCTGGCTGCGGAGCAGGGACCAGCCGGGCTGCAGCATGCCCGGGGCTGGCGCTTGGTGACCGTGACAGTGCTAGCACCGAGCCAGGGCTCTCAGGATGCCTCACAGCTGAAGCATGCAGTATTCTTGTTTCCACCCATGTGCTCGACAAAAACAAAGGGCGAGCGTGACAGCAGCCTGCCACAGCCTGGTGCAGCCCCAGCCATCCTGAGCTGCTCGCCCCAGCCCCTTCCTCCTCCCCTGGGGCTGCAGCGGCCATGCCCGGGGCTGGTGGTGCTGCAGGGCCCTGGTGCTGCCTGCCCGCTGCTCCCGGGCTGGCCCTCACCCTGCATCACTTGCACTTCTTCCCCCCCCGCCTCTTTTTTTTTTCAGTGAACAACTTTATTTCCCACTTTGACATTTACCAGACACACCTGGGAGCCTGCCTGCCAGAAGGAGAAATGGCACAAGAGGAAATACATCTTCACAGCCTTGAGAAAGGAGAGGTTTGGAATCCGAGTCCGTAAACACCGTTGCTGCGCAGTGAGCAAACCCAGAGCAGGTTGTGCTCTGGAGAGTGTAACCCCACCTCCTCTGCTCCTTTTCTGAATTAAACAATAGGAGAAGCAGACTGCGCTCGTCCTTCTCTGACTGGACGCTGATGGTTTAGGGATGCTGTCCTGAGAGCAAGCACCTGCCCCCCCCCCCCCCCATCAGCTGGGGAGGAATCTCTGGCCTGCAAAAATCCCCCTCACTGACTCCTTGGGAAACTTTTCACTTGTGACCCCCTGAGCCTGAAGATGAACACACACAGCTCTGAGCTGGGCTTTGGCTGTCTGGGACCCGCAGGACAACCTAAGGAACCGCACCATTTCCTCTGGGTGCTGGTGACCATGGCCTCCTGGGCAGCCCCAGAGCTGGCACCGAGCACTCTCAAAATTCACCGTGGTGGGCACGGCCCCTGGGGCAGGAGCCAACTCCCCGGGCAGGACCCGGGCCCCAGAACACCGGGCACAGTGGGCAGGCAGCACAGCAGCTTCCCCAGGGGCTGCAGTGGTGCTGAGGGCCCGGCCTCCCCTTGCTCGCCGCAGCGCGTGGGGTCACCACCTGCGCGGCCAGATCCAGTTTCCGCCTCTCTGCCTCCATCAGCCTCGGGCACAGTGATGCCGTGGGCGGGGAGGTGGCCATGCAGCGGGTGCATTAGCAGCCACCCGTGTGAAATCCCTCCAGCACCGAGCCCGGCGCCTGCTGTGCTGAGCAGAGCCCAGGGCAAAGCTCTTCGCTCGCTGCCTGGCTCCACCGCCGTTGGGCAGCGCCGCAGCCCCTGCAGTGACCGCGGTGAGTGCAGGGGCAGAGCGGAGCCCAGCCAGGACGTGGTGTGTGCTGGAGAGCTGTGACTGCTCCGAGCGGTGCCTGTGTGCGAGGGCAGGGCTGCCATCTGCAGCGCCGTTCTTCCCGGCCACTTTTATCCTGGTTGTGCCCAGCTGCAGGAGCCTGCACACACGCTGCTCTTCCACCTCTGCATTTTGTCATGTCTTCCGGGCCGTAAATAGGGGTGCTGGCAGGCAACATAAAAATAAATCTGTAAAAACATTGGTATTTTATTTTATAGTGGTCACAGCCTGATCTTGATTAAAGACCCTTCCCCATGTTGCTAGAGCAAATACCTGGTAAGGCAGGGCTGTCTCCTTCCGTGAGTTACACAGGTATGGAGCGTAATTTACTCTCCCCACATCTTCCACCTTCAAAACACAACAGCATTTTTCTGTGCCTGAAGTTGCCAAGATAACCCTGTGCATTTGTCACAGGCACATTTAAATGATAAATGTGACACCTCTGGGAGGAAGCACCGCCGGGTTGCTCTTCCCTGGTCACGCAGCCGCAGCACCACCCGCGCCGTCCTTCCCGGTGCAGGTTTTATCCCCTCACCTTTCTTTCCAACTCGCCGAGCAACAACTGTCATGTTTATACTCATTCCCTCCCCAAAGTCCTGTTCTACCTCAAGGATTAAGCTTTCATCCTTCATTATGAGTTTCTCCCCCAGGCAACATTTTCCAAGAAGAAAAAGGAATTTCTGGGATTTTGCTTTTAAGAGATTATGTTACTAAGCGTGTGTTTGTGCCCAGGTGAGGAGCTTTCCACACACACACGGGTGATTTGTCACAACCTGCGTCAACAGAGCAAGTGGCACGGCTCTTGCGAGGCAGCAATGTGGGGAGGAGGGTGCCTGGTCTCTGCTAGTGGTCGAGCCGCCCGTGTCCCCAGAGTGCCCGTCACCAGCCCCATACCGACCACACTGTGAGCAGCCACTTCACTCTCCTCTCTGGCACCGCCACACTGCTCCAGGGCCGCTCCTCTCAGAAGGACGGGTGCCAGGGCGCATCACCAGGGCTGCAGCAAGGGAGGAGGCTCAGCCCCACTCATCTGGGGGGTCACTGCTGCGGTCACACAGCTTGAACCAGAATCCCCAGGCACCGGTGCTCGCTGCCCAAGGCCGATGCTGCAGCATCCTTTGCAGTGCTTCAGTTCTCTCCATCCCCAGCGGCGTTGTGACCTACCCCTGCTGCTCACACCCAGCGGAGCTGGGAGCAGCGCTGCCGCCACCTCCTGCTCCTGCCTGAGGAGCCCCGGTGCCGCTGTGCTCCCGTCTGGCCGGCCGGGAACCCTCCGCCACTCGCGAGGAGCACACACCGTGCCGGGAGGCTTGGCGGTACGGACAGATATTTGGCTGCACAGTAACCGCCGGACGAGGCTGTGCTTTCCTTGGCTACAGCTCTTGTTATTAAGTCTTTTCTGGGAGCTCATCTAAGACCAACAAATTAACATAAGGGAAACATGATAGCTAACGGCAACCCACCAAAATAATCCGAACCTGTGGTTACAACGGGGAGGGCAAACACAGCCTAGAAAGAATAACTGCAGCATGCTTAGCTTCAGCGCCGCGGCTGCCGCTGCTCAGAGCCGAGCCCGGCTTCGCCAGGAAAAGCCGTCGGCAGCGGAAGGTCAGGTGCAGCCTGCAACACGCGCAGCCTCCGGGGCCCCCCGCCCGCCCCAGCCCCGGGACGCAGCCGGCCGGGAGCCCGCCGGGGCTCGCACCCCACCCAGCTCCGCAGACACTTGGACCGCGGACGCGGGGCGATGAGCAACGGCCGGGCCTGGTGAGTCACCGCGCTGAGTCAGATGCTGCTCGTCCTCCCGCATTAAATAGCGCTTCTTCCACATGTTCTGGGGGACGACACGAAGATATGTTCCTAGAGAGATAAGCAGCTTTTCCGTTGCTTTGACTGTAGCCATTGCATGTAATAATCAAGGAGCGGTAATTGATGATTGCTTACTCTGGGTGCTCAAGCACGGCCGACGTGCTGTCGTGCTGCCAGAGCATCAGGCCATAACCCTGCTGTTGTGAAATTAAACAATTACCAGATTCTCCACTGCTTTTTGATAAATTGTTCTTAACTCTCTTTTAAAAGTCAATAAATAAAAATAGTAGACTCTGCTCCTCCCCAAGAGATGCTCGGCTTGAACATCCAGGCACAAAAACACACTTTCTTCTACAGAAACCTCCCCGGAGTTCCTGATGGCACAGTGCCCTGCGGAACTCAAACACAAAGGGTAAAGCACATCAGAAAGACTCATAAATCCAGAGGCAGCCCAAGCACATGTAGCCGGCAGAGCCCTGCCAAAACGTGCATAACAGTAGGTATGTATCACACACAGACACACACCACCGTGGGTATTAAAGAGCCTAAATCTGATTAAAGCCTTTCTACCCCCCACCAATGGTCAATTCCATAAAACAGCTCACCCAGGAGACTGAATTCATTTCATCCCCAAAGTCTAATTAAAGCCATTAGTGTATTCCTTGTCTTTCTGATAAGATCAAAGCATTCCAAGAGCCAGTCATTACCTTATTTTCAAGACAATTATACAACATCTAGCATCGATTTATTCTGCCTCCAGCTGTACACATTTATCTCTGTCTATCATCGCATAATCTGCGCCATCAGACACAACAAGAGCGCGGCTATCAGCTGACAAGGGCTCGGACTCGCCTTGGTGGGTTTCTTTTTCACCCTCGACTGCAAGTGAACATCAGAGGCAGCGCTGGGTGCCCGGGGCCATGTCCCCAGACGCCAGCCGGGGAGCAGCCGGATGCCCACTGCCACCTGCAAAGCGGCCGCGCAGGTCCCCTCCGCACCCATCCCGCAGGGCTCCCTGCTGCTTGGGGCGTCCTTCCCAATTCAGCTCCCTGCAGCCCCTCTCAGCCCCCACGTAAGCAGCCAGGTACCTTTGTTTCATAAAGCTGCTCTGATCCTTCTAAACCTGATCTCAGCCTGATCCCCCTGAACAGGCACCGTGTGGCAGGAACGGCTGCGCCCTGCATGCCCGAGGCGTGCTGCCACCCCGCTTACAGCACCCGCAGGCCCCCGACGCTTCACAGGGAAGCGGCCACCGGGGCTCTGGGTGCTGTGACCACGACGCCACAGCCGTGCTCTGGGCAGGGGCCCCGCAAGCATCCAGCAGTGGTGCGATGCTCCTGCTCCAACCCTCCTTTAGGGATGCTCTCTGCGTTGTGACCATCTACCAGCCGAAGACAAACCCACATTTCCTCTAGACCAGCAAGGAAAGACCAGCTCCTGGCCATGCCCTTCCCGCTGCCCGCCGGGTCCCTGCAGCACCCAGCCCCACGCGGTGCTGGATAGGGTTGTGATGGGAGCCCACCGCCGAACCCAGGCACTCGCCGGGCCCTGCCCTGTGCCGAAGCAGGGCTGTGCACGCACAGGGTGCCTTCCCCTCGCATAAACACATCTCCAGCAGCTCACCGCCCCTGCGAGAGCAGAGCTGTGAATTTTCATCTCTCAGCTAATCAACTCGCCTGCTAGTCCAAACTTGTCAGGAGCTTTATCCCTGCCCTGCCAGCCCTCCTTCCAGCCCATGAGTGACAGAAGACGTTCCCATCCCTCCCCGAGACACATCCAGCTGCTACAAAAACAAACATCCTCCCGATGGCGACCCCTCCTCATCAAACAGCCCTGACCCCGGTCCCGCTGCCCGCCCGCCCCAGCGCTGCCCCCAGCCACCCTTACAATCACAGCGGCGCTGCGCCCGGCCGAGCATCCCGGCACAGTTAGCGAAAGGGCGATGTTTACCAGCGGGGACAGGAGAGTGGAGTTACCACCTAAGCTGGAAATTTATTAATGGCTGGTTCTCCCTGTTCCCCCCACCTCCGTGACAAAAGATTAATCACCTGGCAGAGCCTGCGCTGCCCGGGACGAGAGGCAGCTGTGGCAGCACCAGCTCCCCAGGCTGCCCGAGGGGACACAGTCACAGGCAGCCCCACAGCTCAGCTGCCCCCCACCCACCCTAACAGCTTCCCAAGCCCCAAGCGGGGCTGCATTTGCAGGGGGCTCAGCAGGGCTCAGGCAGGCTGCATGCCAAGGGCTCCCTACCTGGGAAGCTGCTGCGGTTTGATGGGGAAGGAGGGTCCCGGTCCTGCCCTCTGCGCTCACTCCGGTGGCCAGGCCCCACGGCTGTCCCGGTGCATTTTGTCACCGCTCTGCACCCCCGAGTGCCGTGGGTGCTGCGGTGGCACAGGCACAGCCTCCAAGCAGGGTTTGGTGCCGGCGGTGCACGAGCAGCCTGGCGGCTCCCAGGCGCTGAAGCCCTTCAGAAACCCGGGGAGGACAAAGAGAAAACCTCACCAAGCACAGGGAAGCTCACAGCGTCACCCTGGAAGACTGCTCCTGGCGGGGCTGCCCTGGAGAAAGGCACCCAGCAGACAACATCTCAGTACTTGCGGCCGAGCCAGGGGAGCAGAGCCCTGCACAGCCGACGTGGGTGAGCCCTGCAGGACCCAGACCCACCTGAGAGCTGGGACCAGAGCACAGCAGCAGGGGACAGAGGCCTGCTGGAGCTGGAGTTGTGCAGCTCCAAGGAAGTACGTTTCAGCTGGATAGCCACCAAATCCTAATTAGATGAACCAAATTTCGTTTATGTTGCAATTATATCAGTATGAACACTGCTGTGGCCACATGCATTGACTTCATGAAGGCACATTAGGGCCCTGTACCTGCAGGGCAAGAGCTCTCTGCAGCCCCAACCAGGAGAAGCTGCACGCAGAGGTGCAGGACAGTGCCAGGAAATACATCCCAGGTGCAGGAAGGAGAGGACTGACAGCCAGGAACGGGGCATTTCAGCCTCTGAATCTAGCCCTGTGCTTGTTACTTTCCCTGTCCCACAAGGGATTGCCCCCAACCCAATTCACCTGGAGCCTCTGACCTGCTGCTCTGATGGTCGTGGTAGCAGCTGACGGTGGGATGAGGCTGTGATGGTGGATGAGGCACTTGGATGGCTCCCCAGGGAATACCAGCAGCAGCGGTCGAGGCTGAAACACTAGAGCAGGAGAGCGGGGCGAGCAGATCTCAGCTTCTCGGCACATTTGCTTCCGCTAAACCTGTGGCACGAAGACTTCTCACAACCCTCAGCACCTGAAGCCTCTCTTGCCTGTGTTCACCCCGGTGGGGGGAGAGCCAGGTCTGGCTTGGGGGCCGGGTTATGCAGACGGAGCACAGGCCCGTGGCTGGGACACCCCGAAGCCGACGCTGCGCGGTGGCCGCGCACCAAAGCGAAAGCAGCTTCTCCCCAGCAGAAACGCAGCGGGACAGCCGCCCTCCTGTGCCCGACAGAGCCTCAGCCCCACGCCCCAAGGCAGCCCCCACGGGCTGCTCCCCCCCACGGGCTGCTCCCCTACCGCCACCCCAGGCTCTGCTCCCTGCCCGGGCACCCCCAGCCCACAAACGCTCCCTGCGGCACAGCACGGCTGTGGGGGGCACCGCGCACACCTGGGTGCTGGGACGGCTTCTGGACCCCGCAGCGTGGGCTCACAGCCCCAGCAGAGGCGCAGACACGCAGCCACCCCCCCCCCCCACGGCTGGCAAATAAATCGGCTCCGTCCTCTGCTGCCAATTAACTGCCCCAATCAAAGCACCTGCACCACGGGAGGAGCCGCCTGGCTTCGTTAAGCCGACTCATTTACAGCTTCTCGGGGTGCTTCTGTGCCGTTCTACCGGCACCCTCCCGGAGGGGACCCCCGGACATCGCCCCCCCCCCCCCAGCCCCCACCTGGGGTCGCGCCGCCGCCAGCCCCGCCCCGCCCCGCCGCGGCCGCTCCCCGCTCCCCGGCCCCGCTCCCCGGGCGCCCCCTGGCGGCGGCGCGGCGCAGCGCAGCCTCCGGGCCCGGCAGCCCCGCGGCCGGACGGCGCCACCCCGCGGCCCGCGCCCGCTCCCCCCCCCCCCCCCGCAGCGCCGGGGCCGCGCAGCCCGCGGCGGTTCTCGGTCCGGAGCCGGGGCTGAAGGACGGGAGGGGGCCGAGGGGCAGCCGGGGGCTGAGGGACGGGGGCTGCTGAAGGACAGCCGGGGGCTGAGGGCCGCCCCTGGGTGCTGCAGTAAGGGGGGGGGCTCGGCCTTGGCGCCGTTCTGGGGGTGCTGCCGCGCCCCCACAATCTGGGCCAGGATCGCCCCAAGTGCCTTCGTTGCTTCGTCTCTCTCCATCCCTGGCGCTGCCGCCATCTCCCCAGGCCGCTCGCTGCTCGCGGCAGCACCCACGGCGCCTGTCCCTGCGGGAGAGCCCTGCCCCTGCTCCAGCAGCTTCCACGCTTACCAGGAGCTGGGCTAACGCCAGCCTGCCGGCACAGCCCGCTTACAGCCATGAGGACGTGCGTGCAGCTCCTTCCAGGGGGAACAGGAAAACAAGCACACTAAGCGAAGCTGCGTCCCATTTCCCTTGAAAGGGGGACGCGGCGTCGAGGCGGCCCGCCACACGATGAGCTGCGGGCACTGCTGCGGGCCCTGCTCCCGGCAGGAACGCCGAGAGGCGAGCGCTGCTTGCAGTTGCCTGCCATAAACCCCACGTTTCCACAATAGCCAGCCTCCAGCTAGGTGATTCCAGGCGGGGCTGCGAGCTGACTAGTCTCGCAGATTTAGGAGGCTGTTGAGAGAACAGAAATAGTGAGTCACTGCTTTTGCCGCCTGTCTGTGACATTCGACTTTGCTGCACCACGTAAACGTGGCCTCTCCACGCCGTGCGCGGGCAGCCCGCAGGCTTGCCTGGCGAGGGAGCGTTGGGTGGGCCGGGATGGGAGGAGGGAACCTCAGCACACCCCGGGCCCAGGGCTGCTGCACTGTGCTTGGGACCTGTACCCGGGTGAAGCAGCGGCCCCACGCAGGGCTGCCAGCTGGGGCAGGGCCGGGCATGGCCCACGTGGAGGTCTCGGGGATGAATGGGCACCTTGTGGCCCAGGGACTGACCAACTCCCTCCCTCGTGCATAGCAAATGGCTCCGAGCAGGGACTCGGCGCTGGGCTCACTGGCAGCAGCGCTGTGAGCAGGCTCCAGCCTCACCCGCAGCTCAGAGAACCACCCAAATGCTCACTGAGGGCAGCGCGGCCTGCCAGGGGGCAGGGGAAAAGTAGGGCACACGTTATTGTTTATAGAAGGGGTTGTAGGCAGTCAGACTCGGGCAACAGCTTCGCACACACCCCTCTTCACCTCTGCTGCTATAAAAAGCAGGCAGGGCTGTGGCCGAGACGCCCGGGTACCACCCCAAATTCCTGCCTGGGCAGGGCTCCCGGCCGAGGCGTTGGAGGAAGGAAGGGCTGGGGAAGGAAGCAGAGCTTGTTCAGCGGCTGCTGCGTGCGGCTAGGCCACGGCCCGCGCCAGCGCTCTCGGGGCACTCCTCAGAAATTTCATCAAGCCTAAAGAGATGAACAAAGAGCTTCTTCCAGCTTGCTGCAAAACCTGTTCAGCCAAACCGATGCAAAGATAAGAAAACCAGGTCGCTCTTGAGGCGTAATGTTAAGGAGCCGACGAGCCGTGGGCTCTCCCTGATGGCAGGGCTGGGCGGCATGGGGCAGCCCCCGCGGTGCTGCTCTGTGGGGACAGAGCACACAGAAATCCAGCGTTGTGCTGCGGGCCGGGAGAGAGACAGAAACAATACAGCCCAGAAGATAGTCAGCAACACTTGCTCCTTATCTGTTATATAGAAGAAATCTTTCTGAAATTTCAGAGCGTAAATTAAAGCTTTGGCTTCCTCATCCTTGCACCAGCCCAGCTCGTGGCAGGTTTGTGTGAGGCAGCCCTGAGCCACACACAGCCCCAAGTCAAAACTCCAAACATTTCCTTAAGCAATTTGCACATCTTAAAAATAAAATCCTTTATTGATAATATGAATGTTTAACACGTTTAATGCCGTCAGCTATAAAAATGATTAAAGAGTTCAGCTCGGTACATTTGGCTTTACAAATTTACAAGTGTTAATGAATTAATACTAGTGTGTACATTTTGCACTTCATTATACTCCATTAGCCAGTGACAAACTCTGCAACAATTTCTGCTTGTAACAAATGTGAATTATAGAAGAAATATTTAGTTGCTTTCACACAGAATCTACATCAACAGTTAAATACTACCTCTAAATGTCTTACTGAATTAGTTGGATCCATTTTAATATCTTGTGCTTAGTTTCTCTCAGAAGATAGGCTACTAGCAAAAATACATTCTTTTGCATACCCCCTTCCCATATTATATTTTAGAAGAACCAGTACTCAGTGCATTTCCTAATAAACTTCATCATAGCATCTCTCTCTATAGAGCTATTGATAAGGAAAGGGGATAATACAATTTAGATTAATGTAAAAGCAAAGAAACACGTTAAAGCAGTGTATACAAAAGCCTCACTTTTGAATCGGCAGTGATACGTGGGCCTAAATTCATCTGCCCATCAGTTTTCAGAATTACTCTCATCAAGAGAAAAAATCTGCTATGAATACTTACAAAAGTAATAAATGTGCTTCCCTAAAAGCCACTGCCCACTTATTTCCAGGCTGCCCATCTTCCTATTGTTAGCATGTAGCCCCTTCCAATGGGTTAGGAACCATGGCACGTAACACCACAATTTAAAAGGCTACTAAAAGGTTTGTAAAAACCTCTTGTTCTAGCCTAAATATCTGCCTGCACGGGAAAGAACAGCAGGGGCGCTTCAGACAACAGCCACTCCAAAGCAGCACAAGCGCTGCGATGTCCTACAGAGCAAGACTCAGGGCTTGAAGGAGCTGCCTGGTGAAGGAGCTTCCAGGCCACGTCCAGCAGTGCATCTGCCCCGCAGCCACAGGGATCTTTCCTACAGGGAAGTGGGATGTGCTCTGTTTGATTAAATATTCAAAAACGATGAAGGAGAAAGCATCGCTGGCAGTGGGAAACTATAGTGTGCAACTTGACACTGCTGAGAGGGAAACGCTGAACGTTTCTAAGTTTAGGATCAGTTCAGATACAACACCTGAAATAATTAACTCAGGGTTACGCTCTCAGCCTCTACCACTGATCTGTGGTACGTTTGTCTTGCACTTCTTACCACGATGACTCAGAAAACCAACCCTGCCGTGCTGTGGAGTGATGGGCAGCATAGGCAGAACATGGCAGTGAGGACTACACTTCTCGTACCAAACATTTCTGCGCTAGAATCCATTGCCGCTCCCCTTTTGGGCCCAAATAACTTTTCCTACGTAGGATTTGCCTCAAACTTAGGCAATTCCTTGCTCTGTTTTTTTTTTTCCAATCTCAAAGAATTCCCTTGTTTTCTTAATATTAGGAAGAAGCTCAAGAATAGAGATTTTCATAACGTGTTGTATATTTAATAGGTACGTGTGAAACTACCTAAACACATACACGTAGTCAATTACCTATGACAGTAATGATTTGGTTCTCTATTTGTAGCAGCCACTGAAAGCCAACAAGATCCCAAAACTAGCGTGTAAAATCCATGTCAGCTGGACACCACTGATGCAAGTGATGAATAAAATTATTGCTTTTGTGTATAGTAGAAGATCCTGTTTTACTGTTGCAAAGGAAACTGTATCATATGGACTAGTGTTTTGTTTTTCAAGTAATAGCAAGATCTTTGTCAAGTAGTAGCAAGATCCTTTTCTCAGAAGTTCTACACACAACAGTAGAATGCTTGAGGAACTTGAAAATTAAAAGGTGACACACCAGAAACTAGAGTTTAGCCATTTAAAGCACCCAGGCATCTCTACCGGATGTGCTATAGGAAACAAACAAAAAAAACTGCTGGAACAATGAATATTGAAAGCAGAGTAATCTGGACAATCCAGATTACTGCTAAATTTCACACCAAGAAACTTGTGTATGCTTCCTAAAATACCTAGGAGCCAAGATCTAAAGGACAAAGTGTGGCTGGCTGCATCAGTCTGGTGGTCACTTTACAGAATTGGTAGCACATTTGCTAACTTACTTTAGCAAACGGAAAGAATTAAAAAGAAAAACAGTGTTTTTAACATTCATGACTCAGAGAAGAATTTCTTTCTGCAGCTAGATGGTCCCCCTCTTCACCCTTTTCAGAGAATCACATTCATATTGCAGGCTTAGTTCAGGCACTTTATATAAAATGTTCATCTGGAGTAAAAAGTCTGCAAAAGTTATTTCTGCATAATTTAAAAGTAGCATTTCAGTCCCATTTTAGTTTGATAGATAGGTCCCAGTTCATGATTATGGTTCCTGTTCTTGATTTGATTTGACCGTTGCCATGAGACATTTTGAGGCTACTGTATAGCTGTAGTTAAGGTTTCTTCATAAACAAAAATATTTTCCTACCTATTAAAAAAGAAAAATATACTAAATGCTTTATACAGACAGATTCTGCTACTATGGAAATAAATAACATGGAGTGGAAAACCAGTGCCTTAGCTCTAGGACGCTAAGCCATGGAATGTCACATTCACATTTTCTGGAGACTAGCTGCTAGTTGGCAGGAGTATCTCCATGTCTTTGCCATTTGCCACTACAGTATTGTTAGAGCAGCTACTTGCCACGTCCATGGGGGCACCCAGAGAGGACGCCTGAGAAGAGGTTTTGGTTAGCGGAGCAGGAGCAGCAGGCGACTGAGCGAGGCCAGGTTTCTTTGGAGGAATGGGTGGAGGGTTCCCTCTTTCTGCTCTAGGAATGGTTGGTGACTTAATCCCAGGAGACAATGGGCTTAGCGGACTGGAAACCTTTCCAGGGCTCGGAGAATGACCAGATTCATTTTTGGGGCTCACGGCATTTGCCAGATTTCGATAGTCTGTGCCAAAAGGTGAGCTATTAGGGGAGACAGGTTTAATCGCTCCCTGCTGGCTGGTGAATCTGGAAAGAACCTGAGTGACTGTATTGCGTGCTAACTGCTTGGCAGCAGAGTTATCTGCTAGAGTAGGAGACAAATCCCTTGACGGTGGGCTCTGCAAACCACTTGACTGATGGTCCTGTTCAGCTTGAGACTGAAATTTGTGCCGAGCTGCGTGGAAACGTTGATTGATCCCCACCTGGTAGGATGACTGATAACCAGGGCTGCTTGCTGAAGCTCCCACTAAGCGTTTAGTCAGAACCGGTGAGGAGCAGGGCGAAGGTGTTAGAGAGGAGGCAGCTGTGCTGCTGGGAGACAGGGAGACCCCACTAGAAGGGAGCTGAGACATCAGATGCACTGGTGACTCTGTTCTTACAGGAGAACTTCCATTTTCAACTGCGTTTTCTAGTGTTGTACCAGCAGATTTCTCCTTTTGAGCCTGGCTCTCTGCTGCATTTGTTTGCAGCAGCTCGCTACCCGTTTGCATGTCTGTATTGCAATGACCATTGGATTTTGCATAGGAATGAGTAGGTGTAGTAGGGCTGGGAAACACGGTATGCACAGCTTTGCTTGTGCCGGCAGGATTTGCTCGGTCTGCTTGTGGACACTCCGTCTGGCAAGACACAGACTTCACTGCGGGACTGTCAGTAGCAACTCCTCTGGACATCACTGAGGAGCTTGGCTGCAAAGGCTCAGTAGGACTGTGCTCCTGGCAAGCAGCCTCCAGCTCCTTCAGGGCTTTCTTCAAACATTCTACCTCTTCTTTCAGTGCTTTTGTACGGTTTTCTTCTCTGTTCAGCTTGGCTTTCAGCTGTTCTCTTTCAATGTCAAACTCCGAGAGCTGCTTTTCTACTTGTGCTTCCATCTGTAAACCCCGCTTCCTCTTGGATGCCAGCTCCTCCTCCAGTTTACTCACCTTACTCTTCTCTTTTTCCAATTTCAAGCTCAATTCTGCTGTCTTCTGACCCTCTTCTGCTGCTTTGGCAGTGGCTTTCTTGCACTCTACCACAAGCACGGAAGACAGTTGCTTGTGGCGAGCCCTTTCTTCCTCCAACTGGCTTGAGAGCTTCTTCTGTTCTTTTTCAAACTTCTTCACTTGGGATTTTTCAAACTCCAACTAGAAGACAACAAAGAAAAGCTGTAAAGGAACCACAAAACCTCCTGAAAGTAAACGACGTGCAGCACCACAAAAGCTAATGGGGTTACTATACACGTTGGAGACATTCCCCAGTAAAAGATGGCAATGCCTAAGAGAAAGAAAGAGGTTCTTGCCCCAGGTGTCTGCAAGACAGTCCTGTGTGACAAGCAACTCAGTTCACATCTATTACGAATTATTACTTGTGAGTAGTTACATCACGTATGATATTCATTTGGCACTTTGTAGGACATACACGTTCTGCCACGCACTGATTGAACAGGTGATCTGAGCAAAAATTTCCTTCCACCTCATTTACTACTTTGTTGGTTTGCCTTTTAAAGGCATTGGGCTTTGAAATGCTGATACATTACATATGTTTATTAAAGTCTGCAGCAATTGAGTAAGAGAAAACAGCAGCTTAAATATTTATTATAATCCCTGAGCAATCACACCGGGAGACCTTTCATGACGACTTATTCTGATTTTTGAGTGCTAGAAAGCGTTATCATTTGTAAGTGCAGCCCTGCTCTTGAGAACTTCTCAGATTTCAGGCTGAAGAAAGATTTCAAAGCATTTGTCTATTAATGGCTTTTACCACCATTCATCTTCAAAAAAAAAAAACATCAGAGAAATGAGGTTGTTTTTCACATCAAAATGGAAGAAAAAACAGGAGAGCCTTACGGAGGAGCGAGGCCCCTGATATTCTTTAGATGTGAAGGTGTGATCTAACACCAGTACTCAGCTCAGCACCCTGCCTGAGCACCCGGGGCCCCGGGTTTCCGTGGGCTGGGTAATCAGCAGCTACTGAGGCGCAGCGTACCTGCTGGGTGAGCCGCTCCCGCTCCTTCTCCAGCATGTAGGTCACATCATCCCCCTCCGCCGTGTCCTGGGCGTGACGCTGCCTCTCTTCCTCAAGGTCCAGGATCACCTGCCAAACAGACTCGGGTCACTCCAGCACCCAGCCGCACCCGTGAGCCGCACAGCGCAGGGAGAGCGGCGCCTCCGCACACCGCCCAAAGCCAAGTGACACGGGAGTGCTACCACTGCAGCCTGACATCCCAATTCAACTCGGAAATCACATAAAAGCAGCTTTTGGACAAGTTACACTGTGTTATTATTTGGTATAGTTGAGCCAGTTTGTGAAAGAAGTTAGAGAATCGCACCCTTCACAAATCGTTTTATTACCCAGTAGGCAAATTGCGCGCTTTTCCTCCCAGCTGCAAACAGCCTCGAGAAGTTCCCATCAGCTGCCACTGGCAGTAGGGTGCCCTCATCAGAATTTCCTGGCAGGACCTTTAACACCAGAGCCAGCAGAGCAGACGCACTACCCCAGGGAGGACGCGCCCAGGCGACACAGGGTGTTACAGTCGCAGCGATGATCCTCGCTACAGTTCCAGCAGTAATTCACACTCAGACTTCTCCTTCAGTTTCTTACAGGAGATTTGAGGACTGCAGTGCAAAGTTTATTTTAAAGAGCATTAATTTGTTCTTCCACTTAAGAACAAGATGAGCTCTTGAAATGAAACTGCTTGCCATAAGGACCCAGTTAAGGAGCTCCTTCAGTTTTCATGCTGAATTACATGAATAATTGAAATTCTATTAACTCAACAAAAAAAAGCCAAATAAGGCAGAGTCTCTTGGGGGGAGCTTGCATCTCACCTCCAGAACTCTAGGGCTTTCCTAAAACACACTCACCAGGGATTTAGTAGCTTCTCAGTCTTCCTGCAATTTAAGCTTCCAAACAATGCTTAAATATTTTTAGGTACCCAGGGAACCTCTTTACAAGAGCGACAGAAACCTCTTTAGAAGGAAACCTCTTTACAAGAGCGACAGAAATGCTTCACACTCTTCACAGCCTGAAAGGACGGCCTTGCTCTTGTCCCCATCAACAGATCACATGAAAATAAACTTCAAACCATGCACTGATGAGCAATGGAACAGAGGGTTCAACTTTGAACCTTTTGATTAGAAATAAAATGTGACTACTTGTATTTGGTATCTTCGTATTTGATTGTGTAAGTTTTAATCAAAGCAAGAGTGACATCTGGAAAAAACAAAAAACCACACCCAAGATGGTACTGGCTCAGGCACAGGCAGTAGCCAAAAATATACTTAAATTTGACATTATAAAAGCTAGCCTCTAGATACCAGTCTGCCACTGATGCAAGTAAAAGCAAGTAAAAGCAAAAATCCCAGCTACTTTCTAGATGGAGCAGAAGTATGTGAAGAGGTTAAGACATGGTGCTGCAGCGCAGGTGGTTAGAGATTCAGGAGGGCTCCTCCCAGTCGCGGGTTCCAGTGATACACTCTTGGACAACTATTCCGTGCCCTGACTATACAGGAGGGACAAGTATTTTAGTCATTTTGGCTTGTCAAATTTACTGCAGGACAAAAAGAACTCCATGTAAACATGCGGATTTTTTGTTTGTTTTTTAAAAGCTAAGTAGTTACATAAAGAGAAGCTGTTGTAGCAAGCCCGAGACGCTGAGGTCAGTGGACTCTTGCTTTCAGACTTGTGTGCAGCTTTATGCTCTCCTAGCAAACGGAGGTACGTATGCCAGGTGAGCAAACCTCTGAGGAAGTAAAGTCTGACATGTGGCCCAGGCACTTCACTGGTGTCACTGTATGTTCAAGCTCCATATGAAGAATAAGAGATAATCCATTAAAGTGGCCAAAATTAGTTTTGGTCAAGCCCTATTTTGTTAGAAAAGCCCAGCTTCCAGGGGTGCACTCCCATAAGTACCTGGTACTAGCTCTTTCTGAGATAACAGTGGTAAACAGTGATGTGTTTGCTGAGAATTCAACCTTCCAGAAATTCTTTCTTACATTTTAGTAAGTACCATACCTCCCAGTTGTGGATAAACTACTTCCTTTCCTGTGTCCCCTAATAAAGACATCTTGTATGCCTTTCAAATCTCAAACTAACGAGCCTAACAGTTGCATCATAGTGAGTGACAAGAAGTTTAAATAAAGCTGAAAAGTTCTTTCAGTTACCAAAACTCAAGGCATTCAAGAGTTTTTGTCTAAGTCAACGTATTTTCAAAATGTAACTAGTAAATTCTGAATACCTTATTTGAGGAAAAACTTACCTTTCTGTGTCTGCTTTCTGCAGCGGCTAGTTGGGATAACATTCTTTCCTGCATATTCTTGCAATGTTTCATCACCACTTTCAAAATAGATAAGGGATTGGAGCATACTGGTTGCTTTTCACCATGATTCCCCTCTTTCAGGGTCTCAAAATCTCTTTGCAAAGCCATCAGTGGGTCACTGATGTTGTACTTTCCATAGCGCTCTTCAATGAAGGTGTCTCTATGCTGGGCCTGTGATAAAATTAAACAAATTTGCATTTCAGCATACTTAAAATACAAAACTAGCTAAAAAAAAGAAAGTTGTTCATCATTAATAATCCCTTCCCCAATTTTCCACTTACAGAAATCATGACACAGCCTGATACATAACCCACTACCTGCTATAAGTGTATTTAGAGAGGAAAAACCACAAGTGTGTCACGTTAAAGGCACGTGGTTAGCAGACGAGGATAAGAGAGCAATTCAGATGACAGAAGCTGGCCCAGCGATCGACCTGAGGAGCAGTGCAGCTCCTGCCACCTACGTGATCCCCAGCGCCCACCTGCACCCTCCATTCTCATGCGGGCAGCACCAAGGGGACAAACACCACAGCTTTCTCGTAGCGGGTGCCCAAACTATTCCTCTGACGGCAGACTGATCAAGTAAGACTACCCAAAGGTAAATGCACAGTGAGGACAACACTCCATCATCAGAAAGGATTTTTAAGCTGTTAACATTTAAAGTTTCAGCTAGGCTCCAAGCTGATAAACCCCCTCGTTAATATATTTAAAACGGACGTAGGTTGACGGTCCCCCACTGACACAGACAATAAAATCGAGAAGGAACAGAAGTGTGCGAGCGAGTCCAGTTCGGCTGGCCCCGCCGCTTCGCCACCGCTCCTCCAGCTCTCTCTCCGGGGACGGGGATCCTGAAGCGGCGCGCGAGAAGCGCCCGTATCTCCACAACTGGAACGCAAGCAGATGTCTGAGCGTGTCTGCCTGTGACAGCCGAGGGTGAGCGCGTGGCAGCTATGTGGAGCACGTGCACCGTTCATTTCTCACTGGTCCCCCGGCTGAAAAAGCCTTTCAGCCAAGTGGCCTCACGCAAACTAGGAAGAGAAGGAAAGGAAGTCTTGCTTAAAAACACAGCCTCTTCTGAGCACACACCCTAACGTCCTCATACCACAGCTACCTGCCTCCATCGCTTCCATTCCACCCCTGCAAAAGGTAAATATCAGGTCCTGCTCACCGAGAGATTTAATCATTTACTGATGTGGCGGTGGGAGAGCAGTTGTGTGTTGTTTTTTTTCATTATGTCACCATCAAAGAATTTCATGTTGAGCAATTAAAGAGTTTTACTCTCACAGTAACCTAGAAAGCTGTAAATTGTTAATAAAATCCTTACTAATCTCCTCCAGACTAAACAAAGCTTAGTGGCTCAAGATGCAAGATAGGAACGATTAGGTTTCTTTTGGTGACATGTAAGAATTCAGGAAACTCACACTTCCTAAGCTTTACGTTTCCTACATTTAGAGCCATCCCTTCCAGCTGGAAATCTGTTGGTTAGGATGCTACGGCCTTATCCTACCGAATGACTACTGGGAAGTCCTAAAAACCAAAACAAACCTTTGTGAACACACAGATGCTAAAAAAATAATAATAAATCTTTACTCAAATAGCTGACGGAGACTTTTTGGTCCTGTCTATATTCCAAGACAGAACCATGGGATTAGCGTGGAAAAAACACGTCAAAGTCAAGCACTGCCCTCAAAGGGGGAAACGTATAGGCTACGTTGACCAGAGGCACAAAAAGCACCTTTCTTTCCATATTTCCTCCATGACCCAACCTGGTTAGAGAGAGCTGTCCGCCGATCCTGACCTGGCGTTGCATTTTAACCCCTGCAGCACACAAATACAGAGGAACACTTCGCTCTGCCAGACAGCCCTGCTGCCTTCTCAGGAAAGGTGGGCACGGCTTGGTGCTACATGCGTTTGGCCAGAGCTGAAGATATTGTTCTATGGATTTAAATAAAAAGAGGAAGGAAAGGATCAGCCCTGGAAATGGGAGGGCAGCCTCGGATAATAAGCCACCCATGGTTTAATGAATCACAGGAAAAACTACAGACTTTTTTTGTGGCAGGGCGGGGAACTTCAGTTCTTCCAAAGTATTTATAAAAGTGACTCAACCCGACCTCGCTGCAAGCGCGTAGGGCACTTCTAAGTGACTCAGGCATTAAAAAGGCTTCGAGTACAAAACTGGACATTCATCCAGCTGCCAAACTGCTCTGAGACGAGCTGCTCTTCCCCGGGGCCAAACCCACCTGGTGGTGGGCACTGCACGGCCGCAGGAAAACATCGGAGAGACCGCGAGGGGGAGGACATTCGGGTAGCTCCCTGCCAGGCTGCTGCTTTCTAATAAAAGCCCAAAGAACTGGGATTTATCACCAAATAAGTTCATACCCAGTACGTATAACCTCTGGTTTTCTGTGAGCGCTGACAAAAGTCACGGTTCTCCCTCGCTCCCAGGCAGCTCTGAGCTCGGCTGAGCTGAGCCGGGGAGGTTTGTTTCCTGCCTGGGAAAGAACGAGAAGTTCTTCCTTGCTGCTCTGAGCAATTAAGTGTTTTCCTGAGCTAGCATGACAAACAGATGAGCCTATCATAACATTAATAGCTTCGTGAAGTCCAGCTATTCTTCTTTAGTAGCCAGCACAGCATAAACATTTAATTAAAGCTGTCTAGACTATGAAAAGTCTTAAACAGCCCATCCTACACAGGCTACAACGAGTTTACAGAACGAAATCCACCGCTCGGGCATTCGGGCCGCCACGCAGTAGAAACGCAGACGCCGACCTGCAGCCTGCGTGTGCCACCTCCGTGCCGCGGGGCCGCCGGGCAGCACGGCTCCGAGGTGGCCGCGGGGCCACCACCACCGCTCCTGGTGCACCAGCTCAGGATGGGCACACGCGCGTGGGGCTTCTCCCTGCCTGATGCCGCTCACCTGGGCGCCTCTTCAGCTCGACCTCCCCCAGTCATGCTGGGGATTAGGGGATTACATGGAAACAGCTCCAGCAGTTTTGATTTTGTCCTGTCTGAACTGGAATTCAGGCATAAACACTTTTTTTTTTTTTTTTTTAACTTCCAGAACAGAAGCAACTTGATGATGCAAGAGAAAGATTCTATTAATGAGCCCAGCACGGAAAAAAAAAAATCAACCTAGATCTCAGATCCCAGTATCAACCTATTGTAACGTATAAATCGACACGAGATTGAGCCTCAGTAATAAACAAACAACATTACAAAAAGCATTGCTAACCCAGCAGCAGAAAATCGGATCTGGAAGACCAGAGATGACATGTACACATCCCACAAGATGAGCTGCTCTTCAAAAGACGACGCGATTTTCTACAGTTAGAAGTTCCTCTAATTCAGTACCTTCATCTCCACCATCTCAGACATGTAAACGTAATTTCTTATCAAAAAAATTCAAACTCTGAAAGCAACTAAATGAACTATTTGGCAGCTTTGTGGATGATTATATTGCCCTCCGCCAAGAGGAAAAAAGTTAACATTTAAGTTTGGGCAGCTCTTAAAACGAAGAAACAAACAAACAAAACCCCAAAGAAACAAAACCACAGGCAGCAGCTACGCAAGTGAATTACTCCTCCAAACAAAAGTCCCGATGATCAGAAGAAGCAGGCACTGGGGGGGTCCCACCCTACGCTGGCTGGCTTTTAGCTCCTGCTAGGGTCGCTGACCACGGCCAGTCCGTTTTGGAAAAGGCTCCCTCTGACTTTTGGAGCAGAAGCAATATCTGACAACAGTGAAGAGATGCTTCCTGTGCAGCCCAGCACAGCAGAACTTCACTTTGTTAGGGAAAAGCTACTGTTTCCTCTTGGGATTTCTAAGCTGCGTTGGGCTGGATGTTTCCCATAATATACTTTTTTTTTTTTTTTTTTTTAAAGATTTCCTTTTATTGAAACCTTGTTTATGAGACAGCATTTTCTGTCTGCCTTCAATAAGCTTTACAACTTGTTTTACTGGAACTTCAAACGGGGAATTCCCAGCACTTGCTTTAAGTGTTTTTCTGGACAGAAGGTGGAATATTGCTCTTCCCTGTAATTTTAGGGTTCGGGATTTAACCCTGGGCACAACACAAACACGGTGTTAATTAACCGTAGTTACTGCGTATGCAGTTCTCCAGTAATAATACGCACAGAAGTTCCTCCTTTATGCTGCAGAGCGGTATAATCTTTAAATAGCTTCTTACTGCCTTTGACTTCCTCATTAGCTCCTTTCCCCCGAGCCAGATATTGGGAACGAAGACACGCTGAAGTCACGGCCGCCAGCGAGAAGGGAATTGTGTTGGGACCCCTTGCTCTGCACAAAAACCTCGGCGCAGGACCCCGGCCCCACGTCAGCTCCAGCTCCAGCCCCGGAGCGATGCCCAGCAGGGGCCGTGGTGCTGAACAGCGCGCGCCTCCCGACCGCCATCAGTACACCACGCCAACAAACCAGCTGAATGACACCTAACGACATTTGCCCGCCTAACACGGCCTATCAGCTTCGAAAAACGTAAGAAACGTTTGCAATAAACATTCAGCAGCACAAAATCACAGCTTCCTTCTCTGGGAACCTTTGCTTGGAAGTGCAGATGGCATGAGCCGGCGCAGCGGCACAGCGCCCACAGGTCCCCAGCGATGGCTGAGCACCGTGCACCAGCGCCGCGGGACCCACGCCGCACTCGGCTCCAAGCTGGAAGCCCGAAACGCAGAGCGTCCCTCCGGCAGGACCTACCTGGGCGCTGGGACGGAGCAGGGAAGTGGTTGTCCAAAAGATACCGCCGAGCAGGGCTGCCTCAAGGCAGAAAAACAAAGTTTTCCCCAAACTTGCAAGAAGAGCCGCAAGGAAGCCTGCCTTCTGGAAGGAGCGGGCGCATGGGAACCCTGCTGGATCTAAGCTGCTTTGTGCAAAACGCCCGTTTTGTCCCACCTGGGAAACGCTAGCATCCCTAGTCAGGTTCTTTATTACCGAACTTTTTTTGCCTACTTAATCAAGAGGTAGATGTTGGCGTTTTGAAATTGTGCCGTAAACTTAGCTTCTAAACCCACTGACAAATGGACACGTAATTTGGAGCGCATTAATAGCGCTTCATAGAATGAATTACTGAATTCAGAAGCAAAGTAACGAACGCCAGCTCCCACAAAATAGACGGTTCATTAGCACAAAAGACAGTTTCTGCTCCAAATTCGCTTAAGCCCTTAACATTAAAGAACACGCCAGAAAGCTGCTTCCTGTTTTCCAGAAGTGAACAGAACTTCATTGCTAACATACAGCGAACTCTCACTTAACGGGCAGGGGGGAGGGAACCCGGTGCTCTAACACACCAACGCAGGCTTGTTTAAATATTGAATTGTTTTCGATCGTGGTGTGCTGTTTTAGAAAGCTAACCTATATTTCATGCGTGTAATCCTTTCTACATGGCAGTAAGGACTGAGAATCCAGCCCTTAGTATTATGCAACTCTGACAGCATCTGTTTTTTTGGATGATTTAAACATGATTATAACTGCAGGAAAAGGAACACAATAAGAAATGAGATTTAAGGCCTGCTCCGAGGAGAACATTGAGATTTATGCAGTGGACAGGAAGCTACTTTCGGGCAAAACAGCTTTTTTTTTTTTCAATGGGGTTTTAAAATAGAGGAAGCAAACTGGAGCACTGGAAAACAATATTCTGAGTACAGTAAGTTTGCTCTCTTAGTCCTTCGTGCTAGAGCTTGGATTGCATCAACACCCGATCCGAACGGCCATCGGAAGTCAGAGCAGGTACACAGCGAAGGCACGCAGACGGTTCTCCCTGTCACAAAGGCCCAGCAGCACTCAATTAAAACAATGCAGAAGGAAAAAAGAAAGCTGCAGAAGAACAGAGAAGACAGCAAGGGCAAGTCACAGTAAGGGAGAGGCATTAATTAGAGGTGACCTAACAACGGCTCTTTATAATCTGAACCCGAGCAGCTGACGGATGAGGCTCAGGAGCTGCGGAGGGACGCTGCCCCCGGGCGCCGTGCAGAGACCCCCGGCAGGGCGAGCAGGGACAGAGGGCAGAGGAGCAGGGGCAGCCGAAGGGAAGGGTGGGCAGCGAAGGGGCGAAGCAGGCAGCCTCTGCACGGGCAGGCCCCGCAGCTCCGCTCTGACGCTGCGAAGCGGGGCTGGTGCCAGCCAGCAAGCGGCCCGATACCACGAGGGAGAAGAAAACTATTTTAGGAGTTGCAATCTGCATGCACAGATTCTCTCTGCTAAATGCCAGATGTTAAATGCTTTCCTTTAAGCACGCAGGAATATCAATTATTGCAGACTGCACTACAGTCAAATTACAGGCTTACAAGTTAAGGCAATCTTTTTCCATGCAAGTGCTTGTCCTTCCCTACAACGTAACATAGGATCTGCTTCAGAAATCCGGAGGGGTCAGGAGCATTTAAGTTTGAACTAGGTAGACAAACCTCTGATCTTTAACCATTGCCGTCTCCGTGTGTAACGTAACTGCAGGAGACAAACACTGCCATTGTTTGAGACCACGCTGTGCTCAGGTTCCATGCCGCCTCCTCCCACGTACGTACGCGCTTCACGTAAAGCTATCACGCCTCCAAAGAAGGCTGACTGAAGGCAGGCACCGAAGTCACTACTCAACAACCACGCAAAACAGAGGCAGCTGCGAGGCTACGGCCGGATGACTTCTCCACGCACAAACCCAGGGAACGCTTCCACCAGCCCCCGATGTCCCCGCTCCTCACGGCGCACGTCAGGGCTCGGCTCAAACTAAAGGCTCTGGGCTTCGCTCTTTGGTTCAGCCTTAGAGGGCCTTTTCTTCACGGCAGCATTCTTACGTTTATCAGAAGAGGAGTAAACAGATTAGCGAGGTGGGTTTTCCTTTAATTACAGCCACACACAAAACTATTCCAGCCGGCGAAGCCCTGTGAAGCTGTTACCACAGCTACTATCAGCAAACAAAGGACAAGCGCAGCGCGGCCAGGCTTTCTCTAACTGGGTGCTGGACACGCGCACGCTGCGAGGCCAGGAGGCTGCCGAGGCTCTGTCCGGCCGCCACCAAAAGCTACGTGGCTCCTGCTGTTTCCCTTTGCCCCAGGCACCGAATGGGCAACGCCATCTCCTACCTGCAGGCAGCCTGCTGCGCGCTGGCACTGCTTGACGCGGCGCCCGGCCGCCAGCCCCACGCCCCCAGGAGCCCCCGTGCTGTGCTGGGAGGCTGCACGTGGCCAGAGCCAGCTCTGGCTTGAGGCTCTCACTGCCCTTTCCTGCTACCTTCAGCTTTCCTGGCGTTCTCAGGATGAGAAGGGGGAAAAAAATAATAATAAAAAAAAAGCACTAACTTTTGATTAGCTTGGTATTTTATACTTTGCAATTATCAAGCACAGGTTACAGTTTCAATTAATTTCTTCTGAGCTACCAGTACCTGACAATCGATGTCAAAAGGGTGTTTTAACCGTACGGATCTCCTCGTGCAGGAGGGAATTGCAGGTTAAATTTCAACAGAAAAGATAATTGCATTGCACTATTGGAAGGTGCTCATAAAAAGCCTATGGAACGGAGCTACATTCCTTTCCATCAGTCCCTCCGTGCCCCATTACATGCATCTCACGTCGTGGTATTAAAGCCATGCTTGTCCGGGAGCACGTTCTGGTGACACAGTTAGAAAGCTGACCCTAGGAGAGGAGCCAAGCCTCTACCCAGTCCCTCGCTCCGGGAGGGTAATAGCATTCCTCCAACAGAAAACAAATCGTCCACACTTGTACTTGACAGCGTCTCTCTTTCTCCTGTCAAAATACCTTCTTACTTACAGATTTAGGTCTTCTGGATATTCTTCCTACTTGGGAAAACCATAAGGAAGTTTAAGGCAAACCAGACGAGAGCAAAGCCATTTTTATCAGAAATCGAGTAACAGCTCTGTAAACATCTGCTACCAGAACGAGGGGGCATAAAAACAAACTGTAAGAATAGATTCTCTTTATGGGACCTTGTTATCTTCAGAGATCAGACAGTAACAAAGTTCACTAAACAGGACTACTTTAAGAACAGTTCAAAAGGCCAGAAGTGGAACGCCGTGATTAGTACCACGCAGCCTCCTTAATGCACCAGGAAATACACCCAGTGCGCGCTCCGCTGAAAGACTTGCACTAGCATCCTCTAAAAGACTTGCACTAGCATCCTCTAAGTGTCCTGGGCAATACACAGTACAGTAAAATACAGGTTACCAAAGCCTGTATTTTGCTCTTACCATACCTAAAGAATAGCAGCAAATTGCCAAGATACATCTAATAAAAATGTAAGGTCACTATAACACTATGATAGCAAAAGCAAGGTATTACAGGATTAGAGGAGCAAAGGGAAGCCAAGAGCCTTCTCATATTGAGGCCACAACAAATCACAAGCAGTACCAATTGGAAAACTGCTCTGCAAGAACTGAAACAGTCAGCATAAAATTTACTATGTGAAAACAATCAGCAGTTTTACAAAAAACACATATACTGGTCCAGGGACTGCATCTTGTTCAAACAGACGCATGACAATTCTTACCCTCCATCTGGATTTTGAATGTTGTAATTTTAACAAGCAAACCAGAAAGATTAACTATTATTTGTATGAACTATACAAAAAAAAAAAAGGCTTAGAAACTAGCCACTAGTCCAGCTTAGAAAAGGATTTGTATGTACTCAACTCTAAGTATTACTGAGCTATCTATACATGTATATATATATATGACTACTAATGGATCAAATCTGCAAAATACCTTACTAATTCTTACAAGAACACTTTCATCTCATCGCACGCAACCTGACAAGACAGGAATAGCTATCCCTTTCGGAAGGTCCACCGAACATGCCCACGTTAATGCACGCCCTGCAGGAGCGACAGGGAGGAGCCGAGCTCATCGCCGCGCTCCGTAATTACAGCTGCCAGAGCACAGAGATGCAACCTCCGATTGGTACGCCCAAATCACAGATGAAAATTAGCTTCTTCAGCACTCAACCCTCCCCCTACACACCCCGGAAATCTGCAGAAATCACGGAGAAGGGTTCAGAAAACACCCCACACCTAAGTTACAGCAGGTGAGGAGCGCCATTCGATCGCCGCTCCCCAGCACGGCCGCAGCCTGCCAGGGGCTAATCATGGCAGGGGGGCACGAAGGATGGAAGACAAGCTCCTCGCCACGCAGGGGGACCAGATCTACTCCTAGGCACTACAGCTTCTGGCCATCGAGATACAGCCAAAGAGACATCAGGTTTTCAACCCACGAACAGGAAAACAAACAAGAAGAACCAGGCCAAAGGGATATTCCGCATAGGTTTCCATCTTACTGAAGCTGAGTGCCAACTTACTGAGGCATCCTTCAAAAAGCAGCAGCGTTACACGCAGACTACGCACTCTGAGATACTTTCCAGGCTCATCCCCAACAGACTGCACCGCAGCCCACGCCACCCAGCCGAGGGAAGTGGACGCAGCGCTGGCACCGCCTGGAAGGGGGCTCCTGCCGCGGGAGCTGCCCCTGCGGGGGTCCCACCTGCCCCAGCGCCACCCCCAGTCCTGTCCCAGCACCAGTGCTCGTGCCGACGGGGCTGAAACAAACTTTTTTGATGGGTCAGTTTCAGCTGGTATCAGCTCCTCTGGAAGGTTACATTACAGCTTGCGCCAGCAAAGGGAAGGAATAAGCAGCCAGGCACACAAGTCTGCTTCTCTCAGCAGCAGCAGCTTATAGTGGCTTAGTTTAATACAAAGCCGTGGCTGCTTCTTCCTTATTCCAGTGACGTTATTCTCGCTGAAGGACTAATCTGTGATCCCTCCGGGCGAGAAGATGTTCTGCTTTAAGAAGCCTTCCTTATTTAATAAGAACAAAACCAACAAAGGAAGTCTAGCAGACCTTCTTCATTTCTCAAGTACTCAGTTCCTTATCAGAAAGGATGGAAGCACATGCATAACGCTGCATTTAAACTTTGAAATGCTTCTTGCAGGAAGCTTACAACAACGAATTTGAAGACGTGGAATGATATACAGCATTTATAACTGAATACTACCGATATTGACACAGGGTCCTGTACCAGTAATAAATCATTGCTTCCGAATTTCACCTTGCATGCAGGCACTTTGCAGAACCCTTAACAGTACCGTTGTTGTTTTTGTCTCCTATCACGGTACTTACAACATACCTTTAAGGCTTCTATGACGAGATCTCTCGCTTCTAATTCTCCCTCAAGAATGCTAAACAGCGTCAGTAGTTCTGGTTTGCTGAGTTTTTCCAGATTCATCCTGAAAACCTGAAAAATGGAAGATAGTTTATTAGGCATTTCTCTGTATATTAAAATCAATACTCTAAGTTATGACACACAATCTCTATTTAACTTCAGCTTTCAGTTCTTCAGACTGCAGATTGCCGTGGGGTGGGGGGGAAGGGGAGAATACATAATGCAAACATTTTCTCTTTAGCTTCCCAGACCAGTTGCAGAAGAGTCATTTTTCACCTTTTCCCCAAGGGTCACGAACAGATGCACACCCAGATGGCGCAGGCAGAACGCGAGGGCTAAGACGAGAGCACGACATTCGCCGAGAAGTAGCCGGTCAACAGGAGAGGGGCAAAGCACGGATATTTAAGAGCCATACTACAGCAGGTAACACACCCGGATTGTACAGCTGCAAACATCACGCTGCCACTGAAGAGCAGGGCTGCAGGCAGTCCAAGCCAGGCCACCTAACAAATTTCATGGCAAAGTTCACGTTTCAGTGCTACGGTGCGTTCCTTAGGAGGGCCATTATGCATTAATGGTGGAACGGGCCCAAACCACTTTACAAAAGAAAAAAATCAATGCCACAAAGAATACACACTTAATTACTACTCTTCCAAACTGTTTCAATATCGCCATCATTTATTAAATATAATTTTACTGCTGACACAAGAACGAAGATCCATTGCCCGAACTCCCCGTACAGTAAGCTGCTTCTCCCCCCGCCAATACACTTAACAGTGCCTCGTTATAAGCCTCTGCATTACATTATTTTATTAACAAACAACGGCAATCAAGTACTAAACCCTTGTCTCTGACGGAAATACACCTCCTGCTTCATACAACAACCAAGTACGCATTTCCTGAGCCCAAGTCACATCCATCTTTTGCCACCCTTCAAATCAATCAGAAAACGCTACCGGATGAAGCAGCTGCTGAGAGATCCCAAATCCAACGGCAAGTGACACAGGGTGAGCTTCGCCTTTACTGGAGAAGCCTACCCAGCTAAAACACTCAACCAAACTCCAATTTTTCGGAAGTCGCTGCTACTTCACAACGGATTTGCATAACTGTGCCTCTGGAGAATTATGCACAAATGCAAGTTCTGTCTTGCTCACGCCAAAGCAGTTTTCCAATTGCTGGGAACAGAAAGTTCTGCTTGCAGAGAGCAATAAGTAGCCTTCACACAGCAAGAGAAATTACAAATCTACTTTGTGTCCCTTCTGCTAATTAGAGGAGTTTCTCATCGTGCTGTCACGTTCTTGCTTCAGGCAGCATTTTACACGAAGTTCTGTAAAACAGCAGTGTTTCTGACTGACTTTTCTGGATAGGGCAGCCCAGTGAGACTTCACTGAGTGCCATCAGGGCTGAGGTGCTGCGGGTGTTCTGAAACCAAGCGGAGTGGACAACAGCAGGCGCCTGCGGGCGCTGCCTGTGTGCTGTTACAGACCCACCCACCTGTGCTCAAGAGGAAAGCACACAGCCAGGCGCTTGGTAAACCCACACGTACCCACCAGGACTTCAAAGAAGCCTGGTCAGGAGCTGGTGACAGTGTACTTCAGAGACCTCCCAACACCGACCCAAGGCACGTTTTAGTGGCCCGGCAGCGCTGGCTCCCAGCCACCCCCCTGACACCCCAGCAGCCGTGCAGGACGTCACCCCGCCGGCCGGCTCCTGGGGCACGAAGGCTGCGTGCTTTACAAACAACTCGTCTTACACAAGGGAGTACAAGAGAAGAAGCAAATTAATGTTAACACATTAACCTGCCTGCTGGGCTGGCGCGAAGCCCCCCGGGAGATGCGTGGTGTAACCGCGACACCGCCTCGGCCCTTGGTCGGGCAGACTGGCGGACACCAGGACTGAATCAGCACTGCCAGGAAGAAGCAACAATTCTGTCAGATCCTCAAGCTGTATCAGTCCTGTGGTGCGATAAACCAGAACTAAAAAGGAGAAGTTTTCTTCTTTGAGATCTTGGAACATGCCATCTGACTGCGTTACACGGCACAGGACAGCAAATTTTTACGTGGGCTTCCAACAGGACAGAGCCTGCGCTTTGCTCCGAAGAAGAGCTGACACAGACACTTGCAGCTGTATCTCTCCATCAGCCACCAAAAGACACGCTCCTAAAGCGAGGGCGGCTTGGGACTTCCAAGCTGTAAGGGCGGGCAGGAACCGTTCCTGCCCCACAGCCTCAGTGCCCCGTGTGCCTCGTACCTCACCGTGCCGCAGAAAGCAGCCCTGCTGTTCCTAACAAGGCTCTGCGTCTTCAATCAGCTTCACGACACAAACGAGCCCTGTCCTGAACCACACTTGCACGAACGCTGACAGAAAAGGAGACGAGGAGCCAGCATGCCCAGGAGCCACGTACAACGCACCAGGCAGCCCTCGAGGGCGCAGCCTCGGCGTCCCCGCGTGCCACCAGGCCCCTGGGTGCTCGGGGCCGGGCTGGGAGCAGGCGCTGCGAGCAAAGCCGCTGCCCTAAAACCCCACCGAATCACAGCCGTGTCCTGCCCGACGTACAGGGAACTTCTCAGCACATCTCAGACACCTGTTAGGGCGACCCCGCAGCAACCACGAGTGCTGCTTTATAGGGGCACGCAACGGCAGGCGGATGGAAGACGCGAGGGGAAAAGCTGTGTGAATTTGGGGTTGTTATCTGGTAGGAACCGGACACCTCCGTGGTCCGGCGCACCAACCAGCACGGATCTGTGCACGCCCTGCTGCACCTACACCCGGTCCCTCCCTGCCCGTCCAGCCCCGCGGTCTCCTGAGCCGCCCTTCCCGGTCCTCCTCCCGGTTAAGTGCCCCTGCTCCTTCTCTGGTCCTGCTTTTTAAATGAAAGCCCACCCTGCCCAGCCCTGCCCCAGCCGACCCGTGCGGGTCAGTGCGGTGCCGAGCCCCCCGCTCGGAGCCCTGCCCAGGGGACGCGGTTTTCCCCGCACTTTTACCACGCCGGGACGGGACCCAGGAGCACCCCCGGCGCCCACAGCCCCTCACGGCCCGGCCCGGCCCGCGAGCCGCCCCCACGGGCTGACCGCAAACCGCAAGGCCTCGCTGTTTACCCTGACGGGATAAACACAGCCCCGGGCACAGATACGGCACCGGCCGGAGCACAAACACCGAGAAGCGCTCGCCGCCGGCCTGGAGGCCCCCTCGGCCCGGCCGGGAGCCCCCTGCCCACGCCCCGGGAGCTGCGGGGAGCCGCCTGCCAGCACCGGCACAAGGCAGGAGCCCGGCCCGGCCCGGCCCGGCCCGGCCCGGCGGAACCGCGCGGCCCCGCGCTGAGGCACCGGGGAGCCGCCCCGGGACCGGGGCCGGGAGCTCCCCGCCGGGCTGCGCTCACGGAGCCTCCGGCCGCTGCCCCGCCCCGGTGCACGGGCACGGCGGGGCCGCTCCAGCAGCGCCCCCGCGGGCCAGGTCCTCACGGCCGGGCCTACCCGGGGCGGCCCCGTAACGGCGCCGCGGCGAGGCCCCCCCGGTTGGTCCCGGTCCCGGTCCCGCCGCCCCCCGGTGCCGCCCCCCGCCGGGCCCCGCGCACCTGCCGCGACCGCCCCGCAGCGCCGGGCCGGGCCCCCCGGAGCGAGCCCCCCGCCCCCTCCCCAGCTCCCAACCCCCCCTCCCCCGACACCGACCTGGCCCCGGCCCCGCCGCCGCCGCCGCCCCTACCGCGCCGCTCCGCTCCCCATGCAGCCGCCCCGCCCCTCCCGCTGACGGACGGCACGGCCGCCAATCAGAGGCCCCGCCGGGCCCGCCCGCTGTCCAATCGGCCGCGGGGAAGGCGGGGCGAAGGCGTGGTCCGGGCGGTGGCGGAGGCGGCGGCCAATCAGGAGGCGGGGGCGGGGCGCGGGGGGCGGGGCGCGGGCTGAAAATCCCTTTTGTTCGCGGCGGCGGCGGCGGGGAGAGCGGGCGGCCGTGATTGGCGCGTCACTTCCGGCGCGGGCAGGGCGGGGCGGGGCCTTGGGGGCGGGGCCACGGCCCAGATGGGCGGCACCGGAGCCCACCGAGGCCCCGCCCCCGAAGAGGCCCCGCCCCCTCCCCCGGTGGAGGCGCCGCCCGGGGGTCTCGGTGCGCGCGGCCGGTCCGGTCGGTGCCGTGCCCGCTGCTGGGGCAGCCCCGAGCCCCCCCTCGGTTCCCCCGCCGCCGCTGGGGGCCCGGAGCGGCCTGAGCTGCCGGTGCCGGAGGTTGCTGACAGCGGAGATTTCCAAACCCGGCGCCCGACGCCGCGGCAGGGGGCGATGCCGGCCGCGTGCCCGGCCCGGCGCGCCCCGGCACGGACGGGACAAGCCCTCAGCACGGCCCCCGGCCGCACGGCCCCCGGCCTACACCGACGGACGGACCGGGGTGGGGGGGGGGGCGCCTGGAACGGGGCCGGGGCACCGGGGGTCCCGGTAAGCCCCATCCGGCGGGCGCTGAGCCCCGCGCGGTAAGGAAGCGGCAGAGCCGTGCCCAGGGGAGGCCGGACACGACCCCCCCGCGGCTGGCACAGGCGGTCCTGGGTGGGCTGCGGCCGGCTGTGGGGCCGGACACCAGTGGGGCCAGCGGCCGCGGAGCTGGGGCCCGGTTGCCGGGCCCTACCGGCACGTGCCCTGGAAGCTGCTGCAGGGAAAGAAGAGCTCTCACAAAACGGCTTTGAACAAACGGCTTGAACACATTTCACTTAATTCTGCCTCTTTCAGAGCGCTCCTGGGAGCAAGGCAGCTATTCCCGGTACCTGCTTTTGAAGGCCGTTTTTTCAGGCAGCGCAGTGAGTTGGGTCGGGCTTGTGCAGCAGGAGCCGGGAGCCCTCACACCTGGTCCTGCTCGCCGCTGTCCTCACGGGCGGCAGGGCAGGGGCTCCCGGCCACAACCCCCTGCCCGCCTCTCTGAGGGCTGCCTTCGAGTGGAGGATGCCAAGCGGCCGGAGAGAGCACCACTGAGGAACAGCGACAGTTTGAAGAATGCTTGGAAAACCCTTCTTCCAATCAGGCGATCTGCAGCCTGAATTGTTAAGTGTACCCTCTTTCTTTCCTTGGTTCTCCAGCCCCATCTGAATTGGCTTCCTCAGCACTCCAGGAAGGCTTGTGTAAGGTTTAACAGCCATCACTTTTCCAAAGGTAACGTGGAAATGTCTTTTTCATGACACAAGAGGGAGATTTCTCATTTGGGAAGCTGATTTCTTCGCTGTTACCAAATGACTGCTTTCGATGCATCCTTCTTGCAACTTTGATCTAGTAATTCTTTCGATGAACAAAAAATAAAAAATTGTGTTGATATTTCTGACAAATGGAAGTACCTGCTGAAGTATACTTTGCATTGAAAGGAAATAAAATTTACTTGTCTTTGTACATGCAAAATCACAGTGTATTCTTTGTATTTAAAGACCCCTCAGGAACGCACACATTCATTGAACGCCGCAGCCAAACAAGCTGGACATTGTGCCTCCAGTAATGACTCCCACGCCAGAGGCGTGGCACAGCACGTGCTGTCTCACACGAAGCCAGCAGATGAAGTCTTTGCACGGTACCGTCACGGACCCCGTGCCAGTCTGCGCGAGCTTGGGGACTGTGCCAGGCTGGGTGACTTCCAAACAATTGCTCTTTCTCTCCATGAACATTTATTCACCCGCTGCATGCAGCAGCAGCCAAAAATTGACATCTACTTAAAGGGGCATAAACAGAAAAAGAAAAAAAAAGCCAAAAGCTTTCTGGTCAGGTCCACAGAGTTAAGATGGAAGCTGTGAGTCCTTTAGAGCCTAGAAGAGGACAAATGCTAGTTGAAAGTCCAATCCCTTGATTGCACAAAGGGAAATAGCAAGGGCCTGTGTCAGGCAGAGCACGGGCAGTATGGGTGGTAGTAGACCCATAGGAGATGGGCACATCTCTATCTCAGCACTTGAATTTCCAAGGAAAGCGACTCACCGGGCACAATCCACTGTCGCCTTGACTCAGAACTGGTGTTTAACAAGAAGATGCCCAGACCAGCCCCCCCTGCACCCTGCCTCTGACAGACGTGGCACAAAGGGTGCCAGGCTGGTGCTGGCACCGCAACCAGGAGCCGCTGCTGGCAGGGCTGTGCTGCCCTGAGCACCGAGCACCAAACAGAAAGGCACCGGGGACTCCTGGGGGTGCGGGGGCCGTGGTGGAGCTGGAGCTGAGTGCGGGGACCCCGGCACTGTCCCACAGCTCCCGGCCTCGCTGGACCATGGGGGCCCAGGGAGGCCTCTTCTTGCTGCTCCTGAAATACCAATTACCGGCAGCACGGAGAAATGCCACCTTGCTCTCCTGAAGCTCCATTGACCAGGAAAAGCACTCCAGCAGCCGCTACTTCAGCAGATGAATTTTCCGACAGTGATTGAACACTTTGATAAGGAGCAGGCGTTTGTTTGCCACCTCATTTCCCTCGCTGGGCTCCTTCTGCAAGGCACTGCTCTTACCTGGCCAGGGCACACAGAAGCTGCAAACAGAAATACGCTTGGAAACCAAACAGCAGAGCCCACGGCCTCATTTTCACTGAATTACCCTGTGCTGCCTGCATTGGGAAATTGCTTTCTCTGACGGACGATTGCTCGCCACAGCTCTGGGACCCTGCTCGATGTCTTTGCTCCTGCAGCTGGGGGAGCAGAGCAGAGCGAGGAGAAGCACAAAAGCTGGGACGAGAGCAGGGAAGGACAGGCTGCTCCCTGCACTGGCCGGGTGCTGAATGTCCTCCCTCAGGCTGGGCGGCCCGGGGGCAGCAGGCAGCACGCGATTGCTTGCACAGTGTCACGGCCGTGGGAAGGGGTCCTCGCCTCCAAAGCTCGCAGCGACTCCCGAGCCCTCCCACGTGAGTCCGTCCCTGCGACCACAGACGTGTGCTAGGCAACTGCAACCTGGGGTCATCTGTCAGTGGTGATTCTTAGAGAAAGTACAGAAAAAACACGGAAAGCCCCAGGATGGGGATCAATCATTTTGGCAAGGGACCGTGCAAGAAAAATAAATAAACCGCACTTTATCCAGAACTAGCTTGTGGAAATTGCATCAAATAGAGGCTAGAGGCGAGACGTTATTAGCCAGCAGTGACAGCAGACTTATCTTAGATATAAGCTTGCCAGAGGTGCCGTGACCCATGGTCTGAAAGCAGGCTGTCCTAGCGAAAGGAGTCCAGCTGTTCTGCTCAGCGACAGAACCAGGGAGAGAGAATTCTGCAATGGTCCTCCAGTTCACGCTTTGTTGTTATAAAAGGCATATATTAAACCAATTTATTCCAAATAGCAAAATAAGTTCATAAGCATCAGCTCCATGGCCAATCCGAAATTCCAGAAAGTTTCTTCCTGTTTGAATGCAAACACTTTGTATTTGGATGAGCAGGGTTAGGCGTGACCGTGCCAGCGTTGTGGTTTTCTGAATATCTTCAATTTGTGGTCAGAAGGCTTTATCTCACATTCCGTTGTCAGGAGGATGTGACCCCTCCTGCTCGGGCTGGGCTCCTGCTCGTGTCCCCTCTCCCATTAGCCCCACAGGTTTGGTGTCAGACGGGACCAGGAAACCCCAGTGCCCAAGGCTAGAGCAGTGGCATCCACACACGTGCTTTCTGTTACACAGAAGCCATTCAAACACTGAAAAAAGTCTTCCAAAAAACAAAAGCTTCTTGCAAATTCCTGTTGTATTTCCCTTGCCCATCATCTCCTTGATAAACCAGTCCTAGTCTAGCCAGGACCTCTTCAGACACAAGCCTTGCTAATATCTTATCTGCATTTCTGCCCTTCTCTGCCTCCTTTCTAATTCAGGCAGAGCTCTCTCCCTGAAGAGTCGTGACTGATACTGCGTACGGTACGTGAGATGCAAGACTTCTCGCTTGCATGCAGATCTCATAGCTCATACAGAGTACAGTTGGATGCATAAGCTAATTGCTAATGGTAAAACACTTGCAGAAGGGTTCTGCATCCTATTTTCAGGCCAAAACAATACAGAGTAAGCTCCAATTTTTTCAGCTGCCACCGGGTAAAAAATATATTGCTTTAACTCTGTCCTGGTTTCTTGATTAGATGAAGGCAAATTACATGTTTTTCCACCAGTCTATTATTACAGCTTAAACTCTACACAGTTTGCTGAATAGATCTGTTTTGCTCGCAGAAATAAACTTCCTTCTTTGGAAAGATAACAGCGTGATTGCATCCGACATAGCAATTTCTGAGCTATTTCTCCAGTACCACTTTTCACACCGATGGTGCAAGGCACGTGGTTTCAGAGCAGCAAATCCACGAGGGCACATTCAGTTTTCTTCCATCTCGGGCGGCTGAATGGAGACCTCCGTCTGCTCCGGTAACGTCCCCTGGGATTTCAGCGAGAGCAGGATCGCATCCGTGGTGGTCACAGGCCTGGGTCCTTCGTGCTTGGGGAGCGCGCTGCGTTTGAAGGAAGTCACAGATACGTGGGCAAACCACATTTCTATGCCAGAGGTGAGCACGCTGCTCCTGCCACCTCCCCGGCAGCAGCGAGGGGGACCCCGGCTTCGTGGCGAGGCCTCACACACAGGCTGGGATGGACTTACAGGAGGAGGGAGCCCAGCACTGAGCCGGGCTGAATGCAAGGCAGCCTCCTGCCTTGGCACCGCGAGGCAGCTGCTCTACCAACAAATAACCTAATCCCCAAGGGACACTAAAAATAGCCAGTTCCCAAATCAGTCATGCTTCGTTACGCAGTTTCTACGCCTAGATGAAAAGCACTTTTAAGATACGCAGTTTGAAGCGTGGCACTTAGCGTATTTTCTCTTACCCCGTTTTGTTATTTCTGAATGATGCGAAGCTGAGGGAGCGCTGTTTACTTTCACCCAGCGTTTTCCATCTTATTTTTGATTCTATTTTCTATTTTATTAACTTAAGCAAACATCTGCAGAGCAGATGCAGTAATTACAGGTTATCCAAATCTGTCTTTTGTTCCTTTACTGAGCAATCTGGGGGGAACAAAAAGTTTCTCTTTCTGCTTGCAGTGCTGCCTCGCTGTCTGCGGCCCTGGGTTACTGACATCAGTTACTTCAGAGGGTGAGCACGCTCTCTTCTCCTTTGCATCCTATTTTTTCTTTGAATAAAAAACAACCTTTCTTCAACCTAGTCAAGTTTTGAACAGTGTATTTCTTCTTGGCACCTACTCTCATCATTACTCACAGGCTATATTTCTCCTGTGTCCCACCTACCTGCCTTCACAGTGTGTTATGGATGAAGCACCTTGAGCACATAAAGAAATCAATTTGTTATTTTTAAATCACAATAAACCTGCCTTGTATGGAGAAGACTTTGGGACTCTTTAACCTCATTTTTCTAGTTCTGGTAGCCAGATAGTGACAGTTCGTGTTTATGTATTTGGTTACATGTTAAATGAAATATTCAAGCCAATTGATGTCACTTTTTGGGACTCAGATAACAGCAGGTGAAAGACTGAGGCAGAAGAACTTATCTATGCTCATAAATCCGAGCATATCTCCAGGTCCAATTACAAATTCTGCAATTTTAGACCTTCTCCACAGCATAAGATAAACTAAACAGAGCATTAGAGAGATATATTAACGCCGTGGTTTTCCTGCCCGCAGTGTCCTCCCAGCCCGGTGCCTTCCACCACCGCAGCCCCACTCCTCCTGGTGCTCGCCCCTGCGACGTGGGGCAGCAGGGAGCAGATTTCCAGCTCCCTGGAAGGAGGAAGGATTTTCCAGCTCAGGCACACTTGTGCCAGGCCTGCCAAGACACGGTGTGCACGTTTTCCTGTGATGCTCCTGAAGGGACTCAAAAACGCTGTTGTAATTTGGTACATCCACAACCCTCCCGTTGGGCACCAGAGCTCTCAGACTTTGGACCTTAGCGAGGAACAGAGCTGAACCTAACGAGTACACGGACTCGGTAGCGCTTGGTTTCCTTTGTTCACCGAAGGCTTTTTCCAGAGCACGCCCTGGCTGGCTGCTCTGCAGTGAGGACTTAATGAGCTCTCTGGTTTCGCCAGCCGGCTCGGGCCTTGCCCAGTAACCCCAAACAGGCTCCAGCCCACTGCGAGCACCCGGGATCCTGTCTGCAAGAGCAATTTGTTCTGACCATGAGAACGGTATTCCTTGGATGCAGCTCTTAGAAAACCATCTCCTGGGTGAAGCCACCCTCGGAAAGCATCACCTGCAAAGGCAGAGGCTGCAGCTGAAGCAACCTGGGTTTGTAAAGTCGATGCAAACTGCCCCCCCGGGGCTTGGCCAGGCCACTTCACACCTGCTCTCCTTGCCAAGATTCTGCTTTTCCCCCTCTTTCCCCAGTGAAGAGCTGCCCCAGGCCCTGCAGCAGCCACGTTGCCTTCCCACAGGAGGCGAAGGCTCGGGGTGACAGGGATGCTGCAGCTTCGCCTCAAACGCTGAGCACAAAGGTGAGCAGCCAGCAGGCCCTGCCGCACCCCGGGGACGGCTCTGCAAGCAGCCTCTCCAACCGTCCTGGGAATGGTGAGATGTTTCCAGAGTGTCAGCATTTACTGAGACGCTTTTATCTCCTCGCCAAAATAGGAAGAGCTGCTGTGTGTCCTGAAAACCTCTTGTGGCATTTTAATTACAGACTCCAAGCAAAACCTTCCTCTCGTCCCTGCAAGCCTCTCTCCCCCCAGCTCCCTGTTTTCCATTTTTATTGGATTGATCTCCAGGCTGACCACATTTGACAACTGGACATTGCAATCACAATGAGTTTTCCTTTTCTTTAATAGAGGTACTTATGATGAGAAAATAGCTGGAGCAATTGCTGGGGGCCACCATCTTTGCAAGAGGGCCCCACAAATCCCTGAGGGCCGGTGTGTTGTGGAGGGCACACCGAGCAGGGATGAGCACTCACCAGCATTTTTCCTTACACATATTCTACTCCAGAAATGTTTTTTTTTTTTTAATCTTTTTTTTTTTTTTTTCTAGAATTACTGGCCAAGGTAACCTTTGGTGGGCTTTGCACCACTCACCCTCTGCAGCTGGGGCTTCCCTGGGGGAAAGGACCCAGCCTCAATTTTTGTCTGTGCTGCATCTGCATGAAATGCTCTTGGTTTGGGCTGTGCGCTGGCTGTCAGGCAGCCTGCTCACATGGCACGGCATGGCACGGCACAGCACAGCATGGCACAGGCTCCAGCCCCGGCTGGGGGGAGCTGCACCACCGCTGTGCCCAGAGCAGCTGGGGAGCGCTGAGCCCCGCTGCTCCTGCCAGCCCATTAGGTTTGTTATATTTCTCCCTTATGGAAACTCATTTATTATTTTACATTACTGTCTGAAGCCTTGGAACATCTCTTCCTGCATTTAAAATAGGAGGAAAAAAACCTCCCTCTGCAAAATTCACATGCAGGTTTAGCTCTCCCAGGCTCACTGCGCAGCTCAGAGCTGGGCTGGGGAGGCTTGGCTGAGCCCATTACACCAGCAAAGCTATCTCAATTTAAATAGCAGTTAATAAAAGATGCCTGTACAGGGCTGTAAGCATCCTGACACTTGATTAATTGTACTACACATAGTACACCTACGAGCACTGGAACAAACACACAAACATTGAAAAGGAAGAAATTAACTCAAACTCAGCCAGCTGGTAAGCCTCGACGTGGCGCGAGCTGCCAGGAGCGGGAAGGGAGCGGCGTTTGCGGAGTTCGAATTTCCTCTGTTTTGAGCAGCTTCTTGCTACGAAGGTGCAAAATTCACCTAAACCGGGAGATGAATCCGGAGCCCAGACCTGTGAGTTTCTGAATCCCAAATCTGGCGGGGAAAGCCCAGTGTCTGCTGCAACCCTTCAGCACCTGGGGGCTGCATCCTGCTGGGGCCAGCATCCCGGTGCCCCCGGGCTGCAGCCACGTGCAAACTGCTCTGGGGGCAGGCGGCAGCCAGGGGCTTCGAGGCGTTTCACCGTCCACTGCACCAGCTCAAGAAAACCTTGAATAAGATGTCCTGAAACCCACCTCACTGCACCTCCACAAGCGCTCAGGATTGAGACATCTCCCCCCGTAAGCTGCAGTCCCAGCCTCACCCTCAGCGGCGCACACCGGTACCGAAAACCTCACACTCGGGGCCTTCCAAACCACGCTACAGGAGCGAGGCTCCTCCAGCCCCTCACAGACACGGGTTTATCAGAGCCTCCCCCCCCGAGTCCCCAGGGAACAACAGCCACAGGAGGGGACAGCGCTGGCAGCAGCCTGGTGCAGCTGCGCGAGCGCGGCCGAGCTCCGGGAGGTCCTGGTCCTCCTCCAGCCACCTGCGGGATGCAGGATGGGGTCCTGCTGGCTTTCGACAATGAGACAGGACAGGATGCTGGACGTTACTGAGTAATAATTCCTGCCAGCAGCATTCATTGTCAGCGACCGTTTAAGGGTTAACAGCTGGCAAATTCATTCATTCAGAAGAGAATTCGAAGAGACTCCTTCCCCAGCCCAGCCGGGAGCCCAGGCTCTGCGGGGCTGCTCCCGTGCGGGACTCCAGGCCCCAGGGTCACCTCGCCCAGGCCGCCCACTGGCACCTTCACGGATCGTCCTCTGCCCACAGGAACACTTCGGTCGTCGCCTCCTTCCTTGCCTCTACGTTTCTGAGCCCTCTGCGCCAAGTCTGCCAGCGACAGCAAAATCCTCCAGCAGCTCCCTCTGACTCTGCATTTCTTGGCTTTTGTCAGTTGTTTGTGCGCCAGCTCTGCTGTTATGTTAATGTGCTTAGAAGGGTTTCTCTCAGCAGGCAGAGCTGCACCGAGGGCTTTCCTAATGGGGATCAATGGGGCAGAAAGAAAACACAGCAGTGCTCTGCAGCAGCCTGTCCTCCAGGAGGCTGCTGTGACCAACTGCTCTGCATCAACTCCTCCTCCTTCACCCTGAGCAGGGAAAGCTACACTACCACCAGAAATTCGAGGTTAATTCACTGCTGCCTACTTAAGCCAAGAATGAGTATGCCGCAAGGTGGTTTTTCTCTCATTACTTGCTCCTGTTGAGATGCAGAGGTGCTGAGCGGTTTGGGGACAGGAGGAGGTCGAGCAGCCCCCAGCCTGTGTCTCGTTTTTTTATTTATTTATTTATTTATTTTACCTCCTGCTGCCGGCTGAGTGCTGGGCAGCGAGAGCAGCTCTGCCACCCTGCTGAGGGATTTGGAGCAGAGCTGGGTGTCTCTGTGGCCAGGACGCTTTCCCAAATATCGAGGCTATTTTTTACGGCTGGAAGAACAACAGAAGCAGCTGGTCCTTTGCCAGCGAAGCAGCCACTGCTTCATCTCACTTTTTGTAAAGTGCTTCTTCCAGAGATACTGCCCAAATATTGCAACGTGTTGACTGTTTGCAAACAGTTTCTCCAGCCCACATTTGTATCCCCGATTTGTCACCTAAAGCACACAGAAAGAGGCGTCTCAGCCCTGCAGAGCTTCTGTCCGGCCGGGCTGATGCTGCGGGGAGCCGCTCCCCGAGCCCTGCCGTGGCCACCCCATCCCACCCCCCCAGCACTGGCAGCTGCCCGTGCCCAGCGCCGGCCGCGGGGAACCCCAGGGGCAGCAAAAGGCAGCGGGTACCTAATCCCCGGCACCTCGCAGAGCCCTCCGGCCCTGCACAGCAGTCATGGCCTGCGATGTTGTTTGTAATCAACTTCAGCACTGCTCGATGAGCAGCATTCACATATATATATATATGCAACAAGTACGTCCTGCAACAAAATAGCTCTTTGACAGAATTACAGAGCGGCTGCGTGCATCCAGGAGCACAAAGAGCGATGGGACACAGCGGGGACACGGCGCTTCTGCCCTGCCAAGCCAGCCTCCTCGTCCCGAGACATTTCTTTGTAAAGCTGCAGCTTCAGCCACACCACGAGCAGCTGTCTGGGATGGTGAGAACACGCAGACTTCGCTTCTGCCTGGGAGAATTTTCTGAATGTTTCACAGCAGCATCCTCTGAGCGGAGGGAGGACACGGAGGAGCGCTGCAGGACCGGTTAAACATTTCTCTGCGAGTCTGGGGCCCAGAGGTTAGAGCGAACACGTGGCATCGATGAGCCACTTAACGCCTGGCACCCTCCCCTCCTTTGCTCCCAGCACATCTCTCATCCCAAGAAAGACCCCTGTTTTTCCAAGGAACACGACAGACATCAGGCAGGGCTAGTACAGCTCTGACAGAGGAGCAAAAGTCACCGAGAGCGCGGGTCCTGCTGCTGCAGGGGCTTTGATTACATCTGAGCTGCGAAGGGGGAATGAAAAAAGAGGAGGAGGAGGATAGGAAAGGAACATTTTAAAGGCCACAGGCAATGAGGCCAGTCAGGAGGAATAATAGCAGCCCCAGCCTGTGTTAGGACTCCATTTATAAATAACTTATGGAAGGCAGCTACGAGATCAATGTGATTTCATACACGATTAAACCGCAGCTCTCAGAGACCGGGGGCTGCTGAGAAGTGTGATTTCTTGAGGCCCTGCTCCCCCCAAACCCTCTGACCACACGCACCCCTTCCACATTACGCCATTCAGGAGCTGACCCATGGGGGCTGGCAGTGAGGTGGGGGCTCCCCAGGGCCCCTCGTCCCCCAGCCCTGCCCGGCCAGCACCACGCACCGTGCTCAGCATCCCTGCACCCAGCACCGCTCACAGCACGGGTACCTCCGGCACTGCTCCGCCGGTGGAAGAGAGGGACTGACCCCCCTGCTCTCAGCCCTTCAGCAAGGCAGAAAACAAGAAGTGAATTTTCACAGGATTTTTTTTTTCCCCTTCTTTAACTGAGACCTCTGCCAGCACAAACTGTCCCAGCCTGGCAGTCCTGCAGCGTGGGCTCACGCGGGTGAGAGGCAATTAGGGATTAGTTCGACGTGAATGTGGGAAGCGAGATCAGAGCTGCTCATCTGACATTTCTGCCTCTCCTCCCCCAGTTTGCAGGGAGGGCCGAGAGCACACGCTTCCCTAGTTATTGGCTTTCAGAAACCTTTGACATTCACATGCTCTGCTCTCACTGGGAAGGAGTCCAAGTGCAGTTTGTTCTCAAATTGCCAATATAGGTAGTCTGCTCTTTATACGACCTCGGAGTGCAGCCCCCAGCCCAGGAAGCTGCATGCCGCTGCTATCCCGACCCTGTGCATCACCATGCCCGGGTACCAGGACGTCCCGGCAGACCACAGGCAACCCCAATCAGGGCTCAGCAGTGTGTGTGGGACCAGCCTGAGAGGCAGCAGAACCGGGAGCCCAACCCCATGACCCCACCACGCAGCCGGTGCTCCAGCCACGAGCCCTCCCCAGCACTGCGAGGAAACTACGGCATGAGGGATGTGCAGCAGAGGACAGATCCTTCTTAACACCATGGCCTCGTGTTCTGATCCATGCAAATTGGCTGTGCTCTCATCAAACCTCTCCTGCATTAACCAGAGAGGCTGCTTCCCCCAGAGATGAGTTCAGGTGGAAATGCACTGTATCAGAGAGCTTGGCGGAGCATTTTGTGTATGAAAATTGCCTGTTTTATGGCAGCCATCCCACACGCCCAGCAGCCTGTGCTGGAGGTGATGTGCTGAGGAGCGAGCTGTACCTGCAGCTTCGCCTCTCTGCAGAAGAGACATCACCACACGGGGCCAGGCTCTGAGGAACCTGCTCCTTGTCCCTCTGCCAACCGAGCCCCAGAGCTGAGCACTATCAACAAGCAATGACAATAACACCCAGCGCTAGCTGCACGGGGCAGGAAACGTCACTCACTTCTGCACACGGGTGCTACGTCAGGGCTCCAACCTGCTGCTGACGCTGTGCAGCGTGGATGCTAAAGCCTCGCCCTTGGCACACCCATCCCTGCTCCCTGGCAGGAGCAGCTCCCCCAGCCCAGGGGTGTGCCACCAAGCAGCACGGGCTGCTCGCCTTCAGCCATTTCCAGTTCGGAAATGAGACCCAGCAAGCGTAGCACAGAATGGCACAACCAGTGCAAAGAGCTGTCAGACATCGCTGGGAGGGAAATCGAGAGCCCTTTCACGCGCACGCTCCGCAAAGACTAAAATGCAAGATAAACAACAGAGCATATAACCACCAGGAACATATTTAGTTTTTCCTCTCTCAGGCACTTGCTATTTTCCCAAAGGCAATGAGAGGGGGGGAAAAAAAGAACATTCCTGAACACAAACAAACCCAAATAAAGCCTGAGTAGCAGTAAAACTCAAGGCTGGTATTTTCTCCCTAGCACATTCAGTAACTCAAATGCAGAAGGAGGCAGCAGGGCCAAGCATTAAAGAATATTTCTTAATCTCTGGTTTTAGATCTTAAAAAATTAATACGGGGACTGGCTATGATTACTTCCATTTTTCAGGCAGAGAAGCAGAGGTGCAGCAGGATGGCTGTACAAGATGTCTGCGGGAGATGGAATGTAAGGGCAAGTCCTTGTTAAAATATGAACAACACAGGGAATGGGCTAATGCATTATAGGTACTCATGAGAAATACCTGGGAAAGATAAGGGGTGACTGTTTCAATCTGGTAGCTATAAGGTTTAAAACTCTCAGTAAGTGAATATTCCTTTCCCAGAAAGCATAAATTACCTTGCACTTCAGCAAAGTCACAATCACATTAAATCAGTGAGAGGGGAGTCAGGCTCTCAAACCTTTTCATGTGGTTCAGGAAATCACTGGTTCGTGGGGAAGGAAACTGCAGCATCAAATTCTGCCATGCACCAGAAGCTCAAATCTCTTCGCAAGTGATGGATGGCAGCCTGGACGCTGCTCCAGAACTTGGTCAAGTTCTCATTTTATTACATCTGCTGAGAAAATGCAGCTGAGTTTTTATTACCCACAGGAAACCCTTTCTCTAGAACATATAATAGTTCATTGAAAAAAAATGACTCATTCAGTTTAATAATGAGAGGACACTTGTGTGGCCACCCCTATTAATTCCAGGCCAGCCTGCTCGAGTCCTTGCTAATTCAGTGCTGAAAGTCCCAGGGCTTGCCAGCATGCATGCGTAATTATTCCGGCAGCCACCTAAAAGATCTTCCTGAAAAAACACCAGTGCAAAAGGGAGCTCAGAGGTCAAACTTCCATAAAGTCAACGCAGGTAAATCTCAGGGCCATTGCCAAGGCAGCCCATGGTCTGTGTGATGCAGCACGCCACCTCTCCCCATGTCACCCCCTCCTGGACACGGTGAGGAGGAGGAGGACAGGTAAGGAAAAAGCCCCAGATGTGTATATATGAAATACAATAATGGGAGCTGGAGGGCGTTCTCTCCATCAGCCTGTGATCTGCGATGGGAACAGGGAGAATACAAACGGAAAGCTGCTGTCTTGATGGCTTCACCCTTTCTATTTGTTGGATAAAAAGAAGTTACCCTCCAGGCTTGGCTCCATGGTCTCTCTGATGAAAGTTTGCTCAGCAAGAAGAAAGGAGGCTGGGGCAGGGTGCGGAGGCCGTTCGGATAAATGTCCCGACGCTTCTGCTGGGAGCAAAGATTCAGCCCCACAGCAGCAAGTGATGTGAGGACTGGCCTGGTATTGTCATGCAAGTCAGGCTTGCGCACATTTAGTGGATTACTTTAGAATTTGCATTCAGGAAACGTGACTTGAAATAGTAACCACAAACTTTATCAGTCTAATATATAGGGTAATTTGCATAATTTCCTATTTGCATGGGGCTCCTATTTTTTCTCCTTCCTTGTGTGATCAAATATACCTACTTCCAGATTAAACACATTTCAAGTTTAGGGGATTAACCTGCCTGCAAGAAGCAACAATGCTGACTGCTTGTTATCTATAAAATACAACTGCAGCGTCCCTGGAAGCTGGAGAAATCCTGTTTTTCTCTCTTCCTTGTCACAGGGAATGGCACCAGCACCATGTCAGGGGCCTGAGAAATCTCATGCAGTGCCAGCCCAGGATCCCCAGTCCGGGGCTTTGCAGGAACCGCCTCATTTGGTGGCTGGGCTGTGCATGGACACAGACAAGGATGGTGTACATCGCAAAGCCAATGTGCTTCCAACGCAGCGCCCAGCTCCCACAGGGGTGCAGGACTGCACCTTCTGCAGGGTGATGGAGCTGGTTTGTGTCCGTCAGCGTTGCAGCCCCCTCTGGGGGGGGCTCATGCACAGCCATGCTCCTGCACAGCCTAGCAAAGAAGAGTTCATGTCTTTCAATTCCCCTTCAGTTAGCTTAAAACAAAAACAAAAAACAGCAAAAAAACACCACGAAAAAACTAAAAAGGTAATTTCCAGCAACAAATGCAGCGTGCCTCCCTCAGAGCCCCGAGGCCAAATCATGCTGGCTACAGAACCAGCAGCACACCCACACCTGCACTACTTTTGCTGGGACAGCCTCTGTACCTGGAACCGCAGCACCAGGAGGGGGTGAGGGGAAAAGCCCCCCAGCCCCAAATGCACAGCAAAATGCTTGAGAGGCTGGTGGAGGGGCAGCAGGAACAGGGCTGATCCACACGTCGCACACACGGGTGTGCTGCCTGCCTGCGCTCAGAAAACCCATTTTTCATTGCTCTGCGTTCGTGTGGGATCATCGACAGCATGGGGCAGCATGCAGCCCGTGTCTGAATAGCTCCGGCTGGTGGAGGAGCGGAGGCTGATGCCCAGAGGGTGCCAGGCAGCGCCAGCTGGAGGCACTGAGCCCCGCCGAGCACCGGGGCTGTCTCACTGGGAGCACTGGAAGGCCCCAGCCCAGGCAGCTGCCCAGTAGCTCCAAATGAAGCAACTGGTTCGGTGCCGAAGCTGCTCTGTGCAACCATAGCATGCATTCTTCAGACAGATCTAGCTGATCTCAATAACTGAACCAATTCCAATTTTCTACTGATTTATTTTGATCCTGAAAGCAGACATCGAATTTCAAAGCAGGGACGTGGCACTCGCTCACACCACAAATACTTCCTCCTTTAATGGGCAGAGGCAGGCAGACCTGCCTTCCTATAAACTGGTAATGGACCTTCATTTTGAAGATTACTTTATGAGTATTATAACTCCTAAACTGCCACCAACAATAGCTTGTGAATGCACTGGGCTGTGCTTTCCACCAGCATTTTCTTAAATGGAGACAGCAATCAAAGCCGGGTCTAAATTCACCCTCCATCCATTATCGATTTTGGTTGCAAGAGAAGGCAATGCACATGCTAAACCTTGCGTTATTTGAGAAGCAATGTAACGGCACGCATCCCTGCGTAACTCACTGTCAGGTCCAGGCTGCAAATACAGATCTAACAACTAGACAAATAAAGAATATGGGCTGTTTATAGCTTGGTCCTTATCCTCTGGTAATCAATATGGCTCATTAGGTTTATGAGACAATCATGTCTTCTGCTACCCTGGCCTAGAACCTTTGAGTAATGGCTTGCCAATGCCAAGTAATTATAACGATGTCTTGCAAGTGAAGCAGAAACAACCAAGTAAACTGATTTAGAGCAGCTTAATCGGGCTGAGTTTTCCTTGAGCTCTGTTCCCACTGTTCTACTTCTAACTTTGTCAGCCTGAACCTACGCTTTATTAGAGAGTCTCATTAGGTTTCTGTGCTGGGGACTCGGGGAGCTTTCTGCTTTCGATTCAGCGATATATCAGGCTTATTCCTCTCCCTCTCTCCTGTCACCTCTTTCTGCTGTGCCTCCACTTTCAGCTGTGAATGCTGTTGCTGAGTGTCGGCACCAGGGTGCCTCCCAGCCCCACCACGGTCAGAACCGTGTTTGGCCTCAGGTTTCTGGTTGGCAGAAGTGACTTTTTTTCTCCACCATCACAGGGGTAAGAGAAGGGGCTGCAAGGGATACATGAGTTATACACCGTCCCCAAAATGACACGGGGCATTGATTCCAGATGCTCCCAGCCCAAGCTGTTTCTTAGTCACCTTCCTCATACTGTAGCTGTCTGTGTGCATCAGAAAAAATAAGAGAAGGGGAAACCCAGCAGAAGACACTGACACCTCTGTGACTGTGCTTCTAAAAGTGATGCCAGCCCCCCAGCACCGCTGGATTTCCTCCTCCTTTCCAGGTCTCCACTCACTGATCGTGTCCGTATCCCGACTGCAGAGCACCAGCCTGTGTGTTTTCATGCTGTGTTGGTTCAGGCAGAGCTCTGTCATCTTCCCAGTCCAAGAACACAGCCTTTAGGTTAGCAGTTAATAGTTTTTCTTACGACTGTGATTGCAAAAGGTCAGTGCCACATGTTGTTGTACTAGGGCACGGACTCCTTCAGAAAAACACATTCCTCTGTCAGGGTTTGGCAGTTCAATGGCTTGGCAATAAATGTGGGATGCTCTTGGGACTCAGAGTAATGATTAAAGCAAAAGCAATTACAAGAGCAATGCTATTAATGAGGGGCAGGGAAACGGCCAGGCCCGTGAGCCAGAGGCGCTCCTGCCAGCAGCAAGCTGCACCTCATCAGAAATATTCTATACCCCTTCCCATCTCAGTTTCTTTTGGAAAAGCAGCTGCTGGGAGCCCTACAACACCTGCAGGGGACAGCCCTCCTGGAAGCCTGCTGCATTCCCTCCCGCTCTCCTCACCACAGCCTCCTGGGGCTCCCTGCTCCTGCTCTCATCCCGATGTTTGCCCTGTGAGCAGTGAAGTGTTCAGTTTCGTCATGAGCTGGATGCTTGGCACAAAAGCCGAGGTTAACTCCTGTTCATTTCCTCGGAGCAGAGCAGCCGCTAACAGTTCAATCAGAGCAGGGGAGCTGCGAGCAAAGATGAACTGCCAGCAGCAGCGCCGGGCAGAGCCCATGCGTGAGCCTCAGGGAGGAGAGTTTCTCACCACAAGCAGCAGCCTCTGCGTTTTGGGGCTTCCCCCGTGCAGGAGAGCCCCCTCTGACCACGCTGCCCTACCACTGGTCCTGTCCGCCCCTTGCCCCCTGCCCCACTACACCCGGACGCTGCCGAGGTGAGGGCTGCAAGCGCTCTGCAGGTTACCGCCTTGGCAGGGCCTAAATGTTTGTGCAGACATAGGCCTTGTCATGGTTGATTTTATTTATTGTTTTGTAAATGTATTTCCAAATAAAACAGAAAGTGAACAAATAAACGGGGTGACAGAGCTATAAAACCATGCCTGCTCATTCACTTGAAGAAAAGCCTGCCTGAACTAATTAACCTATGAAAGCCTTGTGCTGTTCATAAACAAGCCAGGAATTAATACGTTTTTGTTTGTTTGTTTTTCCTCCAAACCACCAACGTACGCCACTAAATCTTTATTGGGCAGCAAAAAAGAAATTGCTTCCCTTTCTAGATTAGAAGCACCAACAAGCAGCAGCAGCTGACTTGTTTGGATGAGCACGAAGTGCAGGTTTCTCTCCTGCTCTGGCTGCCCACCACGGGCAGGCACATGCCGAAGGGGTGAGCTCTGCGCGCGTGGAAGGAGCTGCAGCCCCCAGCACCGAAACCATTTCTCTTTGCACCGAAACTCCTTGTGCACCCAGCGTGAGGCTGGGCTATGCTATGGAATAGGATGAGGAGCTGGGGGCTCGCTTCTCTTCCGCGGCTGCAGAGATGAGCACACAAACCGAGCGGGTGGCACCAGGGGTGCATGGGGCCGGCCGCAGGACCCGACAGGCGGGCACCTGAACGGGGGCTGCTGGCCCTGCACACGCATGTATGTGCAGCAACAGTTGAGTGCTTTTATTTTGGACAAGCCCTTCACATTTACTGACCATACACACATAAAAGGAGACTTCAAGAAAAATAGAGAGGGGGCAGAAACACAAATCAAGGAGTAACATTTTTGAAGGAGAAATTATAAATTGCAGTTTAATCACATAATCACTTTGACACTCTCAAGCAAGCTAATTTCTTCCCTTGCCTCATTTCACCCACTTGGCAAGATGAATCTTAATGAATAATGTCCTATGAATATTTAATTTTTTGATCAATTTGATTTTTTTTTCCTCATATCCCTACCTGCTGGATGTGCAAATCAGTTCTCACCCTCTTTTTCTCTCTCAGGGATTCAGAGACCTGTTTTCTCCACCTAGTGGGCAGAGCGCCTCTCACCAGGGACTCAAGTCTGGAGCCCAGTGACAGCGACAATGACAGCCGCCACCCTGCAGACGGGCACAGAGAAACTTCCTCAGCACAGGAAAACTTTGCAGACAGACAAGCACATTGATTGCTGAGAATTGCAGATCTCTAATGCCAATTGATTATCTCTAATGGCTTTAGAGCAATTTAAATATAACTGGACAGTTTGGGTAAGAATTGGAAGCCTGAGGAGAGGGCAGTAACGATCTCCTTGCTAACGACCACGGGCAGGCAGGTGATGGGCATGCTCGGAGGCGGGGGGCCCATTGACCTGCCCTTGACTTCACGGCACAATCCATCCGCACCACTGCTGCTCTGAACGAGCTGGGGTGAGTAACGAGCGCGTGCAGGCACTGGGAAATACAGAACAGACCTTACACTGGAAGCCTTTGGATTGGGGTTTGTTCACGTTTGTGCTGAGGACTGCCGAAATCAGTGGTCTGAAGGGGAAGCTGCGCTCCAGCTCAGGGTATGTTCTAAGCTTGCTAAGTGTGGCATCCAAAAGGTTATCACAGCCTCACGCTGGGGGGGCACTTCTGCCTGTGAAGGGGCTCACACAAGCAGCACACTGCACGGGCCCAGGCTCAGCCTGCCTAGAAGCGCTGGAGCAAGGGCCCAGACAGGACGGGCTGGAGCAAAAAGTCCCCATCCCCACACATCAGCAGCCCCTGTCCCGGCAAGGAGGAAGACCTTTTTCTCCTCTAAGGGCTAAAACAGAAGACTAAAAGCAGGCTAAAACAGAGTTTAACCAAATATCAGAGAATCACAGAATGGTCTGGGTAGGAAGGGACCTTAAAGATCATCTAATTCCACCCTCCTTTTTGCAGAGGGCACGTACGTGCGCTGCCACCCCTCCAGCCCTTCCCCTCGCTGCTGGTCTGGGGGGGGGCCCTTCAGCAGCCAGCCCCTTTGCACAAGCACTACGAGAGGGATGTAGAGACCAAAAGTTTGGCCAGCCCTCCAAAAATCTGCTGTAATTCATATTACAACATGGGGTTACTACAGGCTCACCCACCTCTTTACCTAGAGGGGCTGCCAGACACACAGTGCTTCAAGAGAATAATGGCTTATGTATCTGTGGGTTCGGTCATTTATTTTATTAAATGAGATATTCAGGCCAACTGAAGGAATTCCAGGAACTTTTGGCCTTCTTACTCACGCGTCAGGAGAGAAACATGCCTTGGGCTACACAAAGCCACATTTGTAGCACCCCACAAGGTTCACATGGGCTCCGAAAGAGCCTCTGTAACCGCTGCTGTACTTCAGCCTGCTGCTCCGCATGCAGTTTCCTAACACACAGGTGATTACCGCTTAATGAGATTTGCGCTTTCTATAAATTATTCAAAAGAAATTCTGAAGTACAATTTATGAATTTATTGCAGAAGACAAATAAGAATTTTAAGGCTTATTTTGTTCAAAAAGCAAACAAGCCACTAGTCTTACGAGGAAGAGGCACAGCGACTGCTGCGTGAGCAGACGTGCTCTTGTCCCACCCTGATCTGCTTCTCCTAGTCCTCTTTGCCAGCAGACTCAAATATTCACCTTGAGCTCACAGGATGCGTGTTTGCTGCCTTTTAACTACCCGAGGTTATGCAGAATGAGCTGGACAGGCCTCACCCCTTAAGTCCATGAGCAGTTCCTACACAGTCCTGACACCCCGGCTCCCTGTGGGCTCTGGCTGTGACCCCGGACCCCTTTTCCCTCCCCAGCCCAAGGGGCTCCCTGCTCCTGCCACGAGCACCATCACAGCCAGCCCCGGTCTGCACAAGGAACAGAGATCCATTCCTGGGGGTGATTTGCTTTATTGATTGCAGCTAACGAGACCGAGGAGCCTGCCAGAGCCCTCACATTGCCCTGCTGCTCCAGCCCCGCTACTTCAGGAACAACTGTGATTAACAAATCAGCAGAAACACTTTACTTGAATTCATCACCCAGTATTTAAATCTGCCAACTGTTTGAGCAAGTGATAGGCTCTAAGGGTGGCTGGCACATGCCTGTTTGTTTAATCTGTTTATTAAAACAGACAGTCAAATCACTAGAAATACAGCTGAAATGCCTCAGTGAATCTAAAAGAGGAAGAGCAAGCCTGAGCGCTGCAGCACAGAGGGCTTCCAGGCTCAGTGACGAAGGGCAGGAGGACCCGTGAGCTGGGACCAGTCCCCTCAATGCTGCATTTTGCCAGGCACGAGCAGAGCAGGGCTGGACGGGATGTCCCACACAGCTGGGGGGCTGCAGTGACACAGCAGGAGCCTGGAGCAAGGACAAGCCTTCACTTGGGCCAGGCAGCCTGGACAGAGCGTCCAGGCCATGCTGAAATACAGGCAACTAACATTCATAACATGCTGTTGAGCATGAAAATGCTTTCTCATTCTCTGCTTTTCTATTTTTATTTTTTACCCCCAGAAATAGGCATTAATTCACCAGGTCCTAATTCATCCCCTGCATTAAAAGCAGTCGAACTACTGGCTTCCTACATTCATCATCTCTCTGGTAGCACCTCTAGGCATTTTATCAGGATTTTTCAAGCAGCACAGAGAAGTGAGTGGCAGTTTATAAACACAGTTCAGTCCCTTTAAGATGATCAAAGGGAGAGACAACTGCATTTTATCTCTCTCAGCTATACTTCGGCACAGTTTGTCTCTGATGATGAAGATCCTAAAGCTGTCTCCTGGAGTGGGTACCAGCAGAGAACAGATTGCATGGACAAGCCAGCTTGAGCTGGAAGACAGAAATAATTCCTGTGCTCGAGCATTTGCTGGGTGCAGGGGCTGAAGCCTCACGCACTTGGTGGTGGGGACGATCACTGCAGCTCCTCTGGAACTGGTGCTGCAGCCGGGGAGAAGCAGAGCAGCCCGAAAGGTCAGCAAACCCTGCTGCTGCCTGGCTTCAAAGTGCTGACCCTAATACTGGCAGAGCATGAAAATGAACCCAAAGGAAACATGTTTAAAACAGTTTGTGAGATGCCATTTTCTAAAGGTATTATTCTGTTTGATTACTCTGCATTTAGTACGAGTCAAGGTGACAATCCATGGCGGCACAGCCCACCTCACAGGATTTGACCAGGCTCTCACGGAACACCAAGCCTCTAACAGGACATTGCCAGCTGCCTTCACACTGCAGCCTGTCTGCCCTGGCTCCCCACAAATGCATCATCTCAAGATCATCCTAAAACCTGCCTCTGTGGGCCAAAACCACTGACAGAACTGTACGGCAGAGACCAAGCCTGCTGTTTGTAAATGCAGCTGTTGGGAAGCCATTCCAGGCAAATCAACATGTTGTTAATAATTAAATAATTCAGCATTTACATTTACAAGCCAGTACAGGATCCTCACCTCCCTGTACCTGCTGCCCCCCCCGAGCAGGCAGCTCCAGCCCTTCCCACCCGCAGCCTCTGCTCGGGGCCCTGCTCCCCCGCCGCCAGTTATCGCCGGAGTGCACATCTCAGAGCTCTTCCCCGTGACCTCTGCCTCTCAACATCCATCCTTCCTCGGGAGCTTATACCAAGTTAGTCCTGCACAGACTTTGAAGGTGAGAAATACTTCCTGCCTAGGAAAATTTCAGCTCAGATTTATCTGTGTTATTTTAAAGCCTCATCAGCGTAGTTGCTGGGTGCTGCTGCACTGAATTGCACTGCTCTGAAGTCATCCCAGCCTCGCCGCCCTTGCTGTGCTTCCCCTCCCTTGTCCGGTTACATGTCGGCTAAAGCATTTTTCTTCATTTGCAGGAGCAGTGGTAGTGCTTAATGAGGGGTGCTGTGTGCTGACTTCCCCTGCTAATGGGAGTCAGTTCATTATAATGAAGGGCTCTTCTTTAAAACACAGCTTCATGCTATGCAAAGACCTAAATTTTACCACAAGGATTTTAATTTGGGATTAACCGATCGGGAAATTAGATCATTTGTTACATCAATCATCCCACGCTCCGTGTGCCTTTATGCTCCAGATAGCTGCACTGCAGAGGGGCGGCAAGAGGCAGGCACCAGGGCGCAGGGAGCGGTGCTGGCAGGACGGCAGCGAACAGTTTGAACCCTGAAGCTTTCTCTTCGGAGACTGCCTGCTAACAACCAGAGCTTTCCTCCAGCAATGACTTTGCTTTTTAAATTATTTCAGTTCATAATTCTCTTCTATAATTTACATACACTTGCTCAGCTGCTCAATCTCTGTGTTTTAAACAGGAAACACTTCTATTGCATAACACGCTCCTCTTCCCTTTTGGATGATCCTAGTTCCTAGGATTGTATTTTCTTACTTGCCTAGGTAAACTTTACCTAGAAGAGTAATTTCTTGAGACTCAGTGAAGATAGCTACCTATGTAATCACTTGCAAATGATCCTCACAAAAAATAGTCTCTATTACCATTAACGTTCCTGCTAGCAAACTGATTCACCAGTATGCTCTCAGCACAGAAATACAAAGCGTGCATAGACAAACACAACAATTTTGGAAGACTTTAGAACCACAAAGAAGTCTTATCACACTTTCAGCACAGGTACGGATTCAACATAAATCTTTCTTTAAATACTTTTGAGCCCAAAACTCACTTTTTTTTTTTGCAATCCAAACCGTCATAGGTCTCGGCAGAGCTGCTGCAGCCCAATGACCCCCAAGGCTCTCCATGACCATCACCAGGCATTGCTGCTGGCATTCAGTTTATTGACTCTTGCTTCTCGTTTGGCAGCTGGTTTAAATCAAAACCAATTAATAATGATGCTCAGTATTCTGCTATTTTTTAGCGTGTGGGGATGTTGTATTATGTGATTCTGCTTCAGTTTAAAGAGTCAGGGAATCATATGCCTATAGAATAAAAGTATCCCATACTGTACTACGAGTTCCAGACAAACAACCCAATTTATATAGTGAGTCAGCCTGGCAAGCAGGTGCAGACATTATGTTACTTGTACTCAGGAATTCTTCAGGATTGCAAGCTACTTCTAAAAGAAATCCAAGCAAAATATTTACCTGCTACAAGCAGTGAGAAGTCCTTGTCCAAGGTCAACATCAATTCATTAAACTATTAAAACAAATACACTGGTATATACAAATATATTTGTGTGTGTGTCTTCATACAGGCAGATGCACACACACACACACACACATATCTTGTAAATTATTGCTTTTTGCTTGCATTTCTAGGGCAACATTTAATAGAAGATGCAACATAACAGAAAGCCAGCTGGGGAAGCCATGATAGAGCCAAGGTCCCAGAAAGTCAATTACACTGTAGGAGAGGATGAAGATAACTAATGAGATTTGCATGGAAATAACTGATCTCCTGATATAAAGGATCACACAGAATGTGCCAGCAGACAGTTACTGAAGGGAAAGGTAAAGACAGGGGATCAGAGTACACCACACACGGCTGTTGTAATAAGCATCCCTTTATTCCTTTGTTAGAGCCTGCCGCACAGGAGACTGAACCGGTGGAGATCTGGCTGCATTCTTGCAAAAGCCATTCATTGAAAATTAATGACAGTTTAAGTTTTCAATTAAATTTTAATTTAAAGTCTGTGACTGGTGCAAATCAGCATAGTTCCACTTGTGTCAGTGATTTATGTTATCTAAGGATTTGGCCCAACAACTTGAATAAAAGCCTTGGCAAAATATGCTGCAACAGAGATCCTGAAGCCAGATTCCTAAATGTTTAAGCCCTGAAAGGTGCAGATAGGCATGAAATCAATGAGAGTCAGGGACTTCTGAAAACTCCATTAGGTGCCTGTCTGCATCTTCTGAAGTTTAAAAATCTGGTCCCAGGCAATACTTTACCATAAAGGAAAAAGTCCTGCAGCTCCTGAACCCCCTGCTGTTTTACAGGTGGAGCTGTTCAGGGCACTGCTCAGGTTGAGGGCTGAGATCTCTGACGTTCGAGGGGCTCAGCTCGAGGCACCCCTTGTGTGGCTGAAGGCAGCCAAGCTCTTCAGGAGGGTGAAAGCCTCCTCTCCCTTCGCCCAGCAAACACGGAGCTTGGGCCGGGCTGGTCTACAAAGCTCCGGCTTGATCCTGTGGCTGGCTCTGCCCCTGCCCAGAGGCTTTGCAGGATCAGGCCCGGCCCTCGCCCTTGTGGTTGAGGAGGTTGCTTGGAGGTCATAGGATGGGGAGGGAAGATGGGGACTGCTGGGTGTCACCTCCGAGTCACTGCGAGAGCCCGGGTTTTCAAAGAACGTCTAATTGATTGCTGACATTTGATTTTGCAGTCAGTCTTTTACTTATGGAGGATTTAACCGGCTTTTCTGCAATCCTTCTCCCATTTTTGCATGTTTTGCCTGTTTTAGCATCAGCCCTTTAAAACCTAAATGGGCCTTGGGATGAAAACTGGAATCAGACCTTTAAAATGTTTGAAAAACATCTCCCCCACATTACAGGCTATAAAATAATTTGCCATTAAGAGACATTACATATAATTAATAAGCCATTACTGCCATATTTTCGGTAAATAATGCACTCAATTAACAGATTAATAGTAACTGCAGAGGAATCACTGGTGGAGGTGCTGGGGGCGCTGGGCACCCCTCCAGTGCGGGCACACTGGTTCCGCCGCTGCGGTCGGGCAGCAGAAAGTTGGGTCCCTTTTCCTTCGGGCATCGCTGCAAGCTGCTGCAGACCTTGGCCAGGAGAGCGGCAGCTGGAGATGCTCAGTGAATAGCCTGGGTGGCCTCATGCCGGCCACTAAAAGGTGAAGAAACCCCAGATCCTCACGGAGCACCTTTCTGGGAGAGCATGCAGGATGCTCTCCGGGTGCCGCGCTGCAGCGAGTGGCCAGGGCCCAGCTCTTTGGCACTGCCCAGCTGCACGTCCCCAGTGGCTACAGGGACACGAGTGGTGCCACCACAACACATCTGGTGGCCCTGAAGTGTAGTGTGGCAGTGGTGAGAACTGAAGAGGAGCTGCAGGAGAGGCAGGAGCGGCAGCAGCACAAACCCTCAGTGGGCCACGAGCCCCGGGCCGCTGCCGGCTCACGTCTCCGTAAAGCGCTCGCTGGCAGGAGGCGCCGAGCTCTCCTGGGGTGGAAATGAGACAGATTCCCTGAGGAGCGAAATCTTTGTGTAGGATCTCATCCCTGCTAGGAGGAAAATGAAAATGAACTGGCTATAAATAACCTGCCGTATCCTGCGCGTGGCACCTGCTGGGAATATTGACAAGGCAGCCTGTTTTGCAGAATGGCAAACAGAGCAGAGCGAAGCCCGCTCTGTGCAGGGAAGCTCCTGGCCCGGCCCCGCGGTGCCGCTCCTGGCACGCTCGGTGTCCAGACGTGGTTCCCAGGTGTGCTGGCGTTCAGCCCCCGGCGTGGCCGCTCTGCTGGCTGCGGCTGCGTCCTCTCCTGGTGCCCTCGCCACGGAGCTGTGGAGTGATGCTTCTGCACGATGCACACCAGGATGGAGCGGGGGATCTTCAGCGATGGGCAGGCTCAGAAATATGTCCTGATCTTGGCAAAGGTTGTAAATGCCAACGAAAATTTGAAGCAAAAAAATAAATAAAGAAAAAAAAATCCAAAGCAGAATTAACAAGTGTTCCTAGTGCACCAATTCTCCAAGGCCTTCCTTTCCTCAGAAATGACACAACTAGCTGCGTTTCTCTTCGGTGTGATGGACGTGGGGTGCTCTGTGCAATGCAAAGGCATCCTTTGCTTTAACTGAGCCTGTACCGAGAAGCCCTGAGCACACAGCGACCATGCGATGCACGGCTCGTGATGCCAAGCCCAGCACTCAGCAGCGGAGCAGAGAAAGCTCGCTCCCCCGGCAGGCTGCTGCGCGTCTCGGCGCTCCTGGGCGCTGGCCCCGCACCAAAGCGCAGTTTTCCTCCAAGTTTCCCTTCCTGCACTTCTCCCCTCGGGCCGGTACGAGCTTCCCTGTGGCCGATCTGCGATGGGTGCAGAACAAGGCCCCATGGCAGGGACACGCAGGTCCCCGTCACATCCCCACCACGGGGCCGGGCAGCGGGAGGAGGGTCCCGCTCGGCATTCGCGAGGGCTCTGCGGCTCCCTTCCATCCCATTTAATAGGCCGGTGGCAGGAAATTTAATAAGTTAGGAAGTTTTACACACTCTTTTTCTTTTTTATATTTAATGTAGTCATTTCTCAACGTGCCGTTCTCAAGAGGTTCTTTTTTTCTCCTTAGTGTTGAAAATTTAGCTGGATTGAGTCATTATTCCTGATGTTCCACAAGTCCTCCTCTGAATATTTTTAGAAGAAAAAAGTGAGATTTCTGTTCAGGACTTTTTTTGTTTATAAATTTTGCATAAATTTCCAATACAAAGGAAGCAAAAGGCATTTAACTGAATCTTTTCAAGAACAGGAACAGCTTGTGATGTGCAGAGCAAAACCACTGGGCTTAGCAAGCTCAGAGGTTGGAGGAGAATGAAGCAATTAAGGGGATGGAGGCATGTGGAAATGAGGGTCACCCGCACTTTATAGAAACCCAGCACAACATTTGGTTATCTCTTCAGCCAGTTATCTCAGGGCTTGGTGAGTCCTAAGGACAGCGAGGCAAAGGCTCCCTGGACGTGACTGCTTACATTTTCCTTCTGGGAATGATGTCGAGGGTGATGACAGAAAACACTTGTGGCTGCAGCTTTAGCCCTGAAAGTTTATGGGCTTGTGCATCAGGCTGGAAGAGCTGCTTACAACTCATTAGGTGATAATTGGGCTGCACTAATCTTATTCAGAGCAAAAATTCAGGAGACATGAATCACAACCTTCTGCTCCCCAAGACTAATAGCAACGTGACAAATTTGACTCACACTCAGGTACTTGGCAGCATTAACGAAGCACCCTGAAACACAAGTCTGTGCTGGTTGCATCCGTCAGGAGCCACTTTCCTGTTTTCTGTCCCTGCCAGCCGCCCCTCGGCCACGTCCCCGTGGGTCCCAGCTCCTCCGGCTGCAGCAGGACTGGGCTCTGGGCCTCTCGGGCTTCATTTCCCCATTACTTTTCCAGAAGATACCGACTCATAAAAATTTTAGTGGTGAACTGAGCTACCCCATAAATTCACACGACTGCAGACTCCAGTCTTGGCTGGAAGTAAGTGTCCATGGAGCCATTTGGTGACTTCTTCAGCTTCTCATTATTTGTGTGCAGGATAAAAACGACCTCAGGATTAGCAGTGTTCATGGCTCATTTGCACTGTTTGGAAAAAACTGCTTGTGAGTGCACTCTCAGTGACGCTCAAGAAGCTTCAGACCTCATAGCAGGGATGGCTGCCTGTGGGGAGAAGAGCAGGCAGGGACAGCTCCTTCCACCAGGATGGAGGAAACCACTTGCCAACTTTTTCCACCTTGTGCTAGAGAAGCTTTTGTGCTTGCAGGCCTGGCTCCAGCCTGAGGTGCCGCCGCCTGCGGGGTGCTCCCAGGCCAGGCTGGAGCTCAGGCCGTGCTGGGCTCGCTGGATCTGCCTCTCCGTCCTGGTCCCAAACTGCTGCTGTTTCGTGGGGTAGGAGGGGTCAGATTTGAGTGTGAAAGCTTCCAGTCTATCTTCTTTCCCTTCCTGTTTGCTGCCTTTTCTTCTTTGCTTGAAACTGTTTGCCACACAAAAACCAAGCCCTCCCTTTTCTCCAGCCCCAGCCTGCTCCTAGGCCCGCTGGAGGCTCCTGGCCCCCCCGGCCACGTGCAGCCTCCTGGAAGGAAGATCCCCAAGGAAGGGTTAAACCAAAATCACTGGTCCTTTATCAACAAGTGTATCAAATTTAAATAATTAGCATTTTTATGTCACATGCCATATAGAGGGACACCGAAGGGATCACAGGCGCTGAGCGGAGCCATATGGTTCTCTGATTAATAATGTCAAGCAGAAGCAGGCAGAGCATTCAAGGGAAAACAACACAGGTTGCAAAGGCAAGGTGACTGGTGCATGCCCGAGGCAGCGCTCTCCCACACCAGGAGCTGCGGCTGCACAGGGGGGCAGGACGGGGAGCAGCGAGTGCTGCAGGTGCTGTACCCGGGACTGCCAGAGCCCTGCCGAGCGCCAGCATCCCCGGCTGGCAGCAGTCGCCCTCACCGAGAGCCTGGTCCACGACGCGGGAGTCTGCCCTGAGCTCACTGCCCCAGGTCCCCGGCTGCCCTAATGAAGGTCGCAGCTGGATGACAAGATGGGAGGAAGGAACAACGGCGCATTGGAGGCAGTGAAAATGTCGCTCTGTCCTCTAGCAGCAGAGATGCACACATGACTCCTTATCACAGACAGCAAAACACTTGTGGGGATTTTCTAGGTTAGGGGGAAAGCCCCCACCCGCCCCTGACCCAGGGCTCCACCAGCGCTTGGGCTTGAGCCCAGCTGCAGCCAACACTGCTGCTGGTGGCACGCACAGGATTCACAAAGGTGGGTATCCAAGAGGTGCCACGAGCTTCCCCATCTCTCCCACATCTCTGAACGTGGGCCACTGCAGGACGAGGGGGTCCGGAGAACTGTAATGCTGGCCAGAGATCGGCGGTGTCAGCAATGTCGTTTTCAAGGACAGAGGGAGATAACTCCCGAGAGCCACACTCCCTGCACGGAACGGCAGGCCAGGCGTGTGATTCTCCCCATTTATGGAAGAATTACAATACAGCTAAGGTGTTTTTAGTAAGACCTTAATGAAATAGTCAAAATATTTCAGGCTGACATTCATCAGCAAGTAAATTCAAAATACAGGACAAGAAAAGCAGCTGTGCATTATTTTTTCCAAGTAATTATATTTGACTCTCTATGGTACAGAGAGGGGAAAAGTAAATTATACAGAAAATACAGTCAAGAAGATTTTAATGTTATTACAAACCTTCATTATAATGTATGATCAAGCATGTAAGTGAAAATCTTAGGACCCGTGGGTAACATATCAGTTCTGGTGGACATTAAAATTTCTATTTGATGCTTAAGCAAAATCTAATCTGACTTCTGATTTTGCAAAATATTTTAGGGTAATTAGACATGTTTGTGCTTTATTGATTCTTAAAATGAACATAAGCATGTGGGGAATTGCTAGCACTCTGGATTAAAGAAAACGAGACTCCCCGCTTCGCAAAAGTTCTTGCAATTAAATCACCTTCTGCTAATATGGCCCTCATTATTCTGGATGGAAATGAGTCCAGGAAAAGCTGAGGGAGTTTGAAATAATAATGATCATAAAAGTGATGCTTTAGGATTTAAATGGAAGCTTGGTTCTTGCACTTTTGTGGATCGCTCCCGCAGCCCTCCGATGAATCTCCCACGCAAGGAGCAGCCCCCAGGCAGCCCCAGCTGCGGCAGAGGAGCGGCATCCCCCAACGGGCGCTCTGCTGACACCGCACCTCACCTTTGCTCTTTAAAACAGATTTTATGGTAAGCACGATGCCAAAAAGGAGGCTAGGCGTGTAGATGAAGAGGAGATTTGAGAACCGTGCCAGCACAAGTGCGCAGCATCCACCAGAGACCCCCGCAGATCCCAGCCCAAGCGGGCCCTGTGCGGTTTCCTTCCCAACCACAGCAAAGGAGAAAACCACCCAGCAAAGAGGTTCACGCTCTTGAACCAGAACCTGGAGGTGCTCCAGCCTCTCCAGACACCCCGGGGCAGGTGCCCTGCCCGTACCTGACCGGCATCAGCTGGAGCCCAGGGGACGCTGCTCGGGCTGGAGGTGATGCGGGCTGGCGTCCCTCGGCCAGCAGCGCAGGCACCGTCCTTTGGTGCCTGACCCAGAGCTTCGTCACGTTGTGCTCGCCCAGGGCCAGCTAGCCTGGCTCCTTCACCACACACAGCTTGTCTCCTCCACTGCTCAGGCTAAATCCCAAAGGGGTTCAGGGAAGAAAGCACCCTGACTGACCTGGTGCTGGTAACGCCGCAGGAGTGGCTCCCACCTGCCCCACAGCTGGCAGCAGGGCCAGGCAGGGACAGCGGGCGCAGGACTGGGGGGCAAAGCCCAGGACTGGGGGGCAAAGCCCAGCTGGGGGGCAGAGCCATGCCAGCAGACATGCTGCTGAGGCTAGGAGGGCTCATGGCCAGCTTGCTCGGTGACATGATCACAGAGCGTCTTTCATCACAGACCGAGGGCTGGCTCTTAGGCTGGCTGTGAGTCAGAGAGCCGCGTAGGGGTGATTTGTATTTTCTCTTCTTTAGGAAGCATGCAAGACTACAGATATATATTTTAGGCAGTGCTGTGAACTCCAGATGAAACATTTGGGACAGAAAATCAATACAAGGACATGTGTATTCCTACCCTGAGCTACAGCAATGCAGACAGCGGCACAGAGCCTGCCTCCATCTGCTTCCACCCAGCAGTTATCCACAGGTCTGTGCATCCCGCAGTGCTTCATCAGCTTTACATCCAGCATAAAGGGAACTGAGAAAGTCATAGATTTTAAAGCCAGAAAGTACCACTGCAATCATCTAGTCTGCTCTCCCACACGAGGCAGGCAGAGGACTGCTGGAATTCATTCCTGTCTGGACAAACTGCACTCTTAAAGTTAAAACCAGAGCCTGAGCTTGCCGAGGTTGTCACTTCTCACACAGCCACGCCAGCGGCACACATCTCGGCTGCCAGGGGAGCAAAGTGCTGCTCATACACACAGCATTCGGCCCTGACTCCACCAAGAGGTACTGGGGCATTAGGGGGGCACATGCCTATTTAGAGCCCTGGACAAAAAGGAACCATTCTGTGACTTCTACAGCATCCCAGTTTAATTGCTTGCCTGGGCCAGGGCCCTGCCTGGCCAGGGTTCAGGCTCCCTGGTCCCAGGAGGTTCAGTGGTGTTGAATTCATGTACCATGGGCTGCGTGTGGTGGTGGCGGCACATGGTGCTGCTGTGGGATGCGGATGGAGCCGCATGCTGTGGGAGTGCCCACAGCCGCCACGAGCATCCCAACACAGCCACAGCACCTCACTGCTCTCTGCCGACCCTGCAGGATGGGGCGGCTCACATCCAGGGGGCTGGAGGAGCCGGATGGAGCCATGCCAAAGACACAGCCCATCGCATGGATCACAGAGGGCAAAGACCCTCAGGAGTGGGTCTGCAGCCGCTGTGCAGCCCTGGGGACCGCGGGGCGCGTGCTGTCAGCACCAGCTGCCCGCCAGGGTGTGAAGTCTGCTCAAAACGCACGAAAGGACAGGAGTTCAACTGGTTTGAGCAGATGGCTGAGTAACATTTGCTGCCTGAGACCGCAGGTCCCCAGCAGGGCCTTTCTGTTATCGTTTACTGCTCTTGCGATTAGTCAGGGTGGTGCGGAGACGCGCAGATGCATGTGCACGCTCAGCAGCTGAGCTACGCGCAACTGCAAGGGGCAGCAGAGCCCCCCCGACCCTGCACATCCCTGGCACTGCTGGCAAAATGAAGTCATAAATAAGCAATAAGCAGAGATAAGTGTCTGATTTATTGGGGAGCTCAAAGGAAAAGATGAACCACAGCAAGGTCATATCCACAGTTAAGCACATCCCTGACACAGCGCTCCGCTCCTCCCCTCCTGCTCCCGGGGTCTCGAAGCACCAGGAGTGAATTTCCACCTGCGCTTCTCGCTCTGGCTCCCTCTGGGCTGTTCAAAACAGCCCGTTTGCTCCAAATCCAGGCAGTTTTCCTTGGCGCAGCACCAGTGTGACGCACAGCGCTGGGACGCCTGGGCACTGGGATCGCCGGTAGCGTGGCAACAGGCACCAGGCAACGCGAGTGTGCAGCCGGGGTGGGCTGGGGGGGACCCGGGCTCCAGGCCTGGCCGAGGCGCTGCCCCTCTGCAGGGCTGGTGGCAGAGCTTCATCTGAGCCTGCTCGAGGTGGATGCTCATCTGGAAAAGATGGAGCCGCGCTCTGGCAGGCTGTATGTAAGGGCAGCCCACGCGCAAGGGCAGCCCGCTTTGGTCCCCGTCACCCTGAGCAGGGCTGCAGCAGGGCCCCTCCACAGCTCCCTGCCGCTCGGCGCACAACGGGATGCTGTGGGGCGAGAAGGAAGGTGGGGGTCTGGCAGCGAGGTGGGTGCCCAGCAGAAAGGCGGGTGCTCGTGCTGCTCCCAGCCAGCGCTGCAGGCTGCTGGGAAAACGTGCACTGCTGGAAACAGCAGCGGCTGAAAGGTTTCTGGGAAGACAGACTGCTACCTCGCATCTCTCTGCTCTCTGTCATCACCCACAGCACTAAATAAAGTCAGGTGGCTAGAGATAGAGGGGTGAAAGTGATGCTTCCACATGACATACCGATTTCTGTGTCACTTGGTACTAAATAAACCACGGCAGATTTAAAAGCAGCGCTATTGCTGAAAAAATAACCTTAATAAAGTGGGTATAAATAACTGTAGAGCAGTGTGTCTGTCTGCTGGAATTGTTTATGCAGGTAAGATTTAATAGCAGAGGTGTGACCACATTTATAACAGAGTAATCAGTATGTAATTTCACAAACCCGGTATGTTTGCTCACAGGAGACAACCTTAATGTCTTTTAAGAAGAGTCATTAGATTTAAGTAATAGCCAGCACCCAAGTATTCTATCAGGCAGCTATAGAACAAATCAACTTTTATTGCCAAGTAAAAAGTAGAAAACCCAATTCCTTGGAAGCTAATAAAAATTTTATAATTTTGAGTCAGATAAGTGTAGGGCTTATTACTTTGTAGACATCTTCATAAAAACGGGAGCAAATCTAATCTAGAGAAAAACAACAGCTGTGAGACACAATGTATTTGACCAAGATGGATGCCTCAGAGGTATGATATTCATTAGCTCACTAATTCAAAATGGTAAACAAGGTTTAATTAATTTTGATTTCAAGCTACAATGGTCTGTTGGACATACATAGGTGTGAGCTTGGGTTGCAGCATTAATAACAGAACGTACAGCTGCAGTAGGAACAAGTGTTTTCTGAATAATTTTGCACGTTGTGTTGACATTTCTTTCTGCTGGCAGAAGTTTCAGGGATGGAAGAGGGGGAGCATTTATCTGCTAATTTTGCTCTTTTGCAAGAGCACTGCTGGGGGTGAAAGGCTAGCCACGCAGCTCCAAGCAGAGTGGCTTCAATGAGGATTTTCCCTGATTAATGACTATAGGGTACGCTTGAATGTATGCAAGTAGAAACTAAGTGGCTAATTTGCTAATTTTAAGACTAATTTGTGCATTCAGTAGCAGAGCTCCATTTGTAATGTTAGATATTTGCATAAACCATACCAGTTCTCTGGTGTATAGCCCACAATAACTTCTATTGGTAGTATTTAAAATGGAGTTTAGATGAAGCAGTTACCAGCGCTTCATTGCAAAACATCTTGACCTAAAGCCCTGACAAAGACCTGGTTTTAGAGAACAAATAGTTACGCAGCCAGCAAATTTACATATGCACTTACTTCTGCAAGCCAATTGCACATCTGCACACTCAGCTTCCCAGTTTTATACTCAGCTGCATGCACAAATTAGGCTGCTGCTGCCCAAGCAGCTTGCGTAAAAACTTAATCCTTTTCTTGTTTTGAGTTTAACCTTTTGTAAAACCCTGGTTTATCGCCTTTGCTGCCCCTTCCCCAAACATCTTCCAGAGAAATGCCCCCCTGTGATCACACCCCGCTGCAGAACACTGCCTCGAGCCGCAGCAGCACAGGACTGACCGGGTCATCCCAGCGCCACCTGCTCGCAGAGCCGCTCTCCGGGCAGCACGGAAAACGCGGTGCTTCAAGAGGTCGATGCAATTGATTCTCACCAGACCAAGGCTTGTTCCTGCACCGTCCTTCCTGGCAGTACTCTGAGAGCTGTTCCCAGCTCTGCAAACCTGCCTGCAGCAGATTTTTTTTTTTTTTTTTTTACATTGGTGTTACTGTTTTCTGCACAGACACTGCTATTCATTTGCATCGCCGTAAGTGGAAAGGGAATCGGTCCTGCGGTCCATGAAGAGACTGCACATTTTTCCTTTCTGGAGCCTGCGCTCAGCTGACAGCACAGCATCACCCCTTCTGCTCCCTGCCTGCCGTGCAGCAAGCGCAGGTCCCATTTTGTCACCACTACAGCACTCGTTTTGTTACCTCTGTAGTACGCTCCTGGAGCCCCAGCAGCTTTGTTTAAGGGAAAGAAATAACTACTTAGTTCAGATGCCTTAACTCAGAAAGAAATCACTGAAAACCTTCTGCTAAAACAATACCATGAATTGCTCCCTCTCCGTCATTTCCAAAGGATTCCAAAGTGCTTCTTGTACTACCAAGTCGAGAATTATTTTCACTCTCAGAGTAACACAGTTATTTCCTTGCTCTGCCTCTGAGCGACGTGCAGAATAGCTCCTAAGACAGATAGACCCGTGATAGATAGATGCACAACAGACAGAGGGATCTCTGCATTTAGCTGAGCCAGACTGACCTCCATCAGCTTTTAACTTTCTCAGAGAAAAAAAAAAAAAAGTGGACACAGCCTGAGAGGAATGTGCAAACTGACCCTCCATCCTTCCCAAGGTCTTTCCAGGACCCACCACTTGCCTTTTCCATCTGCTCAGGCACTGCTCTCAGGAGGACATGGCCTGGGATGATGCTGGCTGGTGTGACGGGTCTCTGCCAGGGGACTTTGCAGGCTGCTGCAGCCCAAACATTGCTATTAATAATAAATCTTTTATTGGTAGGATTGAGGGAGCTTCCTGATGCAAAGCATTTACTCAGGAGGTATCTGAACAAGGTCTAAATCCTGAAAAAACAGGCTTGCATTGCTGACATCAGTGACCTCGGAAAACAAAACACTCCGCAGACAAAAATCAGATGCAAAATGAACATACACAGAAATAATAATGAAACAGAAGGCACTGCGGAGCACCTTGGTAACGCATGCCTCTGGCTTCCCCAGCCGTCTCAGGGAAGGCTGCTTCCCTCCCAGAGTCATCACTCATGTCTCGTCCCGCTGCAAACAAACGAAGGTATCAGCAGCAAGAATGCCCTTCAAGGACAAGTGCTTATGCGGAAACACACGCCATAATTACTGTGATAAATGCCGAGCTGGATGGGCATGGAGCAGGAACGCACACGGAGTGCTCCATCGTGCCGCACTAAGCAGCGCCTCTCCTCGTGTCCCCACTGCCCTGTGTTGGTGAGCTCAGGGCATCCATCTCTCTCTCTCTCTCTCTCTCTCTCTCTCACACACACCCCCACTTACTTCCCTCTTTTCTTTGCACTGCTCCAGAGACACCGACACTAAAGCTCAACTCATTCTGGTCTACAGCTGAGATACAGAACCTGGGGTTTTCCCCATCTCAGGGCCAACAGCAGTGGTGGCACCACCGGGCAGCACCTGCAGCGAGTGGCTGCCCTCCCTCGCAGAGCCGCGCCTGGTGCACCCCAGCCGAGCCCCCAGGGTGCTGGCCCCGGTCCCCTGTGCCCAGGCAGCCAAAGGAAGGAGCAGGACCTCAGGCTGGGAAGCACTGCAGAAGACACCGCTTCCCTAGTGCCTTGGAGAGCTTTTGTTTCCACTGGGGAGCGTGTGGGGGAAGGACTTCGAAAAGGTTCTGTTGGTGGGTAAGACCTCAAGAAAGAAAGGACAAAAAAAACAAACTGACAACCTTCAAAACCATCTTGCTGTGCTCATGGAGAACTGAACATCGCTTCATGCTTTGTGCAGCAGTGACCTTCTATGACTGGGCACCAGAAGGATTCTCTGCCTTTTGGGAAAACTTCCAACTTCAGGGCGGTGGCAGGATGAGGATGCGTGTGTCTAGCGTAATTTCCAAGACAATCCCTCCTTGTTTTCTCTCTGCAACGTCACCTGGGCTCAGCTCTCGTTTGAGAAATCTCCACTTTTGCCAACGAGACTCCAGGGAGAGTGCATGCTCAGCAGAGAGCTCTCCGGAGACGTGTTACAGGGTGGAAAGGAATCTGTCACCGAGCTGCGGCTGTGTGTTGACGGCCGGGGAAGGAGGGTGCCAGGCTAGTGGTAAAACATCCAGCACAGCTGCCACCGCTGCTGGAAGCTGCAGGCTGTGGCTCAGGGAGGGGAAGGATGGCCAAACTCAGCACATCCGAGCTCGGTGGTTTTGGTCCCCACGTATAACAACTCACATCAGACTTTGCCTTCTTTTTCCCCACTGTGTAAGAGTTCCTGCTGTGCATATTTCTGAACTGCAGGTTCTGAGTGCAGGCTGCTCAGCAATTCGCAGCAGCTGCGCCCAGCAGCAGTCACTCCCCGAACACACACAGCACCTCACATACATACGCGGGACTTCCCTGGGCTCCCCAGAATAGCCCTGCACATAGCACGGCCGAGATTTTAATCACCGCCTCCTACTACGTGAGTGCCTCCTCTGCCGGGGTGCCCTCCTGCCCCCAGGCAGCCGTTCCCCGGGGATGCTTGGGCAGACCCAGGGAGCCGGCACAAACCCCGGCGCTTGGCTGTTCCCATCTCCAGCGCCACCTCCGGACCAGCTTGTGAATTCCCAGAGCTATTTACAAAACAAAAGTAAAGGACGAACTTGCCAGGGAACGTTGTTGTGTTTCTAAGGGTTCTCTGTGATGAAAATATATATATTTCATTTTCAGAAACCAAGCCGTTACCAGGATAAACCTCAGATCCCTGAGCCCCTGTCCCTGCACCAGCCCGGAGCAGAGCGGGCAGCCTCAGCCACCCCAAAACGAGCGGCAGAGGCCGATCCGTGCTGACTCCTCTATTCGCATCAAAGCTACCTTGTCATATTATCTGGGGAGTTAAAGTTAAATGCGCTCATTTCTGAGCCTAAGGCAGCGCTGGCGAGGGCGGGCTCTGGCTGGGTTCGCTGCGATCCAGAAGGGATCCGAACGAAGAGGGGAGACCCAGGGGCACTGAGCAGGCTTGGCACCGGCCTTCCTCCTGGCTTAGCTGAAGGCAGCAGCTGAAATGAGGGAAAAGAAATCTGCGGTGCTGCTGATGGCCTGATCGGGTGCCAGAAGCAGTTACGGCTGCTAACTCCCTCTACGCCCTGCCCTGCGAAACGCCGGGGCTGTGCATGGCTGGGCATGGAGCTGGGGTCTCAGCACAGGGCTGGGGCTTCCTCCATGCTCCTGTTCAGGAATGTCAGCATCCTTCACAGCCACTGACACAAGAATTGCTTTTCTAACATGAATCACTGGTTGTGGCCAGCAAAAACGATGCTGAGACCGTCTGATTTATTGCTAGCATAAAGAACCACTGCAGCAGTATTACGGCAAGGAGTTTCATTTCAATAGGAACAGTGGAAAGAAAAGTCGTTTGGACGTTTTTTCTTCCAAGATCTAAACCCACAGCCGAATCTTTCAGTACCAAGGGAGACCTCACAGCAGAGGTATGAGATTTGTAATCAGTAATTCATCTGCCCCGCTACAACACAAATGGAAAGCAATGCACAGCGCAGCCCTGGAGCCCTGTGCCAGACCCTCGTGCCTCTCAGGGCACCGGCAGGACAGGACCCAGGACCGGGCTGCAGCCCCGTGCCCACTCTGGTAGGATGCTGAGCAGCTCACGGAGCTGTGATCTCCAGTAAGTGCAGATCAGCACCTTGGTGTGCAAGAGATACCAGTGTCCTACTCCTGTCAGCATGTGCAAACTCAAGTCCTACAGTCCAAATCTACTTCAAACAGACCCAGCTCTGCAGCCCAGAGCTGCTTGGGTGAATACAGCACAGGAACAGGCTTTGTACCAAGCTTTCATGGATGAATCATTAGAATGTCACAGCACATAACTCTGAAATACTTGAGCAAGTTAATTGCTTGACCACTGCACTTCTCAGCTAGGTGTACCACAACTCTCCCAAATGTCCTGTAACAACATGCAGCTGGCATGGGACACACCGCACTCACTGCGTTCACAAACACACCTGGAAATATTTGCTTTCAAGTGTTAGTGGCAGTGTTAGGACAGGCTTTGAGTGACATTAGGACATGCACTTGTTTTGTACTTGTGAATTGAAAATGTATTTAATTCAGGCTCAAGGCAAAGTCATGGCTGGAAGCCCTTTAGTGTGCTGCTGAATTTGAAACCAGCTTGCAAAACTGTTCCAAAAAATAACCTTGCAGTGTCTTATGCAGAACGGTATGGAATATTTTTGTTCAAAGACGGAATTTGAATGTTGCCACTTTCCATGGAGAGAGGGGACAGATCTGGGGACTGCTGCCAACCCACCCGTACTTGACCCGGGGGGGCTCTGGCCACAACACACCACACAGGCACGTCTGGAAATAGGCTTCATTGAAGTACTACAAGAAAGCCCTGTATTATTATACTTGTTCTTTCCCCTTACATTGTAGACACAAATATACACACTTAAAGAATCCTGATGTTTTGGGTAACGGTGGCTAAATAAAAATGATGGAAACTTTGCATACATTATGCAAAATAATTTGCTAGCTTCAAGATTTCAAGTTTCATTTAAAAACAATCAAATCATTGGAATGAAGCCTATATTTCAAAGCTATAGTTTTACATTTCCAAGTGCCATGGTCATAATGCAATAATAAATATATTTGTCTTCTTCAGAACATCATCCTATCAGTTGTTATTTCTGACAATCTGCTTTCAGCTAACATCTACCGTAACACACAGATACAAGAAGTGAAATGCATTAAAAAGAAAATTGATTCCCTTGCATTCCGCTGTTTCTCTGGTTACTTTGTTTGCCTATTAATAGCCTACTGTGCAATTGATTATCATAATTTCAGGTACAATCCTCACACTCCCATGGAAGAGGGCTGATAAAGTTCTGCAGAAGTTTCCAGCCCCGAGGTCGCACTTCTCCTCCTGAGCCACGCTGCTGAGTTCTGCTGGGACCCGAGTCACGCACCGCAGCGAGAAGAAGGAAGAGAACAGGCTGCAAGTACACGCAGGACAAAATTGTTCACTTGAAATATTCAGGAGAGTCCTAATGAATAATGAATATATCTGTAGAAATGGGTCTCAATCACAGACAAAACAATGGTTAAATTAATCAGGTAATTTAATGGCAAGGAGCAATTTTGACACCTCGTCTCACTGATGCTACTTAAATGGCCTTTCTCGGAGACAGCTAGCTTATTCTTATCACTGCAAGTAAGAGTTTCTCCTTGTTTAGCTTTTAATTACCACCCGATCAATACTTCTCAGCCCTGACTCTGCAGAAGAACCCTCCCGGGCCGGGTTGCACTGGCTGGGTTCGCCTCCCCGCAGCCAGGCTGGGAGGGAAGCGCTGCCCTGGGTGGCAGACGAGCCGTGGCTGCAGGTGGCACGAGGACACCAGCACAGGGGGCTCCGGGAGGGCCCCCAGCCCACCTTGGTTGGGTTTCAGGAGCAGCTCCATCCTCCAGCCCACGCGTGGACGGCAAAGCCCAGCTTTGAGCAGCAAGCAGCTCCTGCCGGAGTCCAGCTGGAGTACAGGCAGCGCTAACGATGTTATTTTTCATGTTGAGAGGGACTTTAATTATTTACGAAGCTCCCAACTAGATGTTCAGCGAGCCTGGCGCGTGCGCTTCTACCTCTCGCTTTCCTCCCCACCTCTCTGCCTGGGGAACAGACGCATCCCCCACGAGGGGACGGGGACGGGCACGGCCGTACCCTGCCCACCACCCGCAGCGTCCCTAGCCCCTGCACTGCCGCCGTCCCCAGCCCCCTGCCCAGCCAAGCCCACCCCGATGCCAGCAGAGGAACACGATCAGAGCTAATGAGTTTGGCCTCGGGCAACCACCTCCATCGTGCCGTTATTTTTTATTTTTTCTTGGAGCCTTTCAGTCCAGGGAGCTTGTTGCTCCTCCAGCATCAACAACATTAACAAGTTCTGACATCTCATAAATTTCCCTTGGTAAAACAAAGGGAAACAAATAGGAAAACAAGTTTCAGAAATATGGGGGGTTTTGGTGCTTTGAATTTTTCCTTCTTATTTCACATACTGGATTCTGCTGTGAGCAGCCCCTTTTTTCCTGCTTATGTCTCACTGCTGCAGCCAATCTGTTCCGGATAGCATGGGAGGAAGAAGGACAGAGCTAGAAGGGATGGGAACCCTTCTGTGTTCAGCTTGAGAAAACACAGGGTACACCCTGTAAAGATGACATCCCCATCTCTGTGTTTTTCTCTGCAAGTCTTTTTCCCTCTGTCCTGCCTTTTCTGGGAGGCCTGAAGCCAGCAGTCCACCCATGGGTGCTGGTGGGGCCAGTCCCCACCACCGTTCAAATCCCACACCAGCATCAGCCTCAGCTGCACCTGCTAGGAGCCAGAACATGCTCTGCTTGGTTGGGTTAGAAAATGCCTTGATAAAATGAGATCGGATTAAAAACAAAAAACAATCCAAACCCAACCATAAAACTGTTATAAGCTCAGAAATAACGGGGTTAATCACCTTTCTTTCCATCTCACCTCATTCCAGAGATAAGCCAAAGCAGCAGAATGAAAGGCAGAAAGTTCACATCTGCTCCTGCCCTTTTCTGCCTCCCGCAAGCTCCGCGGCGAGGGGAGGTCTGCAGCCGGCGTGAGGCTGCTGCAGGCGAGGGGGCTGCGGGGGTCCCACCGCCGGGCCACATCCACTCACCTGCCCCAAGCCCCCCTTCTAAAGAGGGCTTACAACAGCTTGTAAGAATAACAACAAACTTTGGTAATGCTTAGTTAGAAAGGGGGAAGCGCAAAACACGAATTGATCAGTCACAGACTGTTAGACTTGTCCCTGCTGTGGTAGGCCTGGCTTCTCGATGTTTTCCTCCTCGCTTTCTGTATTGCTTTGCGCCTGTGCTCATAATATAAATTGGCTTTCTTTAGGAAATGAGCGATTGCTTGCCTCTGAGCCTATCTTCTACTCAGAAAGCAAGGATATGGCTGTTGCAGACGCACAGGATTTTCCCTTTCAATCAAGCTGGGGAGTGCAGCTCCTCCAAGGTGCCATTAGAAATCACAGAAGGGTGAAGCAGCCACGAGCCATTCTCTTTTCCATGCAATTGATTTCCTTTAAATATATATCTCAGAGCATCTCAGAGACACACTCAAGTAAATAGGGCTCTCATAAAGCTCACTTCTCTGTCAGGAGCCGGGTGGGGGCACTGCACCCAGACAAGCAGGAGAACCGTCCCCACGGGCCAGCGCTGGGTCGGCCGGGAGGCTGCACGCATCCTGCACCAGCGGAGCCTCAGCTGGGGCCAGGCTGCTGGCAGCCGACCTCCAGCTGAATGGGGCACAAACCACAGCATTCACAAAGACTGCCCAACCAGGCTCGTATCAAAGCTTGAAATTACTTCAGCACAGGAATTACTTCAGCACAGGTCCCCAGCTTTTTGATTGCTTTTTTTCCCCCCCTCCTCCAGTTACTGCTCAATCGGCATCAGAACATAAACCATAATTAGAATAACGTTACTGGGAGGGAATGGAAAGCGGAAGAGGGAAACAGATTTTCCAAAGATAAAGTCGTTTAGTAGCAAAGCTACTATAGGTGAATTGGCTTTTGGGATTCCAGCATCCTCTGCTTTAAGCAAGTCAGGCTGTTTTCCTCGGGGATCTGGTTCTTTCTGTAAGCGTCGGAGCTCCTGGCAGCGTTCCTCATGTCACTTGGGCATCATAAATATTGGGAGCTATGGCTTTTTGCAGCAAGCACGCTGCTGAGCTGGTTTGAATTTAATATGAATTTAATATTAGTGTCTAGTAATGCCCCAGCAACTGTCAGGAGGCAGCGCTGAATTTATCCTGCCTTGCTTTCTGCCTTTTCCTGTTACTCATCCCCTACGTACAGACATAACTATAACAATAATTTCAGGGCACAACCCACGGCACAGGCCAGAACTGCCCTGCTGGTGCCCTCGCTGCCAGGACAGCAGTCTGCAGCAGCAAGTAAAGCTGGCACAGCGTGGCCTCTGAGGACTTCTCCTCCTTTCCTTTCCAGAAGGCTCTGAAGATGCCGTGGCAAACCCTGCCCTGGGCCGGTGGGCTTGGTGCAGCCGGCTCTAGGAGGGCGCCTTCGTGCGGTGTTGCGCCCACGAGCACAGCCCCTGCGCCCCGTGGGAAGGCAGCTGACCGGGACACAGCGAGTGGAGCAGGAGGGATTTCACCAAACGCTCTCCGCTGTAACACTGAGAGGTCAGGACCAGCCCCACTGCAAAGGGGGCACCAGAGGGGTGAATCACCCAAGTTAAAACATTTTTAGCAAACATTTGGAAATTGCTTTGATGTACCACTAGGGCAGTTTTAAACTTTAAAGTTTAAAAACATTGTAGTCATTTAGTACGAGAAGCTTAACATACTCTGAATTATCAAACTATAAACAAGATTAATTCAAATTCAGGATGTTTGAAAAAAAATATTGGAGATTTCAACACCTCAGAAAGTTACCCAAAACCTTAACAGCTCTCTGGCACTGAACCCCTCGGGTCCCTAGAAGAGGCAGCTGTAACAGATCAGTCTGTGCAACGTTTGTGTAACGAACTTGTGTGATGTATTGGCGAAGCTGGGTGGGGGTCTCGGAGGAAGACAAGGGTTTTCTTCACAAGTTCATTCAAAAAACCCTGCACATCTCTTGCCATCAGTGCAATCCCACTTTGCATTCACAAAACCACATGCGCTAGCACCCATTTTTTATTCATTCATCCCCTCTCTGCTTCCACAGACCTTTTGTCTAGGACTTGCTCAGTGCTCTGCTGACATTATTTGATGTGGCACTGCTACACTTCTGAACAAGAGAAACAGCCGTGAACCTCAATCACTCCACATCTACTGGCATCCTATTGCTGCTCTGGTGCAATCCAGTACATATTAAATATCACAGCAGAGTCGTGCCATGGCTTAGTACAAGGAAAGGACTCAAACGTGCTGTGTCTCTGCAGAGCCCTGTGCAAGCACACAGCCGCCACGGGACAGACCAGAGCCACAGGGTGAAGTCACTGCCTCCTGAGAAAGTTTCTGCAGGATCGTGACTACCCAAATCTTTTACAGTGGAATGAGGGAAAAAAGAAGAGACCCAGCAGGTTCAGTGGCTGGGCTCAGAGCCCGTGCTCGCCTCTGCAGCTCCTGCCCAGCCACCAGGGTCCTGCAGGCCTGCAGAGCCCAAGGAATAAACTGCCGGACCTGCTCCTTGCTCACCTGCAGCTGGTTTACTACAAATAGAGAAAAATAAGTACATGCTGCATCACCCATCATCATATATCACATTAATATAGCAGCAGAGGGTGTCTGCAGATCTACTGCAGGCATAAACTTACGAATCTTGTTGCTCTTGGGATTAGTATGTTTTCTGAAGTAATGATTTAGGGTGCAAAGGTTATTTCTCACTGATCCTGTATAAATATGATCTGCATTCCATCTAGAAAGCTTCGTTTAATACTTTGTATTATGCTACAAGGAAAAGTGTGTGTTCAGAGAAGAAACCCTGTTGCATGAAGATCAGGAGTGACGCCAGCGGCCCCATAAGCTGTGATTTATTGATCAGCTGAGCCCCGGGACAGCTCCACTTTGACTTGTCCTGTGTTTTTATGAGTGTACTAAAAGCAAACATTTCAGAGTACAATCATGAATCCCGATGTTTGAGAGACAGACAGTACATCTCTGTCAGTTATATGGGTTCAGAAAATAAAACGATCTGAAATAGCACATCTGATTAAAAAAGAATAAACCACCATGTACATCAAGGGACGCTGGAGCCTGAAAAAGCAGCGGGGATTAGCAGCACTGTGTTGCTTAGAGGAATAGGAAAAGGAGAGAAAAGACTGAAGAGATTATCATTGAGTATTGTGCCCAAGAACATGAATATAATTACAATTTTAATGTAAATGACACACTCTGTACAAATCAGACCTAAATGTCAGAAGTCTGACACCTTATCCCAGGCACTCATCTGTTGTTTAAGCAATAATACCCACATGGGACGAAACTGGTGGAGCAACTCCTGGGTGAATAGCAATTGGTTTGAACGTGATTTCTCTTACCCCAAGGGAGACTGAAGTCACAAGTAAGATAAGCCACATTTTAAAATTAATTCCCGTGTAATTGCATAATGAACACAAGCACCAAACAGATTGTTTCTCCCATTTTTGTTCAGGAGGGTGCCTGCGCTGGAGGGAGGCCGGCTGGAAATGGCACCCAAGGCAGGTGGGGAGCCCTGGAGGGCCGGTGCGGCCTTACGACGGGGCAGTGAGTGTCACGGGCAGAAACAGGCCTCCCTTGCCAAAAGAACAGTTCTATTACAATTCTTATTTCCTGGCAGCAGAAACGGACCTTACAGTCAGGAATTTGAGGTAACAGCGTCTCCCTTTGTTGGCGTGCTCACAGCAGCACAAAGCCCACCCTCTCCGCCTGCACACCCCTGGAGCTGGGCTGTGCGCTGGCAGCGACGCCATCAAAGCCTGCTCCAGGAGTTTGGCTCCTTAGGCCCTGATGGAAAGCTCACACCATTACCCACAGAGACCTTTTCCAGGGCCCTAACAGCCTTTAATGAAGGCTCCTCATGCAAGTCACCGAGTTGGCAGAGCCACGGAGAACAGAGGAGGCCGGACAGATGGAGCGGCAGCAGCAGCTACTGAGAGAAGCACAGAGAGCTGCCCAAAGCTAAATTAGGAGTGAAATCTGCTCTTATTCTCAGCAGAGACTGGGCTCGAGGCTGTCCTGTAAGCACAGCACCACGTCAGCACGAGCAGCCCTCCTGCCCTGCAGCCTGTGGGGCTGCTTTACCGGGATCCAGCCCCGCCGCCCATAACCTGCACCGGAGCGGGACGCCAGACCAGCCCTGGGAACACACCGAGCAAGCTTTTGCTTTAAAATGCCCTTTAAAATGCAGAAGCATCTCTCTGCTGCTGACAATTTCTTTCTGTGAAAGAGCCGAAGCCACCCTGGTGGAGCCAGGCCTATTCCAGGGCGGTTACTGCAGCAGGGACACGTGGCAGCCCGAAGTGCCCAGGTGGGGAACCTGCTTCCTTACTGAGCGGGTTGCTTTCTTGTGTACCTGGCCTCTTTTCCTCTCCTCAGTGCTTCCATCTTCCAGATCACTGCTGGCATTTATGTCTCCTCAGCCTGTGCTCTACCCAGACCGCACATCTTCATACACTCCAGCTTTCCCCTTAAGCCGTTTTTTTTTTATTATTTTTATTTCAAGAATCTATATTGCTCCTATATGTATTGTTGGATATGAAATGTCAGGTACAAATCTGAGCTCTGGGACATGCAAAATGTGAGGAAAAAAAGTCAAATGTACATAAAAGCAATTCTGAAGCCAATTTTCACCCCTAAGAGATGTTTGGGAAGGGCAGACATTAGTTCAAGAAACACCAGTAACAGACAAATATCAGCAAAAACAGGCTGAGCAAGTGATGAAAGGCATGCACATGAGTGCAGGGGCAGCAAGTCCTTAAGGGAAGGAAGGGAAACATGGGACTTCAGCTCAGGAACACTTGCTAGCTTTGCCAACAGCAGATAAATTGAAACAAGCCAAAAAGACTTGAGAAGAAGCCCTGTGTAAGGCAGCTTTGGCATTATTAAGCTTATCTTGGGAGCAGACCGAAAACAAGGGACAGAATGTCAATTAATTTGAGCATGAAAATTCATCGGCAAAGCAACTAGAGGAAGGCAGGGAGAACACCACAGATGGTTGTCAGCAGGAAATGGATTTTTCTGCACAGACCTAGGACCTTACGGCCCTTTTCACTTCTATTGTTTAAGGATTCTGCTCAGTGTAGGACAATTTGGGGTGGTTGAAAGCTGTCTTACAGAGCAATAATTGGTGCTCTGAACAAAGAAGAAAACTGAACAGAGTCAGCATGGGCTGAGCAATGCTGGGAGGCGAATGGACTCACACACGTTGCCTTTGCTGTGCAGGCTGCAGCAGGGCTGGTTCCCACTCCCTGCAAAATGCTGCTCTTGTTCCCCTAAACGCTGTAGTTGCCATTGCTGCTGCAAGCAGGGGTACCTGGGGCTAGGCACAGCCCGCTCTTCAGACCACGAGGAAAGCGCTTGGTTTGACTTCGAACTCAACCTGTAGCAAGGGATCTGGGGTTCAGGCCATAGGGATGCTCACAAACTTATGTCTGGCTGCCTAGCACTGCAGGTAATTGGTCAGCTGGGAATCACACATGCACATCCAGGATGAACCATTTTATGTACACCTAACAGCCAGGGTGTGTAGCCAGGGGAGCTTCAGAAACGCTGTTTGCTTCAGGAAAATATATCAGTGACAGAAGTCGGCTAAAGCTCATTTCACTCATCATCATTAAATCCAAGAGAACACAGTCTCCTCTGCTTTGATTTTTTTTCCTGCCCAGACACTGAATTCAGTCCTGCTGACAGCTGCTGGACATCGCACACCTCCCAGGGAAGGAGGTGCAGGGACAAGGCTGTGACCCGGCTGTCCAGCGGCCCTGGTGGATCTTGCTCATCCCTCACCGACACAGGCAGCACTGACCTGCAAAAGGGGCTGCAGTAGCCCAAAGGCTGTGAACATCTGCGCTTTTGTGAGCGTGCAGCAGCAAGGAGCTATCCCGCACATGTGCCAGCGTGGCTGGGGTTGGACACCGCCCCAGGGGACGGGGTCCCTTTTGGGTCTGGCACATTGGTGAGGCACCAGCACCGACCTCAGCCCTGGCACGTTCCCCCGAAACACCGACTGCTCCAGGAGGGTGGGATCCTGCAGCACACGGTGCACAGGCCCGAAGCAGAGCCCACCAGCCACCACACCATGCCTGTGTGCAGCAGCAAGGGCAGCGAGCACCGCCCGGCCCCCCTGCGGCCCCGGTTGGATTTTGCAGTGTTTAGCACTGCAGAGACCTCATTTATTTCAAAGCCTCAGGTGCTGCTGTAATGCAATTGCTAACAAACTCCTCTAGAACACGTACAACCAAAATAAAGAGCAGCACTTAACCCCGACACGCTTTCCTGATCATGCACAACTCCCTTCCCTTCCGCCCTGCCAGCTCTCCTCCTCTCGCTGCGTAACTGCAGCCACTAATCATGGTCATGGTCCTGAGCCAGCAGCAAACCCTCCGCTAGCTCCTCCCAGTCAGTCTCGAAGCCCTCAGGGCAATATTTTAACATTTCCCCTACCGTTCTCACTTGATTTCTGTAGAATATTTACACTGGTTTCCTCTGGAGGGCCATTCTAAACAGCAGTGCTCTATATTTACACTTAGCATGCACTTTAAGGAACTCGCTACGCTTGAGATGTGCCTGCGCACGCACAGGGATGCTCCTGCAGGAGCAGAGCTGCCACAAGATGCTCTCCCTCAGACTGCCAGTACATCACCCTACGCGAGCCCCTGCCAAAGGGGTGCACCTCCCCCAGGGCAGCAGGGAAGCACCTCAAGGGCAGCCGGATGGCAAAGCAGGAGCAGTTCCGAGGGCTCAGCACTTTGCCCCACCGGGAGAGCCCCATCCCAGCAGTGAAGGCGTGCTTGCATCACCCATTGGCACAGCACACACAGGGTCCCACCGCAACTGGCAGGGCAACCTGGATGCTCCCAAACACTCAGCGGCACAGGAGCAGATGTCTTCTGTCTGAATACACCCGGAGAGCCTGGCAGCATTTATCTGCCAGCTAGTTACAAGCCAGGTCAAACCCTTTGGAAATTGAAGATGCAGATATAATAAACTCTGAAGGAATTTTGATTCCCAACAAACAACTTGAAGCATTGCCTTAATACAAGTGTTAATAGTTCCACACTATTAGTGCAACCCTTCCCAGGAAAACCAGGGGAGCAGTGCTGCCATCTCACACCCACCTGCCATGACATTAGTTTTTACGCTAACACAAGTCATCAGGGATGACATCTACCTTATAATGAAAGATGCCCTTTTAGCGAGTTGTTCGTGCTGTCGTACTACTGCAGTACAGCCATTTCCAGCACAGCCAAATTGCTTCCCATTTCTCTTCCTTCGGCTGCAGGTCAGCATCTCCGCCAACCCCCCCACCCCCCTCCCCACCCCCTTGACCAGCTACTTCTGCTTTTCACTGAGCCATCTCTTTTGGGATCTGCACCCCTTTACAGCAAATGAAAACTCAACTAGAATAACTCTGGACCACCTGTTCCTCTTCTCCAGCCCCCCACACCACTCTTTGCAAGGCTCCACAGCCTCTGCCTGCGGCAAGCAGATGCTCGGGGCCTGGCACAGGGCTGGGGCAGTTCCTGCAGCCGTGGCTCCGGCAGAGCCCCACTGAGAGCCGCCCGCACCGTGTGCCATTGCCATCACACCGCCACGCCACGTGCAGCTCGGCAGCCACACTCACCACTCCGACTTCAAAGGTGCTTTTCTCTCCTTACAGTGGAGTGCTGGGAGTTTTTGTTCCTGCTCGTCGTTTAGGCCCTACGTGGCTGGTGGAGGAAATTTTAATTAAAAGCTGTTCTGCTTTTATGTCCAACATGCTTCAATGGGAAACGCATCCTTCTGATGCCTGAATTGCCTACTTAGTATTTCTTACACCTTCTAAGCAGCTGGTGCAAGGCAGCACTAGAATTAGGATCATGAGCTCGATGGAAGCCGTGTGGTGTGGCTACAAAATCCTCTGCTCCTCTGTTAACACTGCTAATTATAGCGATGGCTGGAGTCCAGCCGATGGCCTAGGAAAACAAGTCGTTAGGCCTAGAGATTAGGGAAAATGTGCTAAAACCTATCCAGGCATCTCCTAGCGGGTGGCTCGCTGTCTTCTGCAACCAGTGTTTCATCTAGGGACACTAGAAAGTGTCTCAAATAAAGTGTCTCAAATAAAGGACCATTTCCCTGCAGAGCCAGGAAAAGACACTTCATAAATTACAGCATAGTGGAGTTTGCAGAAAAACATGCACTCACTTGTTTTGCAGGATTTTTTTTTTTTAAATAACAAATAGCTGCCTGGTTGCTTTGTCTTTCTTGTGCACAAAAATACACATGTGAGAAGCGTTTAAACAGGAGAAAAATTGTCTTCCTTTAGGAAAAATGGCATTTAGAATATTTAGGCTTAGAAAACACGTTAGAGCATGATGCTTTCCAGGCTGCCACGTTTCCACGAGTGCTCATCACAGCAGCAGTGCTCCAGCCTCAGCGTGTTTGCAGGGTGTGAGAACATCCTGGGTCCCCGAGGTTTTGCAGCTCAACCCGTGCAGCCACAGAGCTCCCCCCAGTTACCGACCCACTGGTCTCCCCCCATGCTTGCAGGAGCCCCCAGCTGGGCTCCAAACCCCCGTACAGGTCCGCATGCTGCAGGCAGCACCCAGGAACACACCAGCACAGCCAAGCAGCTCCTTAATACGTGCAGCCCAACGCTTTGTGACACTTCGCTCAAGACCTTCACACTGTTTACAAATTCTGAGGAACACCTTGAGTCACTTCTGGCATGGACTTATGATTTATTTTAAAGAAAAATGGGACAGAGCGTGCGGGTCTGTGTTTAATGTGGAAAGGAATTTGGAAATGAAAAGTCACCTGGCATGAAAGATTGCAGGGCAAACGTAAAAGCAGCAAACCTTGGGGTTGGTCTCAAATATCCGTATAATAGGGTATGTGTAAGGAAAAAAACCACTCAGGGTTGTAAGGTTTAGTAACGCAGCTCATTTTTACCCAATCAACAACATAATTGTAATTTTCTGGAGCAAATTGCCTCTAACTCCCTTTTCTGAAGGGGAGGGCAGCACAAAGGGAACACGGGCTGGGGCAGCGCTGCTGAGCCCACCCATCCCCAAGCCCCGGCTGGGTGGGTGGGTGCTGCCCACTGCCCCCACAGCCCCTAGCAGCTCGGGGGCAGCCGCAGCACCCGATGAGGGCTCCGCACCTTGCAGAAGTTCCTGCAGAGACCAGCAGGAGGGGAGGGACGGGGAAGGGGTGCGTGCTGTGCCGGCACCTGCTGGGGAGGCACAAGGACCCACGGGCACGAAGCAGGCAGTAGTAGGACAGGAAAACCTTTGATGTGAAAGATGCAGAGAACAGCAGGCTGTCTGGCTGCCTGAGAAGGCTGCCCACAAACCAGGCTTCCCCAGTCTGCCCGGCAGCATGGAAAAACTCCTCACTGCTCCATCAGGAGCTCCGGCATAGCACATTTTGAACTAATCTCAGTACAATTGCCTTCTATAAAACTAAGCCCTACCTTCTGTTTCAGCACTTAGAGCACAAACGCAAATTATTTTTCAAGATTGAGAAGAAATACTTGAAGATGAAAGGCTCACAGAGGTACCCAGGACTGCATTGCCATTCTGTAGCAGCGTTCCTTGTTCCAGTTAAAGCAGAAGATACCACGCTTTAATTCCTACAGATTAGCATAAAGAGAGGCAGCGAGCACATCTCTGCACAGGCTCATCGCTGGGCTCCATCTCCTCTGCCTCACAGGGGTGATTTCCTCCTGTGCTGTCAGCCCGCACACCAGCTCCAAATGGAGAACGTTATACAGGCATGGGGGGCGTCTGTTCATCTTTTTTAGCCTTTGGGAAGTGAAAGACTTTTGATAAGAAGAAAATGTAATAGCTGTCATGTTTCAGACATGAATCAAGCAATAAATACCAACACAAAGATTAATGTTCAGGTTGGGATGGAAATATTTCCATCCTAGAATCAAAACAAAGGGAGGAAACGATAACTGCAGCAGAGCGTAACCCTTCTCAGATCAGGGGATACGTTACTACGCAACCAGAGCCATAAAAGCCAGGAGCCCCAGCACCAGGCAGGACTGCGGATGTCCCAGGCCAGCCCGGGACAGGCTCACGGCCTGCGCTCAGCCCAGGCTGGTGTCGAGGCAGAGCTCAGGAGCTCGTCGCAGAGGCTGCTGTGTTAGCACCACAGCAGCCAGAGAGCTGGAAAAGGAGCAGAGGAAAGCGAGGAAGGTTTTCTTCAGGCTGTGCACATGGGGGGCAGCAAACCAGCCCTGTAGAGCAGGGAGACGGGAAGGCTGGAGGATGTTTTGCCTCTGATCTAGGTTTGCTGTCGTGAACAGCCTTTAGTTTTTCTATGCATTAGCTCCTCATTTACCTAATGAGGATCCTTCTCCCCTCTGCCCTGCCCAGCAAGGTAGGGCAAGCTAATTAGCAGAATAACCTTTCCCAACACATCTGCTCAGAGCCTCAGACTTGAGTTGCGCTTGGATTGCAACCACAGGAGGAGCTTCCCCCTCTTGTTTTCACAGCAGAGAGATTCCAGTGCTAACTGATTATTTAATTCTTGGATGCCCCTGTACTAACAAACGTTCCCTCCCAGCAGAGGGAATCATGATACAAGCACCCCATTCCTTCCATTCCTTCGGTATGGGCAGTTCCAGGTGCTAAACCAAGCACACCTCTGACCGACTACAAAGCAGCCCCTCGAACTAACAGGGGCACCACAGACACAAAGCACCGCTCACATACACCAGCTCCCAAATACATCCCCTGCCAAATGGAATAGGTAGAAGAACATGAGAAAACCCTCAGGAAACTGCACCAAGTAATAGAAATACAGAAAAAAGACTACTCACACACCAGGCAAGCAACAAGCCCCCTTCCACCATCCTCTCTCCAACACCTGCCCAGGGCTGCCCCTGCTGTATCTTTATCCCCTCTGGGGCAGCAGGTGAAACCACCAAACCCGCTCAGCTCCCACTGCCTCCTTAAAGCCCAATTGGAGGCTCACTGCCAGCAGCTGTGAGCCTTCTGGCCATTACGAAAGGTGTTCACCGTTTTAACCTGTTCCTGCCCAACATTTTGCGAGGTTTCACCCCTGCTTGCCCCAAATCTGACTGTTCAGCAGCGATCAATGCCCACGGCCCAAGCTCGGCAGCCTGGTGAGCCCCCCGCAGAGCAGGGCAGGTCCCGGCTGAGGCTCTGGGGCTGGCCCTGCCTCGGGGCTGGGGCTCATGGGGGGGCCCATAGGGCCAGACATGGGTGGTCTGTGCACCCCCCGCACCCCGTCTGCATCCTCACCTCCAGCAGTGCCTCCGTGTGAGGCTGCCTGCGGCGAGCCCCCGGTGCCGGGGAGCCGAGCGAACGGCTGCTCGGAGGTGGGCTGGGCACCTCAGAGCCAGACACTGGCTCCAGGTCTTCTTTGGTACGCAGAAAAAAGGCAGATAGTTTGAAAGGCTCAGCCATTATCCTTCAGGACAATAACACAATAATTAAAAGCACCCTACGCAGTCCATTTTCCTCCTAGACCTTGGAAGAATATAATAGGCAGGAGAACAATTACCAGGACCCTTTTCTTCTAGCCCCAAAAGAGCCTCACGACTGACAGAGACTTGAAAGCTTAGAGCTGTGCTCTCAGGGAGAAGACGAAACGCTGCTCAGAATATAGATTTGGTGCCAGATGGGAATTACCGCCCTGATCCATCCTCCTCTGTCACTGGAGTCTGTGTTGCTCTGTGGGCTAAATGGAAGTGAATACAGCTACTTTCCCTGTCTTGGGGGAAAAAATGACATTCCATTTTGTCTCCAAAAAATACACATTATTTAACTTATAAAATATTTAATCTACGTAATTAATCCTCTCATGACAGCGCTTTGCACATTTTTGCTGGCAATCCATACTTTGAATGGCCTATAGTTATAGCTAACTTTGTTTCCTTTTTCTCATGAAATTAATCAAAGGCTTGTATTCTAAATTATTCAGGAACTGAACGAAGCCTGCTTTCTGTGGCTTGCAGCAAGAAAACTCCTATTTCTTTCCCGTGCCAGCAGTACGGCAATGCAATTTTCCAGGGGGAGCACCACGAGCAGAGCTGCACCGCACCGTGCGCTGCCCACGGCAGCGAGCCCCCAGGTCCCAGGGGCAGCCGAGGCTGAGCGACTGCTGGACATGGCCTCACACGGGTCCTCTGCCTCGTGGAGAGAGCAGCAGCTCCAAATCCCCGAGGTTCCCATGTACTGGCCAAGTGGAAGCGGCCTTTTGCAGAAGCCGAGCCCCTGCAGCTCCCAGGTGCCGCCCGCCAGCGCACCGAGCTCTCCAGCAGACAGTTTGGGTGCCTCACACCTAGCATCTTCCATCGAGAGCTTGAAAGGCAGTTTCTTCACGCAGACCACAAGAAAGCGGATCTCTCACAAACCTCCTGCCCGATTTGGAGCCCTGAACACCCCGCAAAGCCTGCACCTGCAGGGCTCCAGGGCTGGCGAGCCCACACCTCCCGCTTGACCTGCCCCGTGCCAGCGTGCCAGCCACTTCTGCCGTTGTCCCCTTCAGCTCGTGTCACACCATGTGTTTGTGTGATTTCAAAGGGTTTGATTTGCATTTGGTCCCCTCTGGTGCTGGTGTTCCTAAAGCTGGCCAGAGCCTCGTCTCCCACCGCAGCTGAGCTGCAGGAGAAACCTGATCAGAGGCTTGGCGAGGTTTTGAAGTCCTTTATCAACACTTGCTCTTCTCAGCTCCTGGATGTGCATAAGGCTCTTGCTGGATTCAGAGTTCAGCCCCTTTGAAGTTTTCACCTCCAGGGCTTATTTTTTCAGCAGAAAATTCTCAATATCACTTGTGGAGGAGCCATATGGAGAGTCTCACTGCAAGGGAGACACACTTGCTGTTTCGCTAAGGAAGAGCTGCATATGAATTTCCTGACATCCTTTTATTTTTCTTATCTGAAATTCTTTCTTCTTTCTGTGAGCAGCCCCCACCGGCAGCCACCCAGGAGCCTGCTGTCTCCTCAGGCTCTTGCCCAGCACCACGCAGGATTTAGCGACTCCGCTGAGTGCCAGCAGCGAGCTGCAGTTCCGCGGCGGGGCCCTGGCAGGAGCTTTCTGCAAGATGCAGAACATCACCGCTCCCCCACGCGGGCTCCCAGGAAGCTCCAGACCTCGCAGCCTCTGTCCCCTCCTGCCTGACTAATCCTGTTCTCCGGGAAATCAATTGTGAGCACTCAGTACAGAAAGGAGACCCAAAGGGGGTTGGCAGTTCATTAACTGTGCCCAAGAAAATGTCCTTGCCTGCCCTTAACCTTCAGGCTTTAGTTTGGAAGTCGCTATTTGTTACCAAACACCATTGGCAAGTTGATAGAGAACTCTATTTTCTGGCTGCTGCACTGCCCAGTGGTCTGTCAGCTGCTGGCACTTCAAGAAATGCATCCCAGAGCAGACCTGACTCGACTCGCATCAAGAAAAGGGGCAGGGGTTTGTTAGAAAGCACTCCCAGCAAGCAGCTAGTTGTAACAGCGACAAATCCTGTAAGAAAACCTGAGGAGTAAACAGAAAGCATTAGTCATGGTGTTGGGAGCCAGCAGCTGTGTTGGCAGAATACAGTGAAGTTTCAGTCTCCTGTATTGTTAATGAGCTCAAAAATTCATAGACAAAAAAAAACCAACATATATATATTTTAAAGCAACCCCATAAAATGAAGCATACTCTCCTGTACAGAGTTCAGTGTAAACCGAACAGCTTTGCACGGCACAGTTTTAATGCATCAAAGCATTCGGTGCTGTGATACAGATACAGGAAGTCTGTTAATGATGAAGCAAACATCGTGAGCATCATTGTTAATCAGGTTCTACGGATTTATGAAACAAATATACATGCTTATCTTGTTTAATATTATTTTCCAGTTGGAACCTTATTTTAATACAGATACCCTGAAATTATACCATTCATAAATAATGCAAGCAATAAAACCCTTCCCTTACCCCCTGGCACATACAAATGCAACATTAAATGTGGATTTACAAAAAATGATAGAACTTTGGGTTTAAAACTGAAAGCAAGTAAAAGATGCCAACTACCATGAGACCTGGTGGCAATCCAAGGAAGACACTCAGCTTCCAGGCTCCGAGTCACAAACAAGCATTTATTTTTTAGGTGAGAAGCCATGCCCTCATTTTTGTGCTTGGAGCTATATCACGGGGTCATGTTTGGCTTTGGGCACGCGACACGGCCAGCAGGGTGCGGGTGCTGAAGGAAGCTTTACCTGCTTGGAGCACGGAGCTCTGATGGCACCAAGTGAAACAGCACGTGCCAGGGAGGATCCAGAGCTCCTGATCCTAAGGCACGAGTGGAATACCTGACCTGGCTTCACATCCGAGCCCATCAGGAACAATCCCCACTGCTGAGCACTGATAAGACTCCCAGCTCTGCGAGCTCTGGCTTTTAGCAGCTACATCTGCACAGAGGCTCATGGAAGTTATCCCCCCCTGCTTTGCCCTCTGAGTTTTCTTGGGTTTCAGAAAGCTCCCAGGTCACCAGCGAGATGCTCGTGGACAACAGGGGCCCAGGAGCTGCTTGCGGGGATGCTCCGCATGGAGGGGGCTGGAGGCTCAGGCACTGCGGCTGCTCTGGCTGGGTGAGGATCCGCCTGTGCTTCAACTCATTTGCTGTGCATCTTCTACATAATTCATACCTCAGAGATTGCTGAAAATCAGGACCAATAAATAAGGCAGTAAAATTTGTATTTTTGGTCTGGTTATTGCAAGGCAGAACACATCTAAAAGAAAAGCATCGTGCCCCTCTCTGTTGGATTTGGTAAAAATCTAACCACAGGCAGAATTGCGTTTCCAACCAGTAAAAGACAATTGCCTTTTTCCGTTCAAATTTTTGGAAGAACTGATGTGTCTTTTGTGCTCAGAATGCTGGGACTAGTTTTAATGAGATTGGGAGAAGGAAAGAAAAGAATCTATGACCTGTGGGGCCTTTTGCAGGCTCAGAACAGACTCGGAGACGGCACAGGCAGAAATGCCAATTAGGTTCCCTACAGTCTTATCTCCTGCCTGGGTTCTTCCCCTGCTGCACATTTTCCAGTAGTTTCTAGTAATTTCTCCAGGCAGCTTTCAGTGTCTCAAGCACGAGCAAGACACCGCTGCATATCCAGGTGCTTGCACACCCAAGCATCCCCAGCTCTGCCTGCCAGCGGCTGCCCACCTGCGCGTGTCCCTGCCTCTGCCCCTTTTGGCCTGCTCGCTTTCTTCCCAGCGCTGGCAGACCCCAAGTGCCCGTTACAAGCATGTGTGCGTGAATGTCCACGTGCACAGGACTGTGTGCATGTGCTGCCCCCGGCCCTGCCCTGCTCAGCCTGGCAGCTCGGAGCAGCGCTGCAGGGCGGGCGGCAGGCTGGCGCGGGGCCGCGGGGGATTTGAGCCCGCTGCGCAGGAGAACGATGCTGACAAAACGCAGTCATCACGCGGGGCTGAGCCTGCTCCGCCAGCAAACAAGGGAAGAAAATAGGCTCAGTGGCTCAGATAAACCCCAGAGCCTGCATTTGAATTTACAACGAGCTGCTCAGCGGAGCTCAATCTGTCAAGCACCATGTCCCATTAAGATGAAAATGTGAAGGTCTCAGCAGAGCTGACAGACAACCTCTCGCTCTCTTCTCTTAGAGGATGCTTGTGAGGCTGGTGCCCAGGCTGCTCCCAGCAGGACAGTTCCTATCCCAGACATTTCCCCGACAGAGGCCACTGCTTAACAGGCTGCATACTCCTTTCTTGTTTGCATGTTCATTCCTTGTTTTCGTATTAATTCCCAGCTCACCAGACCCGTACATGCTTGTGCCCCAATGCTCCTTGCCCACAGTGTGTTGCTCGGTGCAGGGTGTGTGGGGTGAAGCCCTCACGTCCCCAGTGAAATACGTGGGCAGGGATGGGTCTGCTGCTTCCCACCCGTGTAACCAGGCAAAAGAGGGCACAGCTGGGCCACATCCATCCTCGCTGTGCAGGACACTCGGAGCTTTGGGTTCACCCACAGCAGCGCGTTGAGTCCCGTCTCTCTCCCCCGACTGTTGCTTTGTTGCTGTTGGAAAATCCTAAGTGAATGCAGCTCTCTGCCACAAACAGGAAAAAAAAAAAAACCACTTTGCTGTTTCCTGTCCCTGTTATAAGAAGCAAATGCCTCATATTCTCCCCTGCTCAGGTGCATGTTGTAGAGATAACACTTTGCGGAGCTGCCTTGCTGTAGTTCAGAGGTGCCACTGGAGACAGATCCTGTGGCAAGCTGTGTTTAGCTCAAGTTTTGACTTTGAAAAGGACGCCTGTCCTTGTGTGACGAGCCAGAAGACCTGTGCTCTCTTTCTGCAAGCCCACCAACCCTTCCTGCTGCCCACCCAGGCGTGGCGGGGATGTGCTCCTCACCCCTCCCTTGCCGTGTGTTTTGGCTACTGCAAGCAGTGAATATTTGCAAAGCATTGCGTGTTTGTTGAAATATTCTCTCTGGATCAAAGCTCGGTATTTCTTGGCTTCTCCACTCTTTCTGAGCTGCCTTCTGCTCACTGTTACATTATTGCCTTCCCTTCCTAGGTTGTTAGTAGGACTGAGCAGCTTTTGTTTATTGGTCGGGTTTCCTATTCCCTACAGCCCACTGAAGTGCCTCGGCCTCTCTCATACCTTTCCCTTTGCCTCTCCACAAATGAGTCTCATTGCAGCGGGGATGGAGGAAACCAGCAATTTCTCTTTCTTGGCATTAGATTTACTGGAGTCTAAAAACACCCACAAACTATCTTTATGGGAAAAGCTTTGACGCTGTGTTCTGAAAAGAAACTGAAAAGCCAGGTTCCATGGAAAGAAGAAATAAACAAACAACCCCACCTTGTTCTCATTCTGCTTTCAGAACTCAGGAGACAACTGTTCTGGATGGCACAGGAAAGGTCCACAGTGCTGTGCTGCTTTCTGGGGCAAAATCCCCGCGCTTGGGTCCCCGAGGCACCAAGCAAGGGCTTCCCCTTGGTGCGGGGCCACCTGGGAGCAGCACCCGGGGCAGTGGGGCCCAAGGGTGCCCAAGGGTGCTCAGGAGCCGCCGTGGTGCTGCTGCCGGAGCCCAGCTGCAGAGGGACGGCCCCACGCTGCTCCCTTGCTTTTCTGGGGAAAAATGAAGTGGCCTTGCCAGCAGCCGCCAGTTCTTATTGAATTCAGAATCAATAGTGCATCAAGTGGCGTGGGATGTTATTAATCAGAAAATTGGCATGAAGGACCAGGAGGTAATAACGCTGCAGCGAGCCCGCTCTTTTCTTGTGGAGTAGCTGCGCGTGGGCCTGGGCTGCGCTCGGGGCCTGCCTCTCAGCTGCCGGGCAGACAAGGCAAACCACTGCCTGCTGGCACTACAAAAGCCAGCTGCTCCCGGTTATTTTCCTGTCATTGTGATTGCAACCTGCGGCAAAATACTGTATTGCATTTCCTCAACCTCAGAAGAAAGCATGTAAAAGTTGGAGAAAAAGAAGGCGCAGATATTTTTGGGTCAAAACCACTGTAGAAAAAATACGGAGCATCCTGCCAGCCCTGTAAAGAGCATGCAGTGGCTTCTCCCATTCCTTCACTGAAGCCAGACCACAGCCAACAACTCTTTCACCTGGCTGCTGCCGAGGTCTCACCAGATGGCACAGCGGGTGGCTGCAGCCCGTTGTTGAAGCTGCCCAAAAACTCGTCCTGTGCCAGCAGCAGCTCCAGGCGCAGTGTGCCCGGGGCAGCCCCCTCAGCCTGCCTGCTCCATGCACCCAAAGACCCCATGCAGAGAAATCTCATGGCCACACGTGGACGTAAGCTGCCTCGTGCAGCACCCACGTGCCACCTCCGCCCAGCTCCCCAAGGCACAGCAGCATTTCCAGCAGGCAAGTGAGGTGTGCTCAGTGTCAGGGCTTATTATACACAGGCCTGCGACAGATAAGACACTCAGCTCTTAGAAGTTTTTCCATGATCTATTTTCAAAGATCTGAAACCTTTTCAGTTTTTTTCTCTCTTACATTTTTTTTTTAAATCTCTGCTTGCAGTACCTGTTCAGGGTCAACAGATTTAGTAGCATCTTTATAAAAATAACAGAATTTCTAAGCCTCTGAATTCATGCCGTACACAGTGTACCACAAAAAGGAAAATAACTTGAAAAGCATTAGAGCATGCTTTAATAAGCTCAGGTCTCTTGCCTGTGACCCCAAAAGCATGTTTATCTTTGGGCTTGTCTTGAGCAATCGCTATTCCACCACTACCTTAGGGTAAGTATGAATGCACGAATTTACAGCTGCAAATCCCATTTGACTGCATGTAATCTAATGGTTTACCATGGCAAAGAGGTTTGAAATTCTGCACCTGTCCTGCTTCTGCAAAGATGGGATTATGTTCTTATATAATTATTGCATCTTTGTTTCTAATTGGATTTCCAATACCATTTATTTTATCATGTGGCTAACCTGGATGTAACTTCTGAGTGAATTTATTAATCCTAATGATTTATTAAATTTGTGACAAATAAACAGATATGGGAATGGAGACAAACATACTATTGCACCCACTGAAGGGAGTGTTGGTTATATAAATGATGAAATTTTTCCCCAAATCATCTCTCCAGCTCTCACATATCTCCCCATAGCCCTAGGGAGTTAGTCTGTCACCAAAGGACCTTTGAATTATCGAAGCACTGCTTTCCTGCAGCCTTCCTGTCCTCCTGTGGCAACCTCTGGTGGCCTCACAGGCTCTCCCTGGTTCCCAGCAGAACGTTGCCTCCCTCCTGGAGGTTTCCTCTCCGTGACGGCCACAAGGCTGCAAGTGATGAGAGCTGAGACCCATAGCTCAGCACTGTGTGGCTGGAGACACTCCCTGGATATTGTGCTGCCATTTCTGAGAAAAATTGGACAAATCACCGGGAAAAAACATTTGGTAATTTAGCACATATTGTAAAATGGGGTCACGACAATACCTGATTCTGGGAAGTGATAAGCACAGGCACTTCTGTCGGAGAAAACCACAGGAAAAGCTAGTCAGGACTGGGGCTTTTGCTGTATTCCCAGCTAAGATCCCTCTTGCCATTCTGCTTCTTATTTAAGCTACATGTCTCTCTAATTTATTGCAGCTTGATTTGCCATCAGCTCATGGCCTGGCACTTTGAAGGTGTAGGCTGGCATTATAAAAGAAACTAAGTGGTTCAAGCTAATTGCTGAAATAGAGGGCTTTCAGTTCGATGTAGAAAACATTCACAAAACTATGAAAAATGTCTGCTTCGAGGTATAATTACACAGCAACAGATGGGATGTTTGTGTAGCTCAACTGTCAGAAGAGGGGCAAGTGGTACAACATGGGAGCTTTTAGCCTGGATCTGTAGCAAACAACCTGTCGGTTATCAAATGTGCAGTGTATGTGCATTCTGTGTGAAATTGCTTATTCCACACATTGCTCAGTTTGCTCATGGATACGGTAACTGTGCATTGCATTACAGCACCAAACGATACCTGCAGCTGGGTGTTTG